>NC_037094.1:48507547-48825274 GCF_002994745.2 Rosa chinensis | reverse complement strand
AAATAAATGCATGCATCAATATTTAAAAATAAAAGTCCACTCACAGAACTATTCCGACGATCACGCATTCGTGTTCCGTCATCGAGCAATAGCTCGGTACGTCGTCCTGTACACAATTATATTCTGTGAATAATTCTTCAATAATTTAATACGATTCCTAAAATCAATTCCTCATAATTACATCTCCCATTCTTCTCGGATTTAGCCCAAATTATACCACTAATACCAATTCGTTAATTTAAAGGTTTCAAGGCAGAACCGAGAGATATCCGACGGTCGGATTCTCGTAATTCGATAATCGAAACCCTAAACTTCAAAATTCATACTTAATTCCAAGTTTCTCCAAAAATTACCAAACTTCACAAACACTGCCCACTCGTCGATTTCAGACTATATAACAATTATGGAGGAAATCCGACCATCGGATTCACGATTAACATTAACCGAAATCCAAATCTTTAGAAATTTATAATCGATTAAAAACTTCTCCAATTTCAACCAAATTCACATAATCAACCTCTACAAAAATTATAGGATTTAACTAGCTAAAAAAAAAAGAATTTAAATTCTGTTTAAACCTCACCACTGTTCACGCACGCACTGTTCACGCGCGGTACTGTTCACTCGGCGGTCAACTTCTCCCATGGTCACCAAATTTTGGCAGCAGCTTCATCTCAATCCCCCTAGCATTTTTCTCAACTACACCAAGTTCAGAAAACAACTAGAACTATCTCAACAATTAAGAAAACAATAAACCCCCAATTTGTGAATAGTGCCGGATTTTCAATCTCTAAAATCCTCCAATATATATGCAAAATTATACTCAAAAGAAAGATCATGAGGTAAAGAACAACTTTATACATTGAGGTTTTTCCAAAATGTCGACGGTTTGAACGAATCTCCCCTTCTTTCTTTCCTTCTTTCTTTCTCTTTCTCTCTCTCTTCCTCTCTTTTTCTTTCTGGTTTCTGTCGTAAAAGATGGGGGAGAGAATGGCTGGAAATGGGGCTGATCAGCCCCTTATAATTAAGGTGGGCTGAAATGACCAAAATACCCCTCACACGAAAATACTCATAACTTTGACATACGAATTCCGATTTTTACGTACCATATATGCACGCGCTCGGTTTAACGTCTCCTACAACTTTCATGAAGAAAATTTTCTCAAATTTTGATCCGAACAAAAAGTCATCTTTTAGGGCCCCCTAAAAGTACCGAAACGACAATAAAAGTGAAGGTAAAGGTCGTTTACCGTCCAAATGACTAGTAAACTGGTAACTTGAGGTACGGGGCGTTATAGAAACCGCAAGTTCAGTGTGGATTCACGTGGTGGTAATGCCACACGTGGGAGAGGGGGTCGTGGTATCCCTAACCGTAATGGTGGCGCCATGGGTCGTGGTAGTAGCACCAACCCTCCTAGGGAACGCCCGCAACGTGCAAAACGTGCACCTCAATTAAAGGGAGGCAACCACAATGATGAGTGTCATCGATGTGGATCAATTGAGCATTGGTTCAAGCAATGCAAGGCAAGCGGGCAACTAGCTGCAAGATACAGGGCATATAGGGACCTGAGGGAGCAAGAAGTGTACCTTGCAGAAGAAGAAGAAGAAGATGGTGGAAATGTCAATCTCACCATAGAGGACTTCAACGCTGAAGATGAAGTGCACAAGGATGCAACAGACTTTGATTAGATTAGTCCTTTTATTTTTCCAAGAACTTTTGTAATGGCAATATGCCTTAGTCAATAAATGACCATTGTATTAATTCTTTCTTATGTGGCGGACCCAATCAAATGTGATGTCTAGGAAAGTCATTAAGATTATTGGTACTTAAGAGAGCCTCGCTCCACCAACATCTCTCTCTACTTTCCTGGTCATATTTGATTGGAGTTACCAAACAGATAGAGTGACTACAATGTGTCTTAGTTTGATTTTATTTTGGATTAGATTTTGTAAACTTTGATGTAATCACTGGCTATTAATAAAGTGTCAATTCTTTTACTTAATGTCTTGGACATACCTTAATTCGAACTTTATTATATAAGAGCCAATGGTTTTCATGTGGAAACACATTATGAGAATGGACAGAGTTTCTTTGTATCACCTCTAATGACTATGGACATAAATGAGTATTAGAGAAACTTATGTGTCGCTCTAGTGGGTTATATGCAACCACTATTCGAGTTATTGAATCCAACCATGTCATGAGAGACGACTTATGGGATTGAGATTCTGACACATATAGGCTTTGGCATGATGATCCATGTATTAAAGACTTTACACGAACATCCATTTTCAGAACGAAGAAAAGTAAGAACCAAGAATTGGTTCGAGGAGCTGCACATGCATCTCATGGCGCCATGATTGTGCACAGACCGGCCACACATGGCTGGCGCCGCCTACCCCCTGCGGCAAATATATGGCATTGACACCATAAACCCTTATTCAGCTCATTTCCCTACTTCTCTAGTCCATTGTGACATTGTGGCTTAACCAAAACCTTTATTGGTTGATTATAAGGCCTATGTTTCATTCTGTAAAGCCTATTATTTTGGATTGAGACCATCTTATGCAAAGGAGATTGAGGAAATGATTCCATTCTCACAAAGAATCTAAGGGAATTCTGTGGATTTGATCAACCAACTTGCGGACCGTATAGATGTTTTATGGTGTTGGTTGATACGCAAACACGCTGGTCCCTTGTTGTGCCATTATCCACACATAATGCTGCTTATACTACACTCATAGCACATAACATATAGCTACGGGCTCACTACCCAGATCATCCTATCCAGTCAATTTGACTTGATAATGCTAGAGAGTTTACAACGAAAATTTTCGATGACTATTGCATATCATTGGGTATTGATATCAAGTATCATATTCCCATGTACACACCCAATTGGTCTGGCAGAAAAGCCACCATTAAAAGACTACGATGGTAGCCCGGACTTTGGTAATGCGCACCAATATTTCGGCTTGGGTTATGCAATATCGCATGTAGCTATGCTCATTCATCTACGACCCATAGTATCCACTCAACTTTTTTTTGCGTTACAGCTAGTGACTGGGTTCGAGTCTAAATATCTCGTTCTTATGCATATTTGAGTGAGCGGTTTATGTGCCAATTGCGCCGCCACAACGCATCAACATGAGTCATTGCAATGAATGCATATATATATATATATATATATATTTGTGTTGGCCATAGGCCTCCAACTATAAGTCCGCTACGTAAAACTTTTAACAGGCGATCTCTATTTCGTTGGATTTGAGAATTTTCACTTTGATGAGACAGTCTTCCCCTCATTAGGGGGAGATTAGAAAGCCAATGTTCAACAGGAACGACAGGAATTGTCGTGGTCTGTCCCCACTATGTCTCATCTTGATCCCCTAAAAGTGACGAGATCACATATACCTGCTGCAAACATGCCTGCAAGGATTGATGTCCCCACAAGAGGACATGGTGCAACCCAGAGAAGATGGGTACGGCAACACCACCATGGATGGTGGTATGGTGACGCCACAAAGGTGGCATAATGGCGTCATAGGCCATGGGTTCCGCTAGAGAGCGTTGGAGACCCATAGGTTCGATGGATTCTCGCCCTAAGAAAAGAGCGAGTTTGGCACAACTTGATCCATTGATCATTGATACTCAAAATCCGTCTCATGAGAATATTTTGGATTGTGGTTATGTCCAAGAGACAACGTTGGGGGACGCCTCAATATGTTAGAACCAACTCCTGAGAATATAGAGATCTCTACGAACTACACTAGTGTAAATGAGGACGTGGAATTGTTGAGACCAATGATATCGAACCTTACTCCATTGAAGAATGTCAACGTAGAGAAAATTGGGCTAAATGGAAATATACGATCCAGGTTAAATGGGATTCACTAACAAAGAGGAAGGATTTCAGGCCTGAGATGCCAACAATTCTTAATAAGTCTTCGTGAGATAGCGTGATGAGAAAAAGATATGGTAATCTCGCCTTATGGCGCAAGGTTTCTCACAATGCCCTGGAATCGACTATGAGAAGACATATTCTCTCGTAATGGATGTCATTACACTCCACTACCTTGTCAGTTTGGTAGTTTCCAAATAACTGAACATGCAGCTTACGAATGTGGTCACTACGTATCTATATGGGGATCTAGATACGGAATATAATGAAGGTTCTTATGGACTTCATTTACCCAAATCAAGTGGCTCTAGACCACGGAGCGTATTTGCAACGAGGTTGAAATGCTCACTAAAATGACTACTTGATTGGGAAAGGATATTATGAACTATGCCCACGCGTTTCTATGACAAGTTCCGGATTTGTAATTGTCGCGGTTTATGTTAATAAACATAATTGGAACCCTTGAGAGTTAAGGGAAACCGCTGAACACCTGAAATCCGAGTTTGAGAGGAAGGACCTTGGGAGAACACGGTTTTGTCTAGATTCAGAACTTGTATACCGTGTCAATAGATGTGCAGGCATTTTTGATAAAGTCAAAGATGCACCATGGTCGTCTGTAATCTTGACCCAAAAAGGGATCTGTTTCTTCCCAGGGATGATGACAAAAACGTGTTAATAGCAGAAGTGCTTACTTATGTACAATAGGCGCATTATTGTACTTAGCACAATATAAGACCGGACACCTCAATTATTATGAACTTGTTGGCTAGATATAGCCCCGTGCCAACGCAACACCATTAGATTGGTATAAAGACAATCTTTCGATATTTGAGAGGTACGATTGATATGGGTTTGTTCTATCCCTACAGAGAGAAAAGAAATGACGGAAGTGTGGGATCGGATCCCACAAGGCAAAATGCCACCTTCCATGCTCCTCCTTCCCTCCATCAAAATGACAACAAGCACTTCTAAATATTGAAGTCAACCAAATCCGATCAGAGGATAATGTAGCGGACTTATTTACTAAGTTGTTACGAAAATCCACCTTCGAGAAACATGTGAATAGCATCGGATTGAGAAAGTTATCTAAACCCTCATGATTGTAGCAATCAGGGGGAGATATTGACATCAAGGGGAGGCATGATGTCTACATGTTCGATCTCGAAGAGTGAAGGACGTGTTGTGCTTTTTTTGTCCTTCGACCAAGGTTATTTTTGTCCCACAGGGTTTTTGTTACCTGGCAAGGTTTTTAACGAGGCAACAATCAAAGCGTCATCACCAAGTTTGAGCGGCACAAGGGGGAGTGTTGAAGGATGTCGACATAATGTGTGCCTCTACAAACTAGGGTTTAGAGTTGTAACAGGAAAGTGTTATAGGTATTCAATTGTATTCGGATTCTATTACCTATTGTGTACCTTGTAACTCCCTATATAAAGGGCTCCTATTATCAATAATAAACACAATTACAATTCTCCTACAACAATGCTGTCATAATTGTTTACAATTGTATAATACCACAATTGATATGCTGCTATGTTTAGTGAAAGAAACGATGAGTTCTGGACAACAAAGAAAGATCATGCTTGGAAATGAACTAAACCAATTCCGGGGGAGTTGAAGTACTTTCTGTGTGCGGTTTATGATTAAAAAAATATCGGTGGTATTTTTAGATTCAAGCAGCATTTAGTTGACATCCATTTAGGTGGTAATATAGTTTGGATGGCAAGCTCCTAGTTGATGAGGATGATGATTTCCAAGCATGAAGTAGATTTCAACAATTGTTCTTCATCTTTGGTCTTTCAACTTTAGATCTTTGATTTCATTTTGTGTTGGTGACTTTGTTGAATCATATTCTAGTATTTATTACAAGTGAATGATAATTAATAATGTTCTCTTAGTTACTCTTAATGTGGTATATATATATATATATATATATATATATATATATATATATATATATATAAGAGTAATAATTACATTAATATAGGTCTTTTATACGTAAGGCTTACGCCTTATGCTTCAAGGAAAACGCCTTCTTGAGGCTCACTGAAAAACGCTGAGGCGTGAGCCTCAAGACGCCTCGGCCTACGCCTCGGCCTACGCCTCAGCGTTTTAAAACATTGATTCTTACAATATATATCGAAGCACACAACATTTAAGGATTAGGGAACAGTTGGACCAGAAACACCTATAGCTAATATAAGTTGCTGCATGTTTAACATTGGCACCAAGGCAAATGTTTTTAAGCATATGGTTTCTGAAGGTATTATGAATAATATCACACTTTTTTTCGTATGTTTTACTTTAGGAACAGAACGAGCTGTAATCAAGTAGCTTACTATCTGACTAAGTTAATGTGTTGTCTGAATAAGGTTTTATAAAAACTCACAACAAATATCACTCATGCAACCAAAGAAACCACAAAACATTTATTTTCTGTACTTTCTCCATTTATTCTTACAATATATATCGAAGCACACAACATTTAATTAAGGATTAGGGAACAGTTGGACCAAAAACACCTATAGCTAATATAAGTTGCTGCATGTTTAACATTGGCACCAAGGCAAATGTTTTTAAGCATAGAGCTCCAAATTAGATAACCTGGGTGTTGGTACAGCAATAAGTGGAGTGTTTTTCTTTGTCACAATCCCAAATTTGTCTGAAACGTCAAGCTTTTCGTCATTAGGCAATTTCCAATCAAACGAGTGCAAGAATGAAGCCAACGCATAGAACAGCATCCTCTCTGCTAAGGGAATCCCGGCACATATTCTCCTCCCAGAACCAAATGGAAGAAACTGAAATTTGTTGCCCTGGTAATCAAAGCTATTGCTTGGATTTAGGAACCTCTGGGGTCTAAATTCCAAGGGATCGTCCCAAACACTTGGATCTCTGTGTATGGCCCAAGCATTGAGAAAAACAGTGGAACCTTTTGGTATGTAATAGCCACCAATGATGGTAGGTTGGCTTGAACGCCGGGGCACTAGAAGGGGCACCGGAGGGTGCAAGCGAAATGTCTCCTTGATCACAGCATCTAAGTGATGTAATTTCGGCAAATGAAACTCTTCAACCAAGTTGTTCAACCCCACAATTTGTGTTAGTTCTTCTTGAACTCTTATCATTTCTTCTGGGTGCTGCATCAGCTCAGTCAGAACCCATTCCAATATTGTTGCCGTAGTGTCAGTTCCACCCACCACGACATCCTGTTAATATATATTGTAATTCACTCAATAGAGTATGAAACTTAATACGATATATATATATATATATATATATATATATTAATTACCACTCTTCCATACAAAGAATAAACCAAAAGTTAGATTACTATACCCCGAGCAAGCCCTTCAGTTGTTGCACTGTAAACGATGTTGAACCATCTTCATGGTTATTATTGTTCTCCAAGAGGAACTGCAGAAAGTCCTTCGTTTCATGTTTTTGTTGTACTCCCCCATTTTTGGCTGAGGCCAGCATCTTCATCCGTTTTTCTATGGCACAACTTAGAATCTTGTCAATCGGGGATTGAACTTTCTTTGCTTGCCTCTCAATTCCTTGTATGTCAAACCTTGCTAGCACAGGAAAATAGTCCGAAATGTTTGGTTTTGCAAATAGATATACAATTTCTGCCACCAATTTCCTATAATCTTCACCAAAATCAGTCCCTTGTAGAGTTGCACCCCATAGCATAAGCAAATTTGCGTTGATTACTGTGGAAAATGCAAACTCGCCCAAATCAGTTTGGGTTCCAATTTTGTCATGATAAATACGACTGATCGACTTGTGCACCTCCTCTTTTCTCAGAGCATAGCCATCATCAAGGTTGATTTTGCTTAGCATTTGACCCACGAACACCTTGCGCAGCTTCCTCCAATCTGGACCATACGATCCAAATGCAATGTCTGATGCTCCATATGACGCGACTAGACCAGCAATTGTAAGGTCACGGTTGGAAAATGTTATGTCATGGTCACGAACCACTTGTTTCACAAGCTCAGGTGAGCTCACCACAATGCACAACTTGGTACCAAGTTGGAGTTTGTAAATTGGACCATAAACCCTTGCCATGTCTGTGAATTCTAGGTGGAGGTTTGCACCAAGAAATGGAAGATATCCGACTAGCGGCAGACCACGAGGGCCTGGTGGCAATGGAGCTGTAGGGTTCCTATTCGGTTTCTTCCAAATCCACAAGAACCAGAGCAGAATAAACACCATGAACAAGAGTGTGGAAATTACTGGAAGGTTTTCCCCATTGTCATGATTGCTAGTAACCCACAGTGATGACCCCATTGCTAAGCAAACTGAAAACACGGACTGTGTTTGTATTCAGCAGGTTAGCCTGGTTAAGTGGTTATTATAAATGAAAGATAAGCTTTTCTCATTTTCTGGTCTGAAATGAGATTACAGATAAGGTGGGATTGGCCATTCCTGATTTGTGGTTTATTACTGATTTACTGCATAAACCATCACAAAACAAAGGGCCAAGATATTTGTAGCATGGTAGAAAGACCGTACCAGATTCAGTGATTGAGATGAGGTAAGTATGGATGTGAAAATAACAGTTTGGTCATCGTCTAAACTTTGTCATTATACAGATAGCTAGATATTGGCCACATATAAGAGTGGTTAGAGGCGATCGAAATTCATAATAATTGGCTTATCTATGTTGAAAATGTAAATTAATATTGATGTATATATGGATATATGCGTTATGCTCAAGATTAAGAACACGAACTCACTCATGCATAGAGAATGAAGATTGTGGAACTTAATACAAACCTGGTGTAATCTTGGTGCTTCTCCTCTGAGATATCCCTTAGGCTGTCTCTAATGGGCAGAGAACAATGTATGCTTGATAATAGCTAGAGCAGGGACCAAGTACTTAAGTAGGCAAACAAAACTAGCCACCTTCCCATAAAGGTTTACTAGTCCTAATTGCAATAGGGATATCAATCCTGATTCAAATACAAAAGAGTTTACTAATGATACAAAGCATGGCCATTACATAAATTTGTATCCTCAATGCAGGAGGAATTAAACTAGAATAGCACAACTCTGTCCGATTACTTTTTCTGCAAGTAGAGTAGCAAGTTATTGCATTCCTAATTGAGATTGATAAGTCCACAAATTCTTACAGTCTCCCACTTGGACTATCAATACTCGAAGCAACAAGAATGCCACTAGAATCAGATATAGTAATTATGAAGTGCGCGCTGGACAAGTTATAAATTCAAGTTTATCCCCAAACTCAGTCAATCTGTGATTAACTTCACCAGACAATGAGAAAACAAGTGTTTAACAAAGCACTAGCACCTCACTACCATGACGCAGCAGCCACAAATCACAGGAGTCACAAAATGTATAAGAATATATGTAGATGCATGCTCAGAGAATTAAAGAGCACAATAGGGTCCAACTGTAGGATTCTTTAAACGCAGAATCAATAACATAATGCTTTCAATGAAGCTGAAACAAGTTTGATTATATATGTGCATGTATACTTGCATATGCTTAAGTACTTAAACAACTTTATTACTCGAGTAAATTAGTAATATGCAGAACACATAACACAACAGCTTAGATCAAAACCTGCTGTAATACACTGAATAGGAACTTCAAAAGGTTAATGTTACGTGCATATATAATTTCGCATCTGCAGCAAATTCATTTAAGCACAACCAAAATTGAAGCCTCAACAAAAATATTTTACTCCCACTAATCAATAGAATTGGTAAGAACATGAAAGATAAGTATTAGCTGTTGTAGTCTCCAATATCCTATGACGTTGCATGTATAGCTAATATTATTCAATTCATTCACACTTTATAAGATACAAATGGAGATTTTTTGTTCTTACCTTAGTTTCCAATTTATGAAAATTAGTGTGGGAACAATTATAACTTCAACTGTATTTTAAACTGTTGAGGACTTGGTATGTTTTTCAATGTTCGGCACAGACTAAGAATACACGCTTTAGCAGATAGTTTATGAAATAAAGATTAATGGATGAACTATCTGGCTGGAGCAAAACGAGAGGAATGCACTTTGTCTATCATGCCAAGAACTTTCAAACAAAGATTTACTTGAATTCCCTTAAATGAATATCATATAAGTTTAAAGTTTTCAAGAATATAATTAAATTCAGAAGATCAAAAGTATCTGCAAACCTTAATTGATTATTTGCAATTAATCAACTGCAACTCAAACAAAACAAATTAAGGCCAATATCTTCTCATCTTGTTAATGTAACCAAGTTAAATTATTAGTGTAACAAGGAAACTATAATCACAACGAGGATGAGCTTCTAAGATTCAAGATGAGGCATATACAAAAACATACTAATGACTAGTCCAAAATAGATAAATGTATTTATTCTCCTTAACAGTTGTCATATTCATACACTGAAGTTTTATGACCAAAAGAAAAATACTAAACTTTTCACAAGAAAAATACTAAACTTTTCACTTCCTTGTCAAATAATTGAAACCTACCATCTTTGGAACTAAAAGCCAGACAAAGAGAAGTGATCAGAACAGACCAGAGAATACCAAAATAATTGTTTCAAGAAGCTCGAAATGAAAATGAAGAAAGCAATAGCAAGAATCAAACTAACGGAAAAACCATAGAGAGTTCAAACACCAGGAGTACCCAAATACTGTAGTAATTTATCTACCCACATAAACTCAAACAATTCATAGCAGACACAGCAACAATCAATGGAAGAAAATTTACTTTTGGGAAAACTTGACACGATAGGAAAACATAGGCACCAGAAAATTAGTTCCAATTACGTGTTAGAAGCTAGCTATCTCCCAAGAAAACCAACCTGCCCATTTGACAATTTACTTGACCTTAATTTACATTTTATTATGAAATAGTCTAGTCTGTTATAGTCTTAGATGCATATGAAAACATAGCTAAGCTTGTCGTTGGCTAGGTAGGAAGATCAAGCAATTGTTGATGATGAAGCCAAAGATGAAAACATGAGCAACACCAAAATAAAGTTGAAGTCAATCAACTTAGATAACGAAGAGCTCAGCAGAGTAAGTAATGAAACCAATATTGAAGCTCAATCTTTCAGGCTAAGATATATCTTCAATAATCATGATTCAATGCTTATAATAACCAAATCAGAAGTCAACTTACAGCAATTACTTTCCTCCAAAGGGATATGCAAAAAAAAAGCAAACTGGAACAACTTATGGACACTTACCATATGACCAAAACAGAACTGTTTACTCGTAAAACTTGGAAGCATTTATCACTCACACTTTCAACTACTGATTTTCTGACTTTCTTTGAGATTTACACCAAAAAGAAGAGCACAGAATATTTTTCCCCTCTTAAGAACTGAAGGAGAGGACAAACTTTATTCCCTCCATTTTTATTTTAAGAGCTGAAGAGAAGAGAATAAATTTATTTCGTTTTATTCATATATCTGCATTTGTTGAATACATATAGACATAGACAGCTAAAAGTTCAAAGAGACCTGCATGCCAATTCCCTACTAGCAGTATATATTATTAGCAAGCACAACAAATACATAATTTAGTGAGTTAACATGAAAGCAAAACAAATTTAGGTTGGATCATTTGCTCAATATAAGAATGAAAGGCTGATGACATTTGAGAGTGAAAACCTATTTATCATCAAGTCAAACAAGGCTTCAAAGCAGTCTAGTTCAACTAGAACAACCGAACACAATGATATATGTCACAATCTCAAACTAAGTATTCTTTTTTATCATATGCAATCTTTAAACATGCAATTTATAACAGATAAATACATGATGTCTGTGAAAGAAGGATAATAACAATCAATATCAAGTTAATTAAAGAAAGTGGCATTATAAAAATTTCGTTCACAATTGATACACTCTTAACAATAGTTACAGTTTTTAATTTTTGCTTGAACTATGTATATTCAGATCCCGTTTTGTATAATGTCATACATAATATTCTAAAAAGGCAAATGCTATTTTTTACTAGTGAAGTTTAGGTATCTGTTCAAAGTAATGGAATTGATCTGTTCAATATATGCAGAATGCCACAGTTTGATATGCAAGTACTTACATACACTTCATGCATCAAAAACGATGAATGCTTGTGTGTGTGTGTATATATATATTTCATTAACAATATATAAAAGGTCAAACCACATGAACCTTATAGCAAGCATATATATGACACATATTTTGAACTCTACAAGAGAATCATAGGCAACAGATTTTGGATTCGAGTTCAATACTGCATAGACAACTTTTGAAGTAGTTAATAAGTGTCAACGTCAAAATCGAACCACACAGAGAGTTCATGAATCTAAATTTCAAAAGCAATTTGAGGTTTAAACAAACTTCCAAAAACAAAAATTGGTTATTCAAGAAGACTGAATACTGAACTAGTCATTTTGTGTTTCCAAAATTCTGATGATATAAGGCATAAGCACCCAGCAAATATGAAAGAAGAGATTATCAGTTCCATTATTTAATTCAGAATAAGATCGATCATATGTCGTTTGCAATACAAAACAATGAACATAATGAAATCAAAATCAATCAAGTTCTATAAACAATTGATACTTTTCTCCCCCTTAAAAATTCGATAGTTATGAATTTACCACTCCCACTGATCCTTTAGATATAGACATTCATATCTATTATATATAGGCCTTATACCCATCTAGAGGGTCGCTTATGAAACTGAGGTTTCTCTATTTGATATTCCAGTGAGTTATACATATTAGCAAAGCAAATACACTCACACCCCAGTCAAAATTAGAAAACTAAGGGTGGTAAACTTTTCCATCTCTTAATCATTTACGAACAAACTTCATACCCTGACATAAATATGCACAGCTACAAGAAAGAAGGAAAAATACAAACTAAGCCATGATATTAGTCATGTTACAGAAGGTCTTATTTTGAATTGATTATATATGATTGGTACCAAAAGAATATCTGTATATGTATATGAAGTGTGCTCAAAGATCATTCCAAAAACATTTAGAGGTTCAAGTTGACTAAAGCTTAAGCAATATCTGCTCATTGATGATAACATTAACTGTTCCTTAAAAAGAGAAAATTTAGAATGTAGTAGGCATTTTAATGAAGAGCCCTAATTTACTTTACTCGTGTCAGCCTTACCTAGAGTGGCAAAAGGACAATTGACATATACTTAATCATATACCCAGAATTCAAAACTCAACTATAGGTAGTTTAGAACATGTCAACACCTAGGGTGGCAAGAAGACAGTTCAGTTCACCTTCTGAAGGCAAGTTTTAAAGCCTGTTATATGCTGACATCAATCTCAGGAGTCATAATCATTTAAACCTCCTATGGGGAGCAAGGATTCTAGCTTCTAAAACTAATGTCACAAGATGTTGATCCAATACTGAGGTTTAATTAAAGTTTTTTAACATGGGATTGCTATTGACAATACTATATGTGAAAAAATTAACTAAACTGGATCAACAGAATTTTAAGTGTTTCGAGTTTTATGCATGAAGGCTTACTGTGTAGCTTTACAATGAATCAGGAGACTTAGATTTTCTAAAGGCAAACAACACAGCAACAAGAAAACATATACTCAATCAAAACACAAAATCAATTAACCATCTTGTGCAATCACATATATAGGTCTCAACAAGGCTATCATCAAACCCAATTCAATATCCAAACATATATAATACTGATAGTAAAAGAACAAAAATTTCTGGGTTGCAGTATTGGTATAGCTGCGTACCTTAGAGCAAAATTGCACTGCGAATTTTGTCGATGGCAACAAGATGAAAGCAAACTCTTCAGCAATAGGATCCCTCGATCAAGATTTTAATTGTAGCTTTAGAATTTAGGCGGAAATTCTACTATTAAAATCCCAATTGAAGAATCCTAGAAAACCAATTTGGGGTCGCGTCTATTGTGATGAAGTTTGGGTTTGGTTTTGGAAAACTGACGTGAAACAAAGCCGTTGAAAAAATAGGCTTTCATCTTATGGTGATTAACAATGGGCTTTAATTAATGAAGACCCAAAATTGCAGCAAAGTTTTTTTTTTTTTTTTTAAAACAAAATAGGTTTTGCAAAATTGAGTCGATTCTTAATTGAGCACAATGGCTCTGATACCAAATGTAAATTAATATTGATGTATATATGGATATATGCGTTATGCTCAAGATTAAGAACACGAACTCACTCATGCATAGAGAATGAAGATTGTGGAACTTAATACAAACCTGGTGTAATCTTGGTGCTTCTCCTCTGAGATATCCCTTAGGCTGTCTCTAATGGGCAGAGAACAATGTATGCTTGATAATAGCTAGAGCAGGGACCAAGTACTTAAGTAGGCAAACAAAACTAGCCACCTTCCCATAAAGGTTTACTAGTCCTAATTGCAATAGGGATATCAATCCTGATTCAAATACAAAAGAGTTTACTAATGATACAAAGCATGGCCATTACATAAATTTGTATCCTCAATGCAGGAGGAATTAAACTAGAATAGCACAACTCTGTCCGATTACTTTTTCTGCAAGTAGAGTAGCAAGTTATTGCATTCCTAATTGAGTTTACAGAAAACTCCAGCGCTCAGCTAGGAATAATCTGACAAAATTTATCAACATCTTGTGGAGCAGCCCCGGGACCATACAAAGTCTTGTAAAAATCAACCACATGATCAGCAATACTTTGTGGCTCAGAGAGGAGAGCCTCCCCATCTTGTAGACAATTAATTGCCTTTGTGACTTTGCGCCGGATTTTTGATCAATTAAACAAGCAAATGCATATGCCATTTAATTTGGCTAATTCGGTTCTTTCGCTTTGGTTTTTCTAAACGATACATTAGTTGTTGATGGATGATACAACATGCAATACAAGATGCAAAGTAGTGGCTAACAAACTTCCAGTGTTCAAACTTATGGTATCTTACTGGATGGCCTATGTAATTACCAACAACTAGATATCGCAATGGAACTGTTTAGAGAGTTGGAAGGCATGAAGTTGTTATAGATATTTTATTATATACAATATTCTTATTGAAGGTTTGGGTAAGGCTGGAAGAGTTGAATCTGCTAGGGAAATTTTTTGCAGTTTATCATCAAAAGGACTTCAACCTAATGTCAGGACATATAATATAATGATTAATGGCTTTGTAGTTGGGGACTTGGGGCCACTATATTAGTTGGAGAAGCAAAGTTTCTCAAATAAATGAGACATTAGGGGGTATGGGACTAATTATCCAAGGTCTTATTAATAACGATGAGACATTAGGGGCTATGGGACTAATGTATCTACTACGAAATGGTGGAGAGGGGTTTCTCCGCAGATGTATCTGCTACGAAATTGCTAGTTTGTTTACTATCTAAAGAAATGTAGATCCTGCTTTGCTGCCATTGTTAACAAATTCGTTTTGAAGTTAATTTGGATCTTTGAAACAGAAGAACTTCCTCATTATTACAGGGAAATTGGAAAGGCTGCACCTGGACTACTGTGGATGTACCATGTATGTTATTTGTTACATAATCTCATTGCTATTGTACAGTACTAGCTAGATTTGTTGGCTATGAGTACGAGTGAAACATTGTAAGCTGCCAGTAGCATGCTCCGACACTCGATATGAAATAAGAATTTACAGATTCGGGCTACGAAAGTGAGCTGATTGATTTTATTGAAAAGGAAAGCTGAGAAAGTCTTGACCAGTGCGGTTTTTTTTTTTTTTCTTTGAAGTATTAGCTCTGAAGACTTCATTTTCCAGTTAACTTGAAATTCCACACTGCACAGGTTCTGTTGAAATTGTGCTACGGCAGAATTGGTAGCTTTTCAGAAGAGCCAATACAAATATACAATACAATGCAAAAGCAGAATTGGTAGCTTGTAACTGGTGAATGTGCTTGAGTTTTCCTATGGTTGGAATACAAATTAAAACTAAAGGCCAAGCTGCTAGTCTGCTAAATGAATTTCCATCAATTCATTTCCACCTTCTACATATATGTGTGAGGGAAACGCATTTCAATCCCATGCTTACCATTAAATTTATATTGCACTCTTCAACTAGAACAAAACATTTACAATATTGAAATTCATAAAGGAATCAAACCATCTGTAGCATCCAAAGAATGCCAGTAATGTTGAAGAATTTGGGGAACACAAAGGCGCACAGAGCTTATATAAATATAAATACAAGTAGTTAATGCTCAACAGTAAACAAGTTAATCCCCAACGGTAAAACCCTTTGCACGATGGCAGAGATATAACTTGACAAGACATCCAGAAGGCTTGAAGGCAGCTCTTATGCTTACAAGGTTTTCATATATCCTGTCATTATTGAAAACAAGAGAGGTTTAGGAACAGTTAGAAAACGTAAGCTGAGACTGAGGAACTCTAGCTATAATTCAGCAAATAACATAATAAATTTAAGCCAGTGATCTAAGAGTCTAATACACAACATTAAGATAAGACGATCAGAATAGAAAACACTAGAATTAGGCAAGCTAACCAACGGCAGTTGCTTCCCATGATCCTACATTATTACATCCCATCTCTTCACAAGCTACACAACAAATTTGGACATGATAGCTTCACTCATAAAATGTGGGTGGCAAACTCGATGAAAATAAAGGACAGAATGCTTAGGAAGCAAAAGATCTGAACTTTACAGTATTCTAAATTTAGGACGTACCCATGATGCTGACTTTCTTCAAGTTATTAGGAGTCAATTCCTGCAGATTAACAAAGAATATACCTCAATATCTGAATTGGTGCACTGAATATGCTCAAGATAGGAGCTCGGGTAACATTTATTTGAACATATGATTATCAAGAACTCATGTATCACTATTGACTCAATAGTTTCGTAACTTTTAGAGGTCACTTACAAAAAGCCTACCAATTCACTTTTGCACATTCTGACAACACAAATGACAACAAGGGCTCAAAATCTACAATGGACAGACTTAATACGCCTAAGATGACAGTAGCAACATTATTGGTGTCTCTTTGACAGGGTGCATGCTGAATAAGGGCATGCACTTACTCAAATGAACATGCCCTTAAACAGGTTAAGTAAATACATGATTGCAATCACCATGTCAGTAGCATCATGTAATTAATAACATCATTCGTAAAATCCACCAAATGGACCTTTTGTTTTCTTGTTTTGGATTTACTATATAAAGAGGAAAACTAGAACACTAAGGAGTCCAAACACTAAACAGGGCAAATTCAGAGGAATTATTGAGCACTGAACTTTCAAGCAAAAAAAAAAAAACACTAAAATTCACTAGAAAATCTCATATCTACTAGGAAAAGAGTTGGACTTTTGACTCAAAGAACCAAAGGGATTGATCTATTTAACCGAAACGAACTACAGCTTATCAACTTGTGAAAACAAAGGTTTCTATTGTTTTCTAGTAAGTGATGTTTTAAGTAATAAGATGTAAAGCAGACTCATACCAACTAGCTAGTTTTCGATAAGCGAACCTAAGGTAGTCCTGTGTCAATGGTCTATATCAGAAAGTGATGTAAAAGTAATGCAGAAAGTAATGTAAAAGTAATGCAGCATTAAGCATGAACGTTGGCATGTCATAAAATATCTCAAATCCGAGTGTCTAAGGAACATAAAAATGATTTGCTTACATTCTTATTCAAGATCTGGTTTCAGTGGAACATATATGCAACATCCCAACCATTGTGAATGTAAATCCTACAAAGACACATGAACACATTCCGCCAAAACAGATATCAGGTTACACTATCTGCAACCAATTCAACCTTTAACAAGTCACCTGCTTCTAACTATAATAGACATCTATTTAGCCGAAATGAACTACAGCTTATCAACTTGTGAAAACAAAGGTTTCTATTGTGAAAGTAATGTAAAAGTAATGCAGCATCAAGCATGAACGTTGGCATGTCACAAAATATCTCAAATCCGAGTGTCTAAGGAACAGAAAAAGGATTTGCATACATTCTTGTTCAAAAAATGGGTTCAATCACTTCAATGGAACATATATGCAACACCCCTACCATTGTGAATGTTAATTCTACAAAGATTCATGAACACATTCCGCCAAAGCAGATATCAGGTTATACTATCTGCAAAACAGAAAATCATAAAAAGTTAGAAAAGTAAACAGGGGAATCTCAGAGACATTATTGAATACTAAACTTCCAAGAATAAAAATAAAAGAAAATAAACACAAGAAAATCTCATATCTACTGAGAAAAGAGGAGTTCGAGTTTTGACTCAAACAGCCAAAGAGGAACCCAGAAGGTGACCAAAACGAGGCGCTGCAAGGCGGGTACTAATGAAAAGTTAGTGTGGGATGAGGACAGGCTTAACAAGACCAAAGAATGATCTTAGACTCTTGGTATCAGGAAACTGGAGGTTTGTCAATCAACCGCATCACAATGACACTATTGGGTGCTTCAACAGTATTTTATGGCACATAACAGTGTCCTTAAAATCCAAGAAGTCATGATGAGCACTGAGTTCTGATTTCTCAGCCTCAGTCAGAATTGAAAACCCAATTGAACTACTAGTCCATGTATTGAGTGCGCTTTGCGCAGAAGGCAAGACTAACCTCTCAATGCCTAATTCCATGAGCCGATTTTCGAGCTCATTCATCAAAATCCTGCACATCCCAAGTCTCCTAAACTGAGGCCTAGTCGCCACGAGTGGCACTTCAGCCACTCCCTTATTGATCCTCACCGTGGCGGCACCGACCATCTCCTCATGACCATCATCATCATCCCTCCTCTCCAAAACCACAGTGTAAAACCCTCTCAAATTCAACTCGGAATCGGATTCCAAGTCGAAGACAATGTCCTCAGCAATGTCTCTGTTGGTGTAGGGGTCTTTGGAAGGCTCGAAACACTCGTGGATGGCATTGAGAGCGGAGTGGAGCTTGGTGCAGTAAAAAGATTCAATTCGCATGTGAGATTTCAAAAGCCTCCATGTCAGGTTATTGCTCACGGGAATGGGTGTCCCCAAAATCCGGTTGATCCCAGAAATCTTGGATCTTTCATCTTTTAAGACATCATTGATGTTTCTTGTTTTCGATCCTCTTCTTGATCTGGATTGGATTTGGGGTCGGGTTCTGTTTGACGACGCCGTTTCGCTCTCCCAACACCGGACTGATTCTTCTTCTTCAGGGAAGCGTGAGGGTTTCACGGTAGACGACGATGACGAAACCATAGCAAAGGCCCGCTTCTGCTTCATGATTGATCGATCTCGATTAGGGTTTTTGTTCGATCTCGATTAGGGTTTTTGATCGATGTGGGTCTCGATCTTAGGGCTTAATTCAGCGGAAAGTTTGATCAGAAAAGTGAAATTTGTTGAACAGAGAGAGAGAGAGAGAGAGTGAAGAAACAAAGAAATGATTTGCATTTAGAGGAGAGAAAGTGAAGACACAGCAAATGCAGGTATAGGTTTATATAACAGGCTCCAACGGATACTTTCTGACTGATTGACACGTGGCCTTTTGCTGCTTGCTGCCCACGAAATCATGACAGCTGGCAGCCCCTCCAGTTTAAATCATCCTAACCCTTATCTTCCACCAAAAAAAAAAAAAGAGACAATACAAGATTTCGTTCTAGCCTCCATCGAATTACAATATATAAACAAAGAATTGAATTGTAGAGGAAACTGAATACTCGCAAATGAAGGTAGGGTTAATAAAAACCTCTTCAATGAATAGTTTTCTGTCATAATTCACCAAAATGTTTAAACAACCAGTAAACCTCTTTGATACGTGTAGGAAATATTTCAAAAAGAGTTCATGATGTTTTCGTCACTGATAATTGTTAATGTACCGCTATTGAATGAGTCGTAGCGCTAGCGTCACCTGTCAAGTAAGGGCGTCAGAGGGAATCCACAATTGGCAGTCTTCTTTACTCCGATACTTAAGTATGTTAATGCATTTATGTTGACAGAGTAACGTTATAAGTCTGTCAATGTATTTATGTCAACAGAGTAACGTTAAGTAAGTAGTAAATGCATAGTTAATGAGGAGAGAGGAGTGAACCTTTTATAAGTGAGGGAGAGACTGATCTCTTCCTTGTTTTCGATGTGGGACTGATGTGCTTCAGTTCCCAGCTTCTGATGCTTCAGCAAGGTGATCTTGGCACGACGCGTGACAGAGCATCAGAGGTGATCTCGGGCTGCGCTGGAGCTCAGGTGACAACCTGTTTGGCGGTGTTTCCATAGGTCACACCCATGACAGTTATTGGTGCCGCTAGCGGCAATATGTGTGTGGCTCATTGTAGCTAATTATGCTTAGGCAAATGCTCATGTAAGTACAATAATTAAGCTTTTTTTAAGTTTCAAAAATAGCAAATTAGTACTTGGACTAACAAACCTGACCCAATTATGGTACATGTCGTTAACGACTCCGTTAGTTGGTATGTCATCTAGCATATTTTCAAGAGTAAAATTGTCTCTTCCATTTTCCAAAAATCAGTGAGAGATGATGATGATGGAAGCAATAACTCCACGACGTCGGGGAAGCCGACATACGTGGAGTCATTGACGTATTGATCAAGATCAAGAGGGAAGGAGAGGACCGGGTCTCCACCGCTATGAAGCTTGACCTGGAACCTGAACTAGGGTCCTTACACACTTTGGAGCCCGTCTTTGCAATTGTAGTGAGGGGTTAGAGAGGGTAGAAATTTGGGGGTTTTGGGAATGGTCCAGTTGGTCATTGGGTCTTTGGAAGCATAGGGGTTTGGCTTTGGTAGTTTTGAGGTGGAAGTTCTCATGATGATGAATTAAAGTGTTGAAATTTGGGAGCAGTTAAATAGTTTTTTGGGTTTGGAAAATTGAGGAGCAATTTCAATTAGGTTGTTCTATCCCAACAACATTTACTTTGCAAAGAAAAAACTGCCCAACAAAGATCATATTGTTGATCAAGCCACGAGGTATGTAATCTGGAAGCTCACGTCCCCAAATTGAAGTTTCCATAAGAGATTACAACATTTTGACAAGGTTCATATGTAAAATTGTAGATTGAATCAATTGGATGTGGATAGATTTGGTGGGCAAATGCGGTGGTTGAGAAGCCTCAAAATTCCATAGCAGTTAAAAACTTCAAAATTTTTAGATTTTGAAATGAAAGAGGAAGAGAAAGTGTGAGGGATATGGAGGATTAGTGACTCAATTTAATATGGTTGGGTTTAGTGGCGAAAGAAGTTATGCTCCATTGTTGGGGGGGGGGGGGGGGGGGGGGTATGAAAATACCAAACTGCCCTTTGAAATATGAATAATGACATAAGGTTAACAGTGTTATTAACAACATATATCAAAAGTGAGTTGCAGAGGAAAACTGAAGACTGGCCAATGATGCCTTGTATGATTAATAAAAACCTCTCTAACAGATAGTTTTGTAGTGACTTACACATGTCATTTTCTTGTTGACCATGAAAATCTCTGGGCAGCTGGCAAAGTGTTTTGCATATGAATATCTGCCAGTTGTTTTTTTTTATTTTTTATTTTTTATTTTTTATAAAAAAAAACTTGTACTAATAAGAAGTAGGGCAAATGTCCAAATACCCTAAAATCTTCCTTATCCTACCAAACTTATGGATTTCCCTATTATCCATAAGATAATTAGGTGGCGTTCGGTAACGTTTTCAAGTCATTTTTTCATTTTATAAAATGAAAATGGCTTGAAAATGCATTCGTTGGTCTGTTTTCAAAAATGTAGAAAATAATTTTTGAAAATAATTTTTTATTTTACTCGTAAAATAGGAAAACGACAAATAGAATTTTTCACCTTTGCATTCTCATATTTTAGAAAACACGGAGATATATTTTCCAAAACAAAGAAAAAAAAGAATGTGTTCTCTTCTTCCATATTCTCACGTCGCTCTCTTCTTCTCAGGTCTCTCTCTCATCTCTAGTCGCCATCTTCTCTCATTTTTGAAAATTATTTTTGGAATAAGCTAACAGACACATTTTCAGATCTCAAAAATCCAATCTTGTTTTCTCTTTTTTATTTTCAAAATTGGTTTTTGAAAAATCATTTTAAAAAACGTTACCGGACAAGCCCTTAATTTTTGTTCCCTAAAACCCAATTGAGTTCATTTTTTTATTTTTTGTTTGTTTTTGGGATTATTTTGCCCTCTTCCCTTCCCCTCTGTCATATAGAGATAAAGTTTTTTTTTTTTTTGGGGGGGGGGTGGTGTTAGTGAGGTCACTTGAGATTTATCGAAACTTGACCATAACCTCGTCAGAATTTGCCAGAACCTCGCCGGAGGTTGCTGGGTGCTCACTGGTCCTTGCTAGTCGTCGGAGGTCACTAGAGATCAATAGAGAGGACTACGGAGAACTCATAAAGTTCTAGAAGGTTTATTGACCTCCAAAAAAACTTGTATTGTCCCCCAATAAAAGTATTATTGAGGATCAATAATTAGTAGTGAAAAATGAAGACGTTCTTGATTTTGAAAGTCTTAGGAGGTTTGTTGACCCCTACAAGAATTTTATTGACCACAAATAAAAGTTTTGTTGAGAATCAATAAAATTGTTGGTAGATAGAGTACCACCATTTTCTTGTATAAATGAAATAAATCGATCAAATAAATAGGTATGAGATAATAGAAACTAATATTTTTTTAAAGTAATAGTCAACCATTTTATTAATAATAAACATAAGAAAAATTACAACTTATAGATGTAGAAACTACATCAAAATATAAAATAACAAGAGAAGTACTAGATGCAACAAAGTATCTGAAATAAAACCTCGCAAGGATACGAAGGGATGCAATTAAGCATTTGATGAGGCACCAGACAGAGTCCGGGCTATGTAAAACAGTACCAACAGTATGGTCGACCATACTTCCACGCAAAGATATACGTTGAATAGGAGGTAACCTTCTATCAAAGTAACCGCCGGTAGTATGACCGACCTTGCATACTCCACGCAAAATAAAGCGCTGAATAGAGAGCAATCTTCTACCTAAGTAACCAAAGAAGCAATTCCAACATGCAGATAAGTTTAGGGCCCAAAAACAGTCTCCTGGATCCCAAATGTGAACCCTAACAACTTCGGGCTCATTCACCAGCTGCCCGGCCCCAAGAAGGAAGGCCCAGCCCAAATTCCAGTTGAGCAACCCAACAGAATAGAGGCCCAGGCCCACCAGGGTACTTTGGGCACCTAAAGCCTCTCTGGGCACCAACCTTGATCGCGGCTCTGATAGCTACACCACCGCCCATCGTCGGAGAAGGCACCACCCAGTCCCAACACTTACCCAAGATGGCCAAGGACGCCTGACTCTCCGCACTATGCCAAAAACCTTAACACACTACACTTTTTGCACAACGAAAAAAAAAGTGTTGTGTGATGAAGGAAAGTGCATTAGACAACATGTTTACTAAATTTACGTTGTGTAAGGTGGTTAAAATTCTGAAGTTTTTATCTAGAGGATCATTGCACAATGGTTACAAGAATAATCTGTTGTGTGAATCAAAAAAAAAAAATTGTGGCAGATTTCCCTCCTAAATTGACTTAAATTTGGCTCCGAATTGTACCCTAGATGCCACTAAATTCTATAACAGTTAAGTTACTTGTGTTGTAGGAGTATACTTGCAAATCATCATACAATGGTTTTTAGTGTGTCGTTGTGCAAATGAGTGGCCAAATTTGGAGAAGTCTCCAAATGTGGCTGGTTTAGTTGGAAGAAGATAAATAAACAAAGAAGCGGATAATAACCTCAACAATGAAAATGGTTGTTAACAGACCACATTCTTGTCCTACATCAACAATGAAAGTGTAACTGGTTGTAAAACAATAGCAGCTATGTTTTGCACTTTTGCCAATAGACTATAACAACTTCTTCTTTAGACTTTGAATTGATCCTTTAAGTATCTACTAGAGAAAATTGATTCCTGACCCCATATTACCTTATGCATGTATTAGATTGAAAATCAATGAATTAATAATATATGTATGCATGAAACGATAATATAGAACCCCCTCCCTGCGTAATTCATCCGCACTTCGTTAGTTGATCTCCTTCTGAAACCCTTTCTTGGTCATTCATCTACCTTTTTCTTGATATATGAACTTTTTATTTTCCCTTTTTAGTAGTTAATTAATTCTTCTACCTCCTTTTGTATATATGAAACCAACTCCCATGTTAAGTTATATGTTCAAAGCTGATTTCTTGTGACAAACTTATTTGACTGAATCCTAAAGAATATAGGAAGCATACCAAAAACAGCAGGGCTCAACTGGTTGCGCTGATGGAACGGGCCAGGATTGTAGGGACTGGTTGTGGAGCATACAGCACCACTCCATCCACCATGAAATTCACAAACAATGCTATCTATACTCGAGTAGCATATATGACCCCCATCAGTATTTTGACAAGAACCACCACTGAAATTCCATTTTTGGGCAGCGATATTGTAACGCCCCGATTTGCACCTCTTCAAACGGAGTACGTTATAGTGCCGCGTGCCCTTAGAACCTAAGCTAAGATACTTAACACAAGTCCTAAAAACCCGCAAGGCAACACAAGGAAGTTTAAAATGCTTTAGTAAATACATGAAGAAAACTTGAGCATGGAAACAGTTGTTTATGTGAGGTGAAAACTATAAAACCATTGGAAATCCTTTAAAGAAAACAAATACAAGTCATTTCAAAACAATTATCGAATGTTCGTCCGGTTGAAGGCCAAAGTCCAAAAAATATACAAAAGAGGTATTTTACAAATAATCACAACCTCGGTAAAGAAGTTACACGGGAGTAAAGGAAATAAGTGAACCTGTCACGCGGATCTAACTCCGTCAATGACATAATTTGAAATATAAAGTAACTAAGCCATACCCAGCGTCATCTAGCTATCCCGTCTTCATACACAGTACTTGCATCCACAAACTGTTGTAGGGGTGAGCTTTCGTCCTCGCTGCTTAATAAGACTCTACCCCAACTAGGTGCAAAAATAATTTAAAATATAGGTGCCGACAAAGTAAGTGAGAAACAATGCATATAGATAAAAATGTTCGAAACCACAAACCGTAGTTCGTTTATAAAAATATAGTAGGGCCCAAAAGAATGAAACAGACCTGATGACCGATGGCTATGCCAACTACAACCTTACCACGATTAATATCGTTTACACTGGCAAGGTGTAGAGAGAGTGTCCACTTACGCCGTATCACCTAGAAGCAGTGCCACACCTCAACGGATGTCAGACACTCTTCAGTCCATACAGCCCCTCCGGAGGTTTAGGGGATCGAAACCCAAGGAAGTCGCTATGCTCCTCTCACTCTCAGGTCATCAAACAATATCTCATAGAAGAATCGAAAACACATTTTTCATGCATCAATAATTTCTATAAAGTACATGCATAAAAGTTACTACCTGAGTCGAGTCTAGAATCCCCTACCTGGAATATCGCAGCTTTGACTCCATTTGCTTTTCTAGGCCAACACCACCACCTTTCCCATTTTGGGCAACTAGAGTCCCTAAGTCCGACAACAATAGTATTTGAGTGTTAAAATCATTTTCCGATCAATGACACTTAGTGAATCTTATCGAGTCCAATTAATTATTTCCAAGTGACACTGCTTTACTCATTAATCGTAACCCATAATTTACTAAGCACACCCAAGTCTAAATTAAAATACGACCAAAGAAAAATTAGCATCCTCGTACCAATTTGCGATATATTCCAACTATGAACTTACAACAATACAGTTTACACAATAATATTTTCATTGGGGTCAATAATCCCTCATTCCCTTATCACTTTCCCAATTAATAATAATTTCCCCTTCATTTTGGCTTTATACAGATTCCTCTCTTGGCAACTCAACGTCAAGCCAAGTGCCCCTTTGGACTTATTCTCATACCAAAGTCATCATGCATCAAATCACAATTAAAAGGGAGCTGCAATACATACATATATATATATATATATATATATATATATATATATCACAGCAATTCTTATCTATTTTCATATCATTACCTTCGGTGAAAATCATAGTAACCACTCTCATTCTAGAGTGCCACACCCAAGTTTGGTCCAGCTCCACAAAGTCCCTTCTTGCGGCCTTCCACTCATGAACTTGACAGAGGCAAACAAAAATCATTTTAACCAAGTTCTAATCATCAGGTGATTAACCAAATTTTTATGTTTCAATATCATCAAAGGAGAGCCCAACTAACCTCAATTCCAAACAAGACTAAAACAGATGGGTTCACTCCCTTTGACGAAGAACACAGTAGCTGGGAAAAACCCTTCCTTTGCTCACTCCTCCACAATTTTACCCGGCACATAACAAGCCAATACATAGCACTTCGATTAACAAACTTCCATTCCAATAATTTCAGGCAGAAGACTTGAAGATAAACACAAAACTGATTTCAATTCTCCATGAGAAATAGCTCACCTTGTTATCTACTGGAATTTCCAGCAGCGAACGCCAGCGAGCTCTCCAACCAAACCGTTCCATGAATTGAACATAACCGAGCTCCAATTCAAGTTCTAGGACGAGAATTGTTGTCGGGAATGAACCCAAAAACACAAGGAAGCTGCCGTGAACAGTGAACTCCGACGACACCAAAAAACACAAATCATCAATCCGTCAATACCCAACCGAAATTGAAAACTGATTATACGGACATGTAGAGCTCGAAGAGCAGGTCACACTTCATACCTCATGCACGACAAACGATCGCCGGAAAATGCTGCGGAACCGCCAGAAAGTTAGAAAATTTCGAGCCTCGATTTTCTCTCCTCGCTCCTTGCATGGACGATCCGTGACAAGAGGCATGTCGGCGTCGTCAAGACGAACCGAACGGCACCGGTGCGCCGCCCTATCATCGCCAAATGGAGAGGTTCCGGTCGATCACTACGTAGCTCGTCAGGTCGTGTAAACGGGTCGAGAGCTCTGGGCTTCTCTCTACTTCTTCGAATTGTCGATCTAGTCTAGGACTCTAGGCTATATATATATATGGTCCTTCCTTGATTTTCAAAGTCTAGGACTCTAGGCTATATATATATATATGGTCCCGAAGATTCTGCCTTGATTTTCAATAGCTCTTATTAAACAAATAAGACGCAGACGGCCAAGATTCCATTGGAACATTTTCCTTTTCCTTTAATAATTTTCTAAATTTCAGAAATTCGTAATAAATAGCTCCCATATCCAAAAATTTCCATAAAATTATCACAAACTCGTCATGAAGCGTACTTGAATATCAAACCTTTAAATCGAATAGAGGGTCCCCTCAAGAAGAATTTAGAAAATATTCCCAAATGTCCTTAGCAATTACCGAGACTACAGATCAAATATCGAACTGTTTCACTTTAGCTCTTTGAAAATTTTCAGGGCTCACATTTCCAACCCCCTTAAAAGAAATTTCGCCCTCGAAATTTCACAAGACTCAGTTACTCAATATGAACTTATCATTCTCTTGTTGGACTCCAGTCCCCAGTGCAACTTTTATACTTAATTTGGGGTGTTGCCCAACATAGGACTTTGGACTACGGCGTAAGTGGACACTCTCGCTACAACCTTACCAGTGTAAACGATATTAATCGTGGTAAGGTTGTAGTTGGCATAGCGATCGGTCATCAGGTCTGTTTCATTCTTTTGGGCCCTCCTATATTTTTATAAACGAACTACGGTTTGTGGGTTCGAACATTTTTATCTATATGCATTGTTTCTCACTTACTTTGTCGGCACCTATATTTTAAATTATTTTTACACCTAGCTGGGGTAGAGTCTTATTGAGTAGCGAGGACGAAAGCTCACGCCTACAACAGTTTGTGGATGCAGGTACTGTGTATGAAGACGGGATAGCTGGACGACGCTGGGTGTGGCTTAGTTACATTATATTTCAAATTATGTCATCGACAGAGTTAGATCCGCTTGACAGGTTCTCTTATTTCCTTTACTCACGTGTAACTTCTTTACCGAGGTTGTGATTATTTGTAAAATACCTCTTTTGTATATTTTTTGGACTTTGGCCTTCAACCGGACGAACATTCGATAATTGTTTTGAAATGACTTGTATTTGTTTTCTTTAAAGGATTTTCAATGGTTTTATAGTTTTCACCTCACTTAAACAACTGTTTCCCTGCTCCAGTTTTCTTCATGTATTTACTAAAGCATTTTAAACTTCCTTGTGTTGCCTTGAGGGTTCTTAGGACTTGTGTTAAGTATCTTAGCTTAGGTTCTAAGGGCACGCGGCACTGTAATGTACTTGGTTTGAAGAGGTGCAAATCAGGGCGTTACAGATATCATAGCCCATACACGGAATGTCTTCCTAACACTCATCGATATCTGAAACATAACTAAGCCTAAGATTAAGAATGGAATTGTAATCCATGCATGAATGAGTATGATGGCATGCATGAAGTTAATAATATTTATACTTGAATTGACTAGATTGAGCCATTTTTTGGCTAAAAAAAAAAAATCAGGTCTGGCCATGGAAATATCAAAACAATCAAACAAGGTTGGCCTTGTAAAATTGGAGTTTACATTGATTTACATACCTTGACAAGGTTGGACAAGAAAGGGGTTTCCATCATAGCCAGCTGGACAGAAACACTGAAGCATTGGAAGATTGTTTGTTGGAGAAGTGGCATTAAATAAATTGCAATACGGTGTTGGGTCGTCATCTTGTCGCAACGTTATATTCCGAAAATACTGTAAGGAATCAAGTAATGAATTATCCATATATGGTATACTCGATAAAGTAAAACCCAAATCTGTCTTTGCAATGAATTTTTCATACGATGTGAATGATGAACTGTTCTTGTCTAAGCTTAACCTCCATTCTAGCACCACAGGAACGTTGTCCATATCCTTGATGTCTCCAAAATTTGATATATTATTCTGAAACCATTCTTGGTCAACCATAAATGCATAGCTATGGGCAGATAATATTGCATCTTGTTGCTTTCCGCTATCTGATTTTGCAGATTCAGATTGCAACTCAGTACTTATCTCACTGAGATATTGAGGAAGAGTAGTCTGGCAACAGTTAGTGACAAAACCCGACCCAAGTTTCACCCCGAAATCCGAATAAGAGCTTGCGGGACCCATTTAAAGGAAATCCTGACGAAAAATCGGCAGAACCTCCCCTAAAATGAGCTACCCAAAAAATTTCCAAAACCTGGATATGCTTAAACTAAACTCACACACAAAGGTACATCCCAATATTTACATTCCAAGTGCATATGTTACATTTCAAAAGTATGAATACTACTACAATTTCAACACAATAACAAATTCTGAAACATTAACACTCTCCAAAATAAAAGGTTGTCAGAGCAGTGCTACATAACTAAGCCGATATTGAACAAGGTAGGTTATAAGTATTAACCTACAGTCAAAAATAGAAGCGCTGATTCCTATGCCTCAAGTCCTGGACGTGATTCGGCAAATCTGAAATCTGGGCATTTGAAAAACGAAGGGCCCAGGGGAAAACATTTAAAATCTGTTAGAGTGAGTGGACAAAACTAAAATAAGTTATGAAACGATTAATTGAATGCTTCCCCATTTCTCTTGTTAACAAAACCAACATGCAGCGAGATTCCACAATATTTCTAACTCAATCCTTTTCAAGAAAACTCATTTGATGATTAGGAAGGATTCCTTCCTAATCATCTTATGCCATCTGGGAAAGACTGCCACCCAGATGACGCATCGGAAGAGACTGCCAACCAGAGTAGGAGGCGGTGGGTAGAAGTGACTGCCAACTAGCCACAGGTAGTTGGAAGGGACTGCCAACTAACTACCTCATGTCATCTGGAAGGGACTGCCAACCAGGTGACGCATCGGATGGGACTGCTAACCGGGCTGTAGTCTGGAAGGGACTGCCAACCAGACTATTACCTAGAAGGGACTGCCAACTAGGTAAGATACGCATGCGCTGGAAATATCCTCCTAACCAAATCTTTTCTTCACATTCATTTCTTTCCATGAACCATATTTACTCAAACAGTAATCCATTTAAAAACTTAATACCATGCTGCATGCATTATTTAAGTATAAATAAAAGTCCACCAGATGAGTCTCGCTGCTAAACCTGTTGTCTGTCTGTATCTTCCTCACTCGAGGGCTCAGCACGTCCTGTAGTAATTGACAGGATATAGTTACCTCAATAAGGAAATAATCTAATAAACAAAGCTTAATCCTTTGGAAAATAATTCTCATTACACATAATTCCTCTAACAACCAAATTCTCCAATTTCAGAATTTTCTTTATGATTTCAACGTCCTCAAAGAAACTTTAACCTTCACAAGGATCGCTCAACAACTTGGCCAATTTAATTCCAACTCCTTAACTATACTTAACCACCAAATTATAAAATTATTCCCTTTTCAAAATTTCCAAATTCTTTCTCCAATTTCTCCACCAACAATTAGCCAACAAGGTTACAACAAAACATTTTCTTCCAAATTTCCAATTTCTCTTTTGACATTCGAAATCCATTTTACTTCTCCAACCTCTCAACAATCTCAACTCATCACTATCCAAACAACCTTAAATCTAACACAAAATTCATAGATTAAATCTAACAGTTTCTATACCTGCAACAACAACCAAATTCAAGTAGAAATGTCAGAAAAAATAAAACAAGAACTCAAGAATTCGACAGTTACTGTTCACGGTACTGTTCACAGTCTCAAACACCTTCAAATCTTCCTCCACCAATCAAAACGAGCTGCAACAAGGTTAGGAACACGTTCAGCACTTCCCCAACAACCAAAACCGCCAAAGAATCCGGCCGGAAATCGGAGATCAAGGTAGAACCCAATTTCCCCATTTCTGGAAATTCCTCTTCAAACTCAAAAATCCAAGGTACCCAAGAGGAAAACTTACATGACTAAGTAGAGAAGGAGGAGAGGATCACACCAAGCCGAACGGCCCGTCCTGGGGTGGCCGGACAGTGGCGAAACAGCCGGAGGGAGTGCAGCGGCGAAAAAAAAATAAAAGAGGGAGGGTGGCTCGGGTTTTGTCCCGTTCTCTCTCTTCTTTTCTGTTTTGTTTCCTCTTCCCAAAAATAAAAACTCACCCTTTTAATATAACCAAGCTCTGAATAGTAAATTTCTGTTTTTGGTCAAAACTTTCCCGATAAAACTCCGATTTAAACCAACTACAAATCCACGAACTCGATTTCCCATAAACTACGACATTCTCAAATAAATTCCTTAACTCAACGGACAAAGAAAAGTCAACTCTTCGGTCAATAACGGTAAAAACCTAACTCATAAAGATTTTAAGGTATGGGGCATTACAATCTCCCCACCTTATAAAATTTCATCCTCGAAATTGTACCTGTCATGGAAAAAGATGTGGATACTGTCGCCTCATTTGCTCCTCCGGTTCCCAAGTAGCTTCCTCAATGAGATGGTTCCTCCATAACACCTTAACCAAAGGTATAACCTTACTTCGGAGTACTTGCTCACTGCGATCAAGGATCTGTACTGGTTCTTCTTCATATGTTAAATCTTCTCTAAGTGTAATGGGTTGAGCTGGCACTACAAAAAACAATTCCAATGGCTACAGCAATTAGCGTCGGAGCCAAAATGCCATCGCCAATGGTCATAAATTTGCTACGGGAAACAAGCTGTCGCAAAATTGAAATTAATTTGCGACGGCAATTGAGAGCCGTGGCATAAAAATAATTCAATTGCGACGGCATTAAAGATGCGGTAGTTACCATTTTCTTGATTCTTGCTACGCTATAATTGCCGTAGCCATTTTTACTTTTCAACTTGGTTTTTTTGATATAACATTTGGGTGGTAAAATTACAAACAAACTTAACCTAGCTCTACAAGGCGCCATGAGACAAAAATTAGATGCACCAAAAATTTTACTTCCGATGAATGAAACCTCATACTCCATCTTCCCCCCTTCTCAACCTTAAAACTTTTCTTCATCTTCTATGAAGACTCATCTAAATCTGAAAAACTTCATACCCCATAGTCAGTACTGACATTCTTCTCTATCACTCTCTCAAGCTGGGTTCAATTCACTCTCTCAATTATCTTCTCCCTCGCTCTCTCAAGTTGGGTTCAATTTGCTGGGTTCAATTCACTCTCTCAAGTATCTTCTCTCTCCCATCAGTGGGTTCAATTCAGTTAGTTCAAATTATCAAATGAAAGAGATAAGATTTTTGTAGTCTGAGAGGAATTAAGTATAGAAAATTTGTTTGGGTATCTGAAATTACTTTCGATTTTGCTTATTTGTGGAAGAACTATTATGTTTTTTTGGTTTTGGTGGTTGGGTATGTCAATTGGGTTTCGATTTGGTATTGAAAAATCTTGTCAAAATCTCTTGTTTGATGGTATATTATTTTTCAATCGATAGCCTTGAATGATTAGTTGGTATTGTCTCTCAAATAATATGAATGGAGCTTACCTTTAATTTGGTCAAATGTTGATTGATTATTTTGATATATAATAAATACAACAGCTATTCTTTACGGGCTTTGCTATACTTGTATCTTAGTCCTCCCCCTATGTTCATTCTTTTTTCTTCTTCCCCTTATTATTTAACTCTCTGGTGTTATTTGGTTGCTCGAGTGATTAAAGCATTGTAATTGTTGATTACAGGTACAAGAACCCTTGGAGTATCAGTAAGATAGACCAAGCCGTGTCAAATCCAAAAGCACTTGCTGCATTCCAGGCTGTGCTTTTAAATTTGGGTCATCCAGAGCATCTGATATTTCTTGGGTTGCTATAATATGTCAATTAGTTTCTATAGCTTCTGCACAGTCTGGTTTTGAAATTTCAGTTTTCGGACCTCCTTTCTAGGTAACATTTCCTGGATCGTACATATCTCTTCTCTTGTTCTTATAATTCTATGCCTACATATGACATGCCTCAAAACATTTTAAGCTTGTTGTTAATCTCAGAGTTTTGCCTTTCTAACATGTGACCAAGTTGCATGTGCCCAACAAAAGTAGTTCAATATGTAGTGAATAATGAATATCAGCCAATGAGTTCTGTGTAGCTGTGATCACTTTCACTTAGAAGTTGTTCAAAATGATATATGCTGCATGTATACAACAAACATTATTTCCAATTATATCAAGTTCATGACCGTTTATTACTTCTTTTAGGTATTTTAACCAAACACTTGCTACCATCTTTAGGAAGAAAGCAACAAATAGACATCATTGCCTTCTATCAATCATGAAGTAATAGATTGAAAAGCTAATTAATCATATTAATTGTTGACTAGAATGTTGCTGTAGTTTAATCAAACTATGTAAGTGTCATTTAGGCAAATAGTTGAAAGCAGTGAGCTACAATTTATAGACATAATGGGTCAGTTTCTGGAATATCAGAGTGTTGACAGCAAATTATAATTGTCTATTAAACTTTTGTTCCAATCAAAAGTTTATACAAGTAATTAAAGTTGGTAGCATGTCAGAACACTCCTCATAAATCCAGCTATCTACCAATTACGTACCAAACAATAATTTATGATATTAAGCTACTACTTGAATTCATGAAAATCCCAACAATGAGAATGTATCCTCTTTCAAAAGTAAATATGTACAATAAGAATTGGTATTAGAACCTAGTTTTACTACTTAATAACCCTCGGGGACATCCACCACCCTATTAAGAGAGGCCAATCATTAAAATATATTTTGTGACTACTTTAAATGGCCCTGACCTTATATTTATTTTGAGCAACAAATTAAATAGCACCATTGTGGTGTAGGTCACATAATGGATTCTTTCTTTTCTGTAATATCAAGTGCCATAGTAGAGGGTCATGTGGCTAATACTTGTGCCACCAGAGGAGCGATGATTAGTTTTGGTCGTTTTCTCATTTTGTTTTCAATTACGGTTGATATTTCCACTTCTTTGTGATTTTCATGATGTCTGTGAGTTAGACATGGCACAATGAGTGTTTATAGGATACGATCTGCTTGAGTTTGACATTTTGACATGAGCGATCTGCTTGAGTTTGACATTTTGACATGAGTGACACACACACACACACACTCTCTCTCTCTCTCTCTCTCTCTCTCTCTCTCTCTCTCTCTCTCTCTCTCTCTCTCTCTCTCTCTCTCTCTCTCTCTCTCTCTCTCTCTGATTGTTACAAACATTACAATATTTCCTAATTATAATCTGCATGTCGGGCATATATTACATTGTCTATTTCAGTTTAATTTGTCCAGTTTTCTTGGTCTCATTATAATTTGTCTAGTTTTCTTGGTCTCATTATAAAACTTAAAAGCTTCCACTAATGTGGAAATCTTCAGCAAAGCACCAAAGAGTTTTGTATTTTGTTTGATGCATGTTTACTGATTTGGCTGAATTTCATCCCTTTCTTTTAATTGGTTTTGTTTGCCTCAAGCACTAAAATTTGATACTTCATAACCTATTTGCATCCTATTGTTTGGCTTTGTAGGTTATTTTCATATTAGTTGGAGGCTAATCTGCTCTGTCCTTTATTCTCTGTCATCTATCTTTCACTCGTCATAGAGTTTGATTCTAGGTAAGCCACATCTTGTTCATGTCTTGGCTGAGATTCTTGGGTGTAAATGCAAAAGTTATCCACTTTATCTTTTTTGTTTGCTGCTTTTATAACAATATCTATCTGCAGCCAACTCTCGTTTTCGCCATTATGAAACATGTTCCCAAGTTGTTATGTTCTTTGTATGTACTCTGCTGTTTATCCTTATATGATATAGATAATTTAGGTACTGAGGATCTGTAATTCATGATTCTTGAATTCTCAACATGTTAAGTAGGGACAAAGTTGGAGTTGAAGTAAAGGACATGTATGCCAAAATTTTGGTTGCCATATGCAGTGCTGAATCAATATCACAAAGGATCGGAAAACTGAGAGATGAAGAGCTGCAGCCACAACTTATCGAGCTGCTAAAGGGGTAAGACAGCTACTGTCATTTATGTTTTGTTGGGAAGGTGTGAGAAGCATTGGCAATATTTGAAATTTGTTGCAACCTTCATATCTCCAACATTGCAGCTTCATGAGAAATTGGTGGATAATCACCTGTTGGAATTGCATGAAACTCAAAACAAAATCATGTCTACAGTGAGTTCACTTAACGGCCCCACCATTGGAAGGGTCTGCAATGACTCGCACCAGCTTGCTACTTTCAAGCTTGAAGCCAAACTTCAAAATTGGCATGCTTGCTTTGCATCATACTTTTCTTCCCAGAAAGCGTACAGTGATAGGGCAGTGAACTTGTATGGATAAACTGCTAGATAGGGCAGTGATTACTGCCATGATAGTCGGATAGTTCTAGGAGGCAGCAATAAATTTTTGTATAAGCTTCAATCATTTTGATCATAACATTCATGAGAAATAATTAAAATGTAACTTTGGCTTTTGTATAAGCTTTATTTTCTTCTCTACAGGGTTTTTTTTTTTTTTTTTTTTTTTTTTAATCTGGCATGCAATGCATGCCAGGTTTTTTTTATTCAAAAATAAATATTTTTACGACGGCATTTTCGCCGTCGCAAAAGGCTTTCGCAACGGCAAAAAAATTTTAGTCACAATTGGTGGCGTCGCCATTGATAGTTGCGACGGTAAATTTCCGTCGCAAGATTCTTGCAACGGCAAATGCTTTGCCGTCGCTAATGCTCTTGCGACGACGCAAATGCCGTCGTGAAAGGTATTGGCGACGCCACCAATTGCGTCAGAAGATTTGCCGTCGCGAATGCTTTTTTGCGACGGCAAATGAGGCTATTGCGACGGGGATGCGCCGTGGCCATTGCAATTTTTTTTTGTAGTGTAGTAACACATGTGAAGGATCAACTTTGTATTTGCGAAGCATGGATACATGGAAGACATCATGTAATCTAGATAGTTGTGGAGGTAAAGCCAAGCGATAAGCGACAAGACCAATTCATTCCACAATCTCATAGAGACCAATATACCTTGGACTGAGTTTCCCACGTTTACCAAACCTTACCACACCCTTCCAAGGAGATAATTTCAAAAATACCCAATCATCAACTTGGAATTCAAGATGCTTCCTACGGTTATCAGCGTAGCTCTTTTGTCTGCTTTGAGCCATCTTGAGCCTCTCTCTAATCACCTTAATTTTATCTGTTGTGATTTCAATAATTTCAGGACCAATAAGTTGTCTTTCTCCCACTTCATCCCAACACAAGGGGGTCCTACACTATTTCCCATATAAAGCTTCGTAGGGAGCCATACCAATACTCGAGTGATAACTATTGTTATATGCAAACTCCATTAAAGCCAGGTGCTTATCCCAACTTCCTTTAAATTGTAGAGCACAAGCCCTTAACATGTCTTCCAAAGTCTGTATAGTTCGCTAAGATTGTCCATCAGTTTGAGGTTGGAAAGCAGTGCTAAATTGTAGTTTTGTCCCCATAAGTTTGTGAACCTGCTTCCTCCAAAACTTTGAGGTGAAGCGGGTATCGCGATCGGAAACAATGGACTCGGGCACACCATGAAGCTTTACAATTTCGTCCACATATAGCTTTGCTAATATGTCCATACTAAAGGTTTCTTTAACCGCAAGAAAATGAGCTGATTTGGTGAGTCGATCCACAATCACCCAAATACCGTCATTATCATCCTGCGTACGAGGTAACTTGTAAATAAAGTCCATGGTGAGATGTTCCCATTTCCATTCCGGAATTGGTAAAGGTTGCAACAAACCCGACGGCTTTTGCCTTTCCGCCTTCACTTGCTGGCATACAAAGCACTTACTCACAAAAGCTGCAATTTCTCTTTTTATGTTTGGCCACCAATAGTATTCTTTGAGAATCCGATACATTTTTGTACCACTAGGATGCAGGGTATACGCGGAATTATGAGCTTCATCAAGTATTTCTCGTTTAAGTGCTTCATCGTTAGGAACACAAAGTCTCTTTCCAAACATTAAAGTCCCATCTCTTCGAATAGAAAAATCAGGTTGCCAACCACCACGAACACCTTCTTTAATCCCTTCAATTCTTGGGTCAAGAGGCTGCACTTCCCGTATTTTATCAATGAATACTGGTCTCACATGAAAACTAGCCACTAGAGTACCAACCTCGTCAACCGATAACACAACCCTAGTAGACCTCAACTCTGAAAATAGGGGTACTCGAGTGGCCCTTAAATATGACAAAGTCACGGATGGGTTCCTACTAAGTGCATCTGCCACCACATTCGCCTTACCGGGGTGGTACTCAATGGTACAATCATAATCTTCAATCAATTCCATCCATCTTCGTTGTCTTAAATTTAAATTTGGTTGTGTAAACACATACTTAAGGCTTTTATGGTCAATGAAAATCTGGCATCTGGCTCCATACAGATAATGCCTCCACAACTTAAGAGCAAACACAATAGCTGCCAACTCTAAATCATGTGTAGGGTAATTCGACTCATGTGGCTTCAACTGTCTAGAAGCATAAGCAATCATGTTACCATGCTACATTGAGACACAGCCCAACCCTTGTCTAGAGGCATCACTGTAAATTATATACTCCCCACTATCATCAGGCAAGGATAGGATTGGAGCACTAGTCAAACGACTCTTAAGTTCTTGGAAGCTCCGCTCACAAGTTTCAGACCAAACAAATCTGACACCCTTTCTAGTCAACTTGGTAAGAGCAGCGGCAATTCTAGAAAAGTTTTGCACAAAACGTTGATAATAACCAGCAAGACCTAAGAAACTACGAATTTCCGTTACATTGGTAGGTCTGTCCCAATTCAACACTGCTTCAATTTGGGATCAACGCTAACACCTATAGCTGAAATGACGTGACCTAAGAATGTCACATGGTCAAGCCAAAACTCACACTTACTAAATTTAGCATACAATTGGTGTATCTGCAGAGTCTCCAACACAATACTCAAATGCTCAGTATGTAACTCCTCACTTTTAGAATAAACCAAAATGTCATCAATAAACACGATCACAAAGAAGTCAAGGTATGGACGAAACACTCTGTTCATAAGATCCATAAAAGCAGCGGGTGCATTTGTCAACCCAAAAGGCATAACAAGGAACTCATAATGACCATAACGTGATCGAAAAGCAGTTTTGGCTACATCCTCCTCCTTAATCCGTAACTGATGATATCCAAACCTCAAATCAATCTTTGAGAATACTTTAGCACCCCTCAACTGGTCAAACAAATCATCAATGCGGGGCAAGGGATATTTATTCCTTATAGTCACCCTATTTAGTTTCCGAAAATCAATACAAAGCCTTAATGTACCATCTTTCTTCTTCACAAACAACACAGGTGCACCCCAGGGAGATACACTAGCCCGTATAAACCCTTTATCAGTTAACTCTTGCAACTGTATGTACAACTCCTTCAGTTCTGCCGGTGCCATTCTATAAGGTGCTTGAGAGATGGGTGTTGTACATGGAAGTAAATCAATGGTAAAGTCTATCTCTCGCACAGGGGGCAAACCAGACAATTCATCTGGAAATACATCTGGATAGTCACCAACAATTGGAATTTGGCTAGGATCCAAAACTTTTACATCTGAATTCACCACATGTGCCAAATAAGCTTGGCAACCCTTACTCAACATCTTCTTAGCAGCTAAAGCTGAGATTATGCAAGATGGGAGTACCTCTCATTCACCATAGATGGTGACAATTAGCTTACCCGGACTCCGAAACAACACCGTACTACAAAGACAATCCACTAAGGCATGATGCATCTGGAGGAAATCCATCCCCAGGATTACATCAAACTCCACTAACTCAAATGGAATCAAATCTGCCTCTAAGCAAACTCCTTCTACAAACACTCCACAAAAACGGTATACCCATTCAATTTTATGCATTTCTCCTGATGGTAAAACAACATGCTATTCTCCAAGAAGGAGAGATGAGGGCACATTAGCAAAGAAAGAAAACCTCCTAGACACAAAGGAATGAGAGGCTCCAAGATCAATCAAAATGAAAGCCGGTTGGCCAAAAACAATTAACGTACCCATAATGACGTTCGGTGCAGTGCGACTCTCCTGCTGGGTCATAGTATGAAGACATGCCTGGGTCACTGGACGCCCTCTCTGTCCACGACCCGGCTGAGTGCTGCTCCTGCCTGACAAATTGCCACGAGAACCTGTACTAGCAACACCCACAGTGGTCTGACCCACAGTCTGATCAGATGTAGTGAGGACTCCCTGGGTCAACTGAGGGCAATCCCTCCTGTAGTGGCCCCACTGGCCACACTGGTAACAAGTGCCCACTCCTACCTGGCACTGGCCCAATTAAATGGTACCTACCACAAGTAGCACACAGGGGATAGTCTCTCTGAATAAACTGTTTACTAAAAACTCCACTAGAACCAGCAGTGCCACCCCTGGACTGCCTCCTACCAGACTGTCCAGGCCTCCTGAAGCGTCCCCTGAAATGCTGACGAGAGCTAGAGTCTGAACTACTCAGTCTAGTACTCGATCTACTACCTGATGATGATGCAGAACCCAAACTAGATGCAATTCTCTTAGATGGCCCCTAGCTGGAACCGTCACTCGCCAAAGGTCGGGAACCATCTAGGTATCTGGCCTCACATCTCATAGCAGCCTCCACAGCTAATTTAAAAGTCGGGAAATAGTGAGGTGTCAACCAGTCTCAATAAATAGGTAGGAGATCATTAATAAACTGCTCAACCTTCAACGTTTCTGTCGCCACCAACTCAGGGGCATACTGAGATAAAGCAATGAAACGCTCCTGATACTGCAACACAGTCATCTCTTCAGTCTGCTTCAACTGCATGAAATCAAGTCGTAGACGATGCTGGGATGCCTGATTATAGTACCGATTCGAGAACTCCGCCTTGAACTCTGCCCAAGTCATGGTAGTTGGGTCAAAACCCATATTCCTGGTACCCTGCCACCACAGCCATGCATCCCCGTCTAAGATATCAATAGCCAAAGGAACCCTCCTAGTAGCTGGACAACCCAAGGACTCGAATACTCTCTCCATATGAGTAATCCAATCTCCTGCTACGGACTCTGTAGGAGCACTGGAAAAAGTATACGCCCCATGGCGTCTGGCACGCTCCACTGTATATTCAATACTAAGATGAGGGAGTGCCGCTACAAAACGCTCAAACAACCGCTCCACGGTCCGTAGTAACCCACGAGGGACCTACTTATCATCACCCTCACCAGCGGATGAAGGGTTCCTACCAGCACTAGATCTGGGTCCACGTCTCATTCCACCTGAAATTCCCATGATTTAGTTACATCAAGGTATTTACACCAACAACAATCATCTTACACACTTGATATGTACTCAGCACCGAAGAGTATATGATGGGGAACCGCTGTAGTCGGGCCATCACTCAGAAGGTACTAAACACAATCAAGTATGTAAGAAAACTATAACAAGATATCGGCCATAGAATCTAATAACCTAGTGCTTTGATACCAACTGACAGAACCCGACCTAAGTTTCACCCCGAAACCCGGATACGAGCCTGCGGGACCCATTTAAAGGAAATCCGGATGAAAAATCGGTATAACCTCCCCTAAAATGAGCTACCTAAAAAATTTACAAAACCTGGACATGCTTAAAACTAAACTCACACACAAAGGTACATCCCAATATTTACATTCCAAGTGCATATGTTACATTTCGAAAGTACGAATACTGCTACAATTTCAACACGATAACAAATTCTGAAGCATTAACACTCTCCAAAATAAAAGGTTGTTAGAGCAGTGCTACATAACTAAGCCGATATTGAACAAGGTAGGTTAAGTATTAACCTACAGTCAAAAACGGAAGAGCTGATTCCTATGCCTCAAGTCCTAGACATGATCTCGGTAAATTTGAAATCTGGGCATTTGAAAAACAAGGGGCCCAGGGGAAAACATTTAAAATCCGTTAGAGTGAGTGGACAAAGCTGAAATAAGTTATGAAAACTCACTCTTCTTGGGCTCGGGTTTTGTCCCGTTCTCTCTCTTCTTTTCTATTTTGTTTCCTCTTCCCAAAAATAAAAACTCACTCTTTTAATATAACCAAGCTCTAAATAGTAAATTTCTGTTTTTGGTCAAAACTTTCCCGATAAAACTCCTATTTAAACCAACTACAAATCCACGAACTCAATTTCCCATAAACTACTACATTCTCAGATAAATTCCTTAACTCAACGGACAAAGAAAAGTCAACTCCTTAGTCAATAACGGTAAAAACGTAACTCATAAAGATTTTAAGGTACGGGGCATTACAGTTAGTACCAATACAACCATTGCCGACGGTGTTGTCACCACAAGTTGACATGCAGCTGCCAACAGTTTGATTATTTGACCTCATCTGCGCAAAGAAGCCGCAACACACTGTAGAGTATACAAAAGGGCTTTCAGTCAAATTTGGCCATAATTGACCAGCTTTCCTTCCTTCGTTGAAGGAATGAACTGCAGTTTTAACCCGAAGTGTGCCATCAATAGAGATTTCCAGCACCTCTAGCTTGCTCTTACCTTGGCTCAAAAAGGGCTTGTGACGGCCACTATAGTTGTGGTATTCTATCTCAAACCATTTGTCAATGTAACAATCTTTGTTAGGTCCGATTCCAAAAGGGTATGGGATGCTAACATCTCCACAAAGCTGTTGGCAATTAGGCCTTGCTATTGATCGCTCTTGATTCATTGATGCTTCTTTACTCGTGTCCCATAACAAGAAAATAATGAGGACATTAATGAGCAATTGCATACTGCACTTATCCGACTCTTTCTCTTAGCTGCTGCTGAATTCTAAGAAGATAAAGAAGATCAATCCGGCTTTGTCTTTTATTGAGAAAGTGCAATTTCCTTGAAGTGATCTCTGTTGATGCTTTGCCGCCGGGTTGGTCGTTGTTGCCTCATGGTATGTACTCGTCTTTTAGCTCCTTGTGACGGATGTACTTATGGATGCTTTTATTTGTTATATAGCTTTCTTGTTCTATCAGTTTCTATTCGATGACTTATAAAGAACCAAATTAAGAATTACTTAAGTCAGTGTTATTTATAATGTTGTGCAATTAAATACTAAAGAGTTGGTTTGTTCACCTATGCATTGGGGAAAACAAGCAAATGCAAATGCCATTTTGCTAATTCTTTAAGGTTTTCGATGAATATATCTGAGGAAATTAAAAGTGTAGATATGGTGAAAGTTTGCTATAGATATAGAAATACATTTATGCGTGCAACACATTTGAATGTAAGCATGGCCATCTGCATGGTTTTTCATGACTTTAAAGAAATTTCTTCCAACTATGAATGTTGTGACTTAAATTAATTAACGACATATATATGCCTCTACCAATTCGTAAAGAACAATAGATTTCTTCATATATATACTGAACTAGCTTGCTAGCTTAAAGATTCCTGTAGTACATTGATTCCGTCCTAGCTTATCTTGGTTGATATTTATACTAATTATAAGAATGGCTATGCATGCTCATGGACACAATTAAGGATAGGTCCCCATAACTAAGAGATTGACCTGATGAGTTACAAAGATCGAGATTCTTGAAAGTTGATATGCGAGCACTGATGCACTTACCAATTTCCTTCTATATTTTTGTATAATACTCAATCCAACTCTCTCTCTCTCTCTCTCTCTCTCTTCTTTTCTTTTTCTTTTTTGAATAAGGGTTGGTGCGGCTACTTTCAAGTCTTCATTAATAAAACCGCAAGATAGAGGGGATATGATTCCTAAATCCCAAATTAATTTTTTTTCTTTTTTTGTTTTGGTGGTCCATAAATTAAATAATAAGGTCATTTTTCTGTTGTCTTTTTTTCTTTTGGTGGTCTAGAAATTAAATAATAAGGTCATCAAAAGTGACCTTATTGATGATCCATTTGTTATTCATCAATTTTAATCACTTGAGGTATTTCAATGTGGTTTACAAAATATAAAATATATATTTCATTGTGGTATTCTATTATATTATTAGGTATTGTTTTTATTTTGTGGTTTGTGGGTTTGGATCCCAATTAGCTTGGGTTTAGATTCCAATTACCCTTTGTATTTATTTTTCATCCTTAAGATATGATGAGATTAATTATAGTGCATGTCCATCGCGAGCTAAAGATGAACTTTATGGTTGGTTAAGTCGACAATGATTTTGCTGCTTTTTTTTTTTTTTTTTTTTGAGAAGAAGAATATTTCATTAATAACTAAAAAGATTACAAAACATTAGAATGACTAGTTGTGGTATTAAAACCACGACACACATTCCTAACCTAATCAATAGTTACATATTTTGGGACGGAATTGTTTGATGAGCTCCCGAAATTTCAGAGCTCAATATACCGAAACTTAGGGTTTCGTGCAGCAGGGCGGCGACGTCGGTTCGATTTGCAGGAGGGTGGGCGTCGGCCTAGTTTCTGTGGAGGCGTGAAGCGCTTGTCGGGGCTTCACCGGAGGCTTCGTGCTTAGGATCTTGTCTTCTTCTTTTGATTGCAGGTGGTCTCAAGTTAGATCCAAGGAGGTTTCTTCTGGCTATCTTGATAGGGGACAACCGTGGACGGCCACCGGAGCAATGATGGGCGGAGGCCGCATCTTCTGAAAGGTCAGAGCCGGTCGATCTGGGGGTGGAAGGCGAAGGATTTGGGTAGTGGGCTGTTGGGCCTCTACCGATCTGGGCTGCAGATGCAGGCTAGTGAACTGGGCCTATTTGGTCCAGTTCTCCTTTCCTCCAACACTTGGGTCGAGCTTGATTTTGGGATTTCTGGCAGGTGACCTATCCTGCTCTTTATCCTGTACTGTACCTCGAATGTTACTGTGGCTGTGTTGGGTGTTGCGACGTACACCAATTGGGTCTTAGGCGTCAAGATATTTAGACCAGTGGTTCCATACAAGGGCAGTGTAGGGTTAAAGAGTTTTTTCAATTCTGTATTTTGTTTTAAGCAATTCCTTTAGGATTTTAGTCTTTTTTGGAGTTTCTGTTTTAGATTTTAGTACTCTACTGAGCTTGCATTGTAATATGAGGGTTGCTTGTACCCTTCATGCTTGACCGAGTGAGGTCGTTATGATTTTGATCAATAGATTAGTCTTCCATTGCCCTAAAAAAAAAAAAAAAAACCTAATCAATAGTTACGGGTCCGTCATAATGAATGACATCCATAAGCCACATGGGCCGGCCTGACCAGGCCTAGTGAAATTTTACTCCCATACCCGCGGGCTACAATTAATAGTAACCAATCCCGACAACGATACAACCTCTCTACCGACATTAAGACGAACTACTTCAGCCTCTTCAACATCGTGTAAACAGCCAGACCACGTACAAGAATGATTCACCATCACTTTGACAACTAGAAAGTACTGACAATAGAACGAACAGTAATCAGGACTAACACCATAGAGATGGCACAATAGTACGAATAAGACACCATAACAATGACATCGACATTACAAGAAAACACTCAAACCCTTGCTGAAGGGAGGAAGGACTTATTAAGTCTAACTACGAACTAAAAAATAAAACCCAAAAAAATAACAAAGAAATAATCTGCAACAATTAACATTCCTTCTCCACAAAATTGACACTAGCTTCCTATCTAGAAACTACCACAGTAAAGTTGTTATTGAGGTTGGTGAACTCGCCCTCCATAATTTGACATCTAAGCTAAGGACAAAACCAACCTGGCCTGAAGAGAACTCCCAAATTTCCTTCCCAGCACCACCGATTCACCAGATATTAGTGTCAGCCACATATTACACCAGTCCAGTCCCCCAGCTCATGGACCTTCCGGCCACCTTGCCCCACACCTCCAACTCATATGTCTACCTCTGCTATAAACCTAGATTCCAGCGAATCTCTCAAATCTAGCACTGCCCCAACAATGACCTGATGCCATTAAGCCTTGCAACCTTGTCAAGATGACCATGTAATACTCCAGAAATTAGTTATTAATTTTTGTGGGTTTTCTGGAAATTATATTGTTGGTTGTTGTGCGATTAGTTGTTTCGTGGGTTAAGTGAAAGTGTTTCGGATGAATAATTACTCGAAATGTTTTATTTTTGAGGGGTCCAGATTTGACTTTTTATTCATTAGGTTTCTGATTACGCATTTTTATACGTGTAATTATATCTAAGATACTAGAATTAAGCTAATCCTCAAGTTAATTAATATATAGTTAATCTATTTTTATTTATTTGTAGGTAATAAGTGGAGTTACGGAAATTGCGAGAAAATAAAGTGAAAATGGAGCAATCTGGAGTTTGGATAGAAGAATGAAATAGTCAATGCGAGTCAACCGTGATCAATCCTATCAAGGGAGTGAAATCTAATTGCTTCCGATAATATATGCGGAAATGCAATGAAGAGAGAGAAGAAGAAGAAGAAACAATTATATTAATTAATTATTTGATGATTAATTATGCATGATTGCATGCCATAATCACGTGCAGCAATTAAACAATCTTTGTTTAATTGGCTCGAGTCATTTGGCAGCCCATCCATTAATCCATTTCCCTCTGTTTTGATGGCAGCCCAAGACCAATTAAATCCTCATCTTTTCCCCTTCGACAACAGACACGTGCCCTCTATTTCATTCATTTCTTCTTCTTTTTTTAAAAAACCCACCGTGCATTATTTGGTTCTTTCCTTCTTAACTGACACATGCACCCTACCCTCCTTATCTCTTCACATAATTGCAGCCATATATATATATATATATATATATATATATATTCCTCCATTCTCTCTAGCCTCACCCTACCAGTGCCGCAGACCCCATTCATCTCACCTCAACCCCAAAACAGCCGCACACCCCGAATCCTCTCTCTTCCTTCTTCTCAACAGTGCCGCAGCACACACCACCACCACCTCTATTTATCATTCTTTCTCATTTTCTCTCACCCATCACCTCACACTCTCTCCTCTTCTCTTCTTCATTTTTATTTCAATTTTTGGGATTGGACACTCAAGACTTCAAGGAAATCGTCATCAAGAGCACACATCCATTTTTGGGTAGTTGAGTGAAAAAATTACTTGGTTCATACTAGCCCATAGCTAGAAGTGACCAAGCTAACTCTCTTCTCTCTTCCTTATTATCTCTTTCATAATTTTTCTATGTTTTTGGGTGATGTATTTGCTAATGGGTTGTGAGTAGTTTAATTTTGGGAGTTAGGGTTGTGAAGCCCTAACTTATCTAGTATAAATATTGATGTTTTAATTTTAATAAATGCAATTTCCATTGTGTATGCTTTAAATCCGAATTTATTGGTCCTTAGAAGCATGTTTCTAGGCTTTGTCACCCTTTGAAATTATGTTGTGGGCAATTGTGATGAGTAGATTGATAAATTGACAACTTATTGGTCTTGTTGCATCTAGGATTAAGTGTGGTGACCATTAGCCAACTTAATTGTAGCTAAGCTTGCTTGGATCTCTATTATCTTGCTCTCTAGGCCTCTAATTTTGGATATTGCGGCCTTAACCGGTGTAATGCCCAAGTTAGAGAGTTGATTGTGGCCTTAACCGGCATAGTCAATACACCAAAAGGATAATTGGTTTAGTAGCCTTAACCGATACTAGTTACGGGACTCGACACATCTAGGAAATGCATGCATTTGTGAAATTGGCATCGATGTTCACAAGATGGTTAATGTGAATCACTCGACACTTCCATGCTCCCATTAATTTGAAATCCGAATTTTAATTTCTTGCTTGATAATTAGTTGTTTGCTTTTATTTTAGTTTGCATTTAATTTAGTTAATTCCCAATTCAAAACTCCCAAACAAAATTCTACCTTCCATTGTGCATAACTCATTTGGGCTACAAGTTAGTGACTTTGATTAGGCTTAGTGTGAGCTAAGCCGAGCATTGCCGAGGCTTAGTGCCTTGTGAATATTATTTTGCTTTATTTTATTTTTATTTTTCATTGTATTCTTCTAAGTTATCCTACAGCCGATTACCTTGGTTAGGTCCAACACCTAATCCCCGAGGTACGATAATCAAGGTTTAATACTTCCCTTACTTGACAATGATTCGTACGCTTGCGAGAGTTTATGAACCAAGTCAGTTTCTTCAAAAACTTCCTTCATGACAGTCATAGAGCGCGTTGATACGAATTCGTGGACGTGCAACACGCAAAAACCGGAGATCGTATAAAGAAGTTATTGTCGGGGGAAATTATTTCCATTTTTGAAATTTTAGAATAAATAGGAAAATTTCAGAAAATTGCTCAAAATTCCTTTTTGGAAACTTTTCGGATTTTTCCGGAATTCCTCTCTCTCTCAATCTCCCAGACCCTCGACCTGACCCGAATATATCTCGGGTTTTCGATCTCCTCTGACGTACCAAACCAGCCTAGATCATCTTGTCTTGGAGTCCTGCACCTCCGTCAGCCATCCTCTTCTTCCGGCAAGCACCTTGCACGGCGGATCGATGCAAGAAAGTACGGTGGCGCGGACCCAATCGGACCATTGTTTTCCCGTGGCAGCTGGATTTGAAAGGTTAAGTTTTGAAGTTCTCTTCCTTCTCTTTCCATCTACGGAAGCTTTGAAGATTGAATCAAAGAGTGGAGCAAGAAATCACGGTTTGAAGTTCAACGACAGTGATCATTCGAGCTTGATCTAGCTTATCTAGGCTGAATCGACCTTGGTTCCAATTATGAAAGTTGTTTCTCATGGAGTGAACTACAATTTCATCAGAGCGGATTGTCATGGAGGTGACTTTGACCGGTGGCAGGTAGGCTCACACGCAGCTGTCTGTGGCGACAGGTAGCGTTATGTCTGGCCACCCCAGAAGTAGTTCTTTGCTCCCTTAGCCTCCATTCGTCTATACGAGCAAGTTGGTATATTTACTTTTCTGTTTGCTCGAATTTTTGGTTGACTTAGGTTATTTTCCGTTTCGGTTCGTATGAGTTTTGATCCGTGAGGATCCGACCATTCGATCGTCCTTTTGTTTAAGCGATTTGATCCTAAATGTGTTTCAGAGACTTTGGGTGGTCTCAGAAGAGGTTTCGTCTCGATTAAAGTATCCTTTGATTTATAGTTCACGTGTTTCAAACTTTAAAACGATTGTGTACTTTGTGTTGTATTAAGTGTGACCTTAGTATGATTAGGTGCTTGACAATGTTGATTTGAGAGGAGTGTTGTGGTTTGTACTTTTCTCGATTTGTGTGTGAAGACTCAACGGGGTATTGAGATGAGTAAATCTCACGTTGTTTTGGGTGACTACTTTGTTATGTTATGATTTTGTTAGATATAATTATTAGCTGTACAATCATATTGATAGAAAATAAATATTTATTTTGAAATATATGAACTTGATATTCAACAATTCGTGAGTAAGTAAAAACAAGGATTTATCACAAATGATTTTCGATTTGAGTAAATTGTGAATTATAGTTGGAATTGTGTGGTGAAGTGAAAAACATTATGTTTTGCATGTTTGATCATTGTTGTTGTGCAATGTGATTTTGAGGAAAATAAATGAATTTGGGAATAAAAGACGGCTTTGTCGGTTTTGAGTTTTGAATGAAGTATGTACAATTTTGGGTGATGGTTTGAGATGTGAAAATAATATTTTTAAAAGGTTTTCAATATTGTTTTGAGAATGATGAAATTGTGTTTCAAGTTATGATAACCAGGCTGGTGACCAAAGTGGTGATAATCTCTGTAACAGTACCAGGATGGCAATAAATTCTATGATGATTATTGTATAAAGGATGTAGATTATTGTTGAGTGATTGATGTTTGAGATTGTTGATATTCATGTTGAGATTGATGTTGTGTCGATTGGTGTTATCAGTAGATGAATGAGTATTGATTTCTAGTTTATTTTGGTATTGAATTGCTTGATTTTGTCGTGATCTCCTGAATTAAACATCTATGCAAGGATTACTGACAGGACCCGCCCCGGATTTCACCCTGAAATCCGAAGTGACCCTGCGGGGCCCACCTTAGAAGAAATTCTACCAAAAATTTAGCAGAACTTCCCCTAAAATGGGCTACCCAAACCTGTAGAAAACATTTTCACTTCTCAATCAAATCATCCTTATGCTCCTGGAGCCACCCTGCTCCCCAAATTAACCTCATCCTCCATTTCACAAAACACACATCTCAACTTTAATAACATAAATCCCATAGGTAATCAGAGCAATTCTAACAGAAAGGTATATGAGGAAAACCTAATTCAAAGGTAGATGCAGAAGCCATGCTGTTGACTATGCCTCAATTTCGTGTACGCCCGACCTCAACTAATTCGCCTGCAAACTGGGCATTTGAAACCGCAGGGCCCAGGGGAAAGTACAGAAAAACGTTAGCGTGAGTGGACAAAAATAAATAGTTGAAAAGAAAGATAATTTTATACTTTCCCACATTTAAATCTTTAACAAATCTCGATGCATGCAATGATTAACGAAAATAAAACAAGAGGAGTTTCGTTCAACAAAACCGACTAGCCCCGCTAGTCACAAACGATTAAAAGAAAAGGTGAAACTCCGATACTCAAGGAAACAAAACCAGCCCCGCTGGCTAAAAAAAATCGGACTAGCCCCGCTAGTCGAAAATAGTATAATGAGTAGGGGAAGACGATAGCCATACAAGTCAGCCTCTCAGGCTTGGGTGATAGCCTCCCAGGCTAAAATACTCCCATAACTCCCTTAATATACCCTTACGCAACTAAGTGTAGCGATAGGATACAGGGCTACAGAAATTACTGTCACAGAGACAGTAACCTGCGCCACAAAGGCGGAATGGCTACGGTGATCCCATCACCGCGCCACAAAGGTGGAAAATCAATGCTAGCAATGATAATAGTCACCCAAAGTATGGCAAAAGGGTAATCCGTAACCATATAAATCCATAAAGCTTCCCCAACTCTCGCAAATGAATTTCCAACGACGTGTCCCACACGCCAAGATCATCTCAAATTCAAAATAAATAGGAAGAAATAGTATTATTCGTAAACCGGAACAAAATCAATTTCCAAAATCACCAACAAGGCATTCCCAATGCCAAAACCGAAGTCAATAAATAAATAAATAAGTATTAACTTCATCGAATCACATTTCGAAAATCTTTCTAAAATCTCATTAATAAAATAAATATGAGGGAAAAATGAGCATTCTAATGACGTGACCCCGCACGCCATAAACTCCTCAAATAATCAAATAGTCAATCCATTTCTGAAAATAATCATATGCTCGAAAAAGTAAATGGATAATTAAAATAATCAACTCGGAAACAATTAAATATATATGCATGCATCATTCTTTAAAAATAAAAGTCCACTCACAGTACTAATCCGAAAATCACGCATTCGTGTTCTGTCATCGAGCAATAGCTCGGTACGTCGTCCTGTACACAATTATATTCCGTGAATAATTCTTCAATAAATTTATACGATTCCTAAAATCAATTCCTCATAATTTCATCTCCCATTCTCCTCGGATTTAGCCCATAATATACCAATGATACCAATTCGTTAATTTAAAGGTTCCAAGGTAGAACCGAGAGATATCCGACGGTCGGATTCTCGTAATTCGATAATCGAAACCCTAAACTTCAAAATTCAAAAATAATTCCAAGTTTCTCCAAAAATTACCAAACTTCACATACAAGCTCTACACAATTTATAGGATTTAATGGGCTAAAAACCGGAATTAAAACACTGCTCTACGCGCCTCCACGCTCCACCCACAGTGGCGGCGCGTGGGGCTCACGCGCCGGTGGCCACCACCTCCGATGGTCACCAAATTTTGGCAGTGCCACCTACTCATCAGACCCAACATTTTTCTCAACCACAACACAATCCAATTTTACCTTTAACAGCTCCAAAACAACCGGTGAAAAATTTCCAGAAAAACTTCAAGCCCTAGGATCGGGTTTTCTTCAATTCTCCTTCCACGCTGCAAATCGCGGCTCAAGGCTATGGGGGAAATGATCCTTGGCAAAAACCCCACCTTCGACAGTGGTTTGGTGGCTGGAAATGGCCGGAATCGCCGGAAAACGTCAACTGCCACCGTAACCTTCCAAGCTTCGATCCGGGGTTTTCAGGCCAAATCACCGAAACACAAGGGCACTAACGTCAAGAGGAGGAAGAGGCGATCACGTGGTGGCCGGTTGCCCACCAGTTAATGGCCGGACGGCGGCGAATCGAAGGGAAGAAAGAAATCACCCGAAGAGGAAAGGGGAGAGATCGGGGGAGAGGAGAGAGAAAGGTGGGTTTCCGGATTTGGAAACCTACCACAGTAAATTTTCATTATTTATACCAATTTCTACCATGAACAATAACTTTACCTTTTCTCTGATAACTTTCGCATACGAACTCCGATTTTTACGTACCACATATGCACGCGCTCGGTTTAACGCCCTCTACAACTTTCATGAAGAAAACTTTCTCAAATTTTGGCCCAATCAAAAAGTCAACTTTTAGGGCCACTAAAATACCGAATTAGGGTAAAAAGTAAGAGCAGTTGTCGTTTACCGTCCAAATGACTAGTAAACGGGTAAGTGAAAATACGGGATGTTACAATTACTATATTCTAAATTGATTTCTTTAATATAATCTCCTGAACTAAACTTAATGCAGGGATTACTATGATTTCTATTGATTGCTTTTTATGTAGTTTCCTGAAATAAATCTCTATGCAGGGATTACCACAATTTCTATTGGTGTAATGTTAATGTAGTCTCCTGAACTAAACTATATGAAGGGATTATTATGATTTTGGTTTGTGTGCTTGAGGTGATCTCCTGAACTAATTTTCTATACAGGAATTACTCATTTTACTTGGTTTTAAATTGTAAGTGTGCTTGAGGCCTGTAACAGAATTTCAGTTATATATATATATATATATACACACACACACACACACACCAATCCATAATAACTAATTCAATGGTTTTGCTGTTGAAATGAGGTGTGACTGCAATTTCTTAGACTCAGTCCTCAATTCTCTAGAACTCAGTAATAGATTGAAAAATTTATGTTCTTGTTAGGTCTTATCCACTTATGGTGTATGGTTTTGTTTTTAAATAGTCTCTGATTCTCTCGATGTGTAAAGTAATGTCATAAATAAATTAGTAACATAGGTTTCAAATCTCCCGTTTATTTTTTTCTTCGAGACTTACTAGTATTATGTTCCTTGCTTATGTGAGCATAACTCCTACTTAAGCGATTGGATGTAGGCGGGTAGTCTATATTTCCTCTGTAGCCAATATAGTACCTAGACTATGCGTGGGACAATTTTTCTATTGCCAATGCACATGGTCAAGGCTCCCCACCATTCCCGGAAATCCTCTTTCTACAAATTATCCAGTAGTTTTCTCAAATGTGCCTTCGTTTGTCTATAGAGGTATTTCTTGTGGTGCACATTCCAAATTACTCTCGTGAAGTGCTTTAGAATCTCAGTGGTTGTGGATTGCTATATCTAGCTGATCGTCACAGAAATTAACCGAAATTTCATATGCGAGCATCCTTATCCTCATAGTATATGTCGGCGTCGATCATCTCTTAACTAGATAGAGTAAGAATCATGGCTAGCCATGTCACACCATCCTCTCAAATACACAACGTTACATGCTATATCATTGCAAAAAATGTTTGGTTCATACCTGCACAGATTAGTGAAGTAACTTTGAGTGGTTGATTCATGGTTTCTCGATTCTTGGGAACTTTGATCATCCAATGAAGTGCCCCATTGTGAATCCTCATCTTCCATAGTCTAAATTTACAAGGAAGTAGCAAATATCATCATGGATCTTCAACAGTTTCTCGTGAAGGCATCTTCTTCATGTGTCATAAAAAGTTTCCTCAACTTGTTTGAGGTAGAAAGAACCAAGAAGATTAAAAGAAAGAAAAAAAGGAAATTTATATGATTCAGACCTAAGAATGTTTGTGAATTGTGGAAAATGATAATGAGAATGACTCCTTAATTTTGTGAATTGTGGAAAAGGATAATTTTATGATAAAATCAAATCCGTTATTTAGAGAGCATCTTAGATTTTGGCATATGGCAATAGAATCACATAACAGTTCAAGAAAAATAATAAGATATATATCACCTGATGCGAGGCAAAAAAAAAAAAAAATTGTCCGTAATTTGATCATTCTCATATCCACCAACACATGACAAATAAAATCTATAGAAAATTACTTTGAAGTGTTATTTTGAAAAATTTAATTATTCATAATGCCCCATATTTTCTCTTGTTCTCATAAGGCCAATTGCGTCCTCAAATTGTTCTATCTTTGACGATTTTGCCCTTCCACTTAAGAAAACCAACTACTCGATATCAGATTAATCTCTCTCTCTCTCTCTCTCTCTCTCTCTCTCTCTCTCTCTCAATTACTCTGAAGTGTCGTCTTGAAACTTTAATTATCCATAAAGCCATATAGTTTTTCTTATTCTTATAAGCTAGTTGCATCCTCAAATTGTTCTATCCCTGAGGATATATTTTGCTTTTCCACCTAAGAAAACCAACTGCTCGATATCAGAGCCGTTTGGCGAGGGATCTGAGAATAAAATTGAATGGTATCATAGGGCTCCTACAGTGCTTGATGAAAAAAAATTGATAATTCACGGAGGTTCGATTGGCCAGGTCGGGGAAGCAGGTTCAACTCTCCGAGTCGAAGCAGGCAAGAGTCAGAGCCCGAGTTCAAATTGACCAGATAGCTCATCGGGAAGTTTTGCCTCATATGCCGATGACATAATTTTCCTGGTACAGTTTTTCTACAACATGATATGATCATTGCTACAGATCACTGAAGGCATGCATTCACCCTCTATATCTTATTTCATTTTACAAGATTTGCAGCGGACAACTTTTGTTACAGCAATTATGAATAATCTTATCCAAATGTGACCAGTCGCGTTATTTTTCGTTTTTTTGTTGTAATATGCTTTGAGTACTTAAAACCTAGTCGAGGTCGCTCGCTCAGTGTACATAAAGGCTGCTTACTACATCACTTTTACCAAAGGAAGAAGGGAAAATAGGCACAAGTATAGTTTTGTTTTGTTTTGTTTTTTTTTTTTCAATTCCCCTGTGAAAAATAAATTTTAATTCCTTGTATCATTACAATTTACAGTCTGTTAGGTTGTTATTTACTATTTTGATTGGCTCGGTCAGATAACATCAGTGCATCAGTAAATCTCCTTTCGTACGTGGTCTTAATCAATTGGACTTTGCAATGTTGTGGTGTTGTGTGAAATTTGTAACGCAGTGAAAGCTACAAGGATGATAGATGAAAACGGTAGACAAGCGTCGAACAGAATTTGGAACAATAAGAGAGATAAATTTCTGAGAAACTAAATTGTTATTGAATTGTTGAATGCCTAATACGACGTAGAGGGTGCCTTATATAGGCTCTAACTCATAATCCTATTTATTTTAGAACTAGGAAATAACAAACTTGCTGGAATGGAAATCCTTATTGAAATAGTAAATGTATGCTAAGTCTATGAAGATAAGGAAAATAAACCTAAGAATTATAGGAAACTTATGCTTGCTTACGACGTTGTTTATCAATGCGTTTCTCAAGCTGCTCTTCGAATTCTTCTGCAAGGCGTTCTACATTAGTCTCCCCCACTTGAAAAGAATTCGTCCTCGAGTTTACATCAGGATAAGAAGCGTGGTCATCGGACCGAAACTCATGCTTACGGCGTTGTTTATCAATGCGTTTCTCAAGCTGCTCTTCTAATTCTTCTGCAAGGCGTTCTACATTAGTCTCCCCCACTTGAAAAGAACTCGTCCTCGAGTTTACATCAGGATAAGAAGCGTGGTCATCGGACCGAAACTCATGGATATCACATTGAAAGTCTTTGAAATTCCCATGGATTCGGGCAAGTCAATGACATAGGCATTATCATTTATCTTTCGTAGCACTTTGTATGGACCATACTTGCGGGGTTGAAGCTTATTATAAGTGCCAACGGGAAACTTTTCTTTGCGCAAGTAGATCATAACATAATCTCCTTCTTTGAATACTTTCTCTCGTCTATGAGAATCTGCATGGGCCTTATATTTTGCATTGCTTGATTCTAGCTTCTTCTTGACCTCTTCGTGAACTCCATGCACTTCTGTAGCCATAGATTCTGCTGCCACACTAAAGCCTTCGTCTTTTGGAATACTTGTTAAGTCTACAACATGCTTTGGCGGAGAGACATATACCACAGAAAACGGAGTCCTTCCAATGGATCGATGTATGGAATTGTTGTAGGCAAACTCAACTTATGGCAAGACATAGTCCCATTGCTTCGGTTTATCTCCACAAGTACTCCGAATCATATTTCCTAATGTTCGATTCGTAACCTCGGTTTGGCCATCGGTTTGTGGGTGAGCAGTGCTACTACGGTTAAGAGAAGTTCCAAACATCTTCCACAAGGTAATCCAAAAGTGACTCAGAAACCTGGTACCTTGATCGGAGGTGATACTATGAGGTACTCCATGCAAACGAACAACTTCTCGAAAAAACAACTTGGCAATGTGAGAAGCGTCGGAGGTCTTTCTGCAAGGGATGAAGTGTGCCATTTTAGAAACCACCACGAAGACGGAGTCGACCCCACGTTGTGTTCGAGGTAACCCAAGAATGAAGTCCATGCTAAGATCTTCCCAAATGCCTTTAGGAACCTGTAGAGGCATATAAAGACCAGTGTTTTGCGTTTGCCCTTTTGAGGCTTGACAAATATAGCACTTTTGAATAATGTTGCCAACATCTTTCTTTAATTGGGGCCAGTAATATCTTTCTTCCAAGCTTGCAATTGTCTTGTCTCTTCCAAGATGACCACCTAGCCCTCCCCCATGCATATCACGTACTAACATCTCTCTTAGTGATGATTGTGGTATACATAATTTATTGCCTCTAAAAAGATATCCTTCATTCACAAAAAAGTCACTGCATGGCTCTTGTTTCATGCACTTGCCCCAAATTTCTTTGAAATCATCATCCTCCTCATATAACTCCTTCAAAAATTCAAACCCTATAACTTCGTGAGACAAAGTAACCAATAATTGGCTTCTTCGACTTAATGCATCGGCCACACGATTTAGGGTCCCGGATTTATGCTTAATCACGAAAGGAAATTTTTGTAGAAAAGTAGCCCAACGAACATGCATCTTACTCACACTCTTTTGGCTATTAATGTACTTCAAAGCTTGATGATCGGTGTAGAGAACAAATTCTCGTTGCACTAAGTAATGCTCCCATTGCTTCAATGCTCGAACCACGACATAGAATTCTTGACCATAGGTACTCCACTTTTGTCGAGCTTCGCTGAGCTTTTCACTGAAATATGCTACCGGCTTCCGTTCTTGAGATAAGACAGCACCAACTCCTACTCCACAAGCATCACACTCTACCTCAAAAACTTTATCAAAATTTGGCAAGGCCAATACTGGAGTAGTGCACAATTTTTGTTTGATCAAGGCAAAACTTTTCTCTTGCTCTTCTCCCCATTGAAATTTTCCTTTCTTTAAACACTCGGTAAGAGGTGCCGTAATGGTACTGAAATTTGGAACAAATCGTTGATAAAAAGTTGCTAATCCATGAAAGCTTCGCACATCACTAACAGTTTTTGGAGTAGTCCATTCCCTAATTGCTTTGACTTTGTCTTCATCAACATGTATTCCTTCGGAGATGACAACATAACCCAAGAATAATAACTTGTCGGTGAGGAAGGTACACTTCTTCAAATTGATGTATAATTGATTCTCTTGTAAAACTTCAAGTACTTGTCTTAGATGATCTAGGTGTTCTTCCTCGGACCTACTATATATGAGAATATCATCAAAGTAGACGACCACGAACGTACCAATAAATGGGCGTAACACTTGATTCATAAGATGCATAAAAGTACTTGGGGCATTGGAAAGCCCAAACGGCATCACCAGCCACTCATACAGACCATCCTTGCTCTTGAAAGCTGTCTTCCATTCATCTCCGGGTATAATTCGAATTTGGTGGTATCCACTCCGCAAATCAATTTTAGAGAAAAACTTAGACCCCCCCCCAGAACATCAAGCATGTCTTCTAAGCGCGGAATTGGAAATCTGTACCTGATGGGGATTTTATTAATGGCTCGACTATCAACACACATACGCCAGCTGCCATCTTTCTTTGGTACCACCAATACAGGCACTGCACAAGGACTTATGCTTTCGCGAATAAACCCTTTTCGTAGTAAGTCTTCAATTTTCTCCCTCAAGATTTCATTCTCTTTCGGACTCATGCGGTAGTGAGGAAGATTGGGCAAGCTAGCTCCAGGAATTAAATCAATTCGATGTTGAATGTTTCTCATAGGTTGTAGTTCATCTGGCAAGTCTTCTGACACCAACTTTTGGAAAGCACGAATTATAGGCTGAACCTTTTCTGGAATTTGTGTCTCCTTTAATTCTTGTTCAGTGGTTAAGATACCTTTCATCACAATAAGACAACAAGCTAGTGCTTCCCTAATTTCAACTTCTAGTTCACGTTCTGACCTTGATAGAGTGAGAAAGTTTGTTGCCTCCAATTTCTCAACATATTTATTCTCATGTGGGCTAGTAGGCTTCAAGACAATTTTGTTTTTATCCCAAACAAAACTGTAGATATTTTTGTAGCCATCAAATCCAACTCTTACATCATACTGCCTCGGTCTTCCAAGTAAAATATGTGAGGCATCCATGTTTATAACATCACATATGACATCGTCCTTGTATGGTCCTATAATTATAAGAACTTTGCAAGTTTCTGTCACAGGCTCTGCAGGCCCTTTTTTAATCCAACCCATGGAATAAGGAGTCGGATGCTTTGTTGTTGGAAGCTTAAAACAGTCAACCACTTTCTTGGACACAAAGTTTTCGCAACTGCCAGTGTCAATGATTAGATTGCATGCCATGCCTCCAATGATACACTTAGAGCGAAATATGTTATGCCTTTGAGTTTCTGGTCCTTGCTTTGTTAACAAAAGTCATTGGCAAACTAGAAACGGTGGGATATCATCAAAATCTCGGTCTTCGATTTCAGTAGTTGCAACTTCATTCTGCTCTTCATCATCTTCATATTCCTCCACATAATGCAATCCTTTTCGTTGAGTACATTTATCAGAAGTATGACCAGGAATACCGCATCGATTACACTTTTCACCCCTTGGTTTGGCATAATCTCCTAAACCACCTGGTTGCCCTTGTTTTCGAAACGAAACAGTAGCCTTTCCCCAGTCTCCACCACTTGTTTCTATTCTAATGTGCTGCTCTTTTGAAGGTTCTTTAATTTGCAACCCTTTTGAAGTAGATGACTCAGCCCAATTTTTATGATAGCCCATGGTAGTCTGTTGATTGAATTTAGTTTTTGCTAGTAAGGTTTCCGCTTTTAATGCTAGGTTCATGGCTTCTGCTAGAGTCCATATCACTTGCAACCCTATCTTGTCTCGGATTTCCGGCTTCAAACCATGTAGATACCTTGCAACTTTCTGAGTTTCCCTTTCTTCCAATCTGTTATGCTCGCTAAGTCGCATAAACTCATGGTTATAGTCAAATACAGATCGATTTTGCTGAGCGCAATCGTAGTACTTCTCAAATAAAGTCTGCTCATAATCTCGAGGTAAGAAACGTCCTCTGAGAAGGGTTTTCATCTTCCGCCATGTTCTGACAAGCTCTTTTCCTTGTCGAATTCGTGACTCCTGCAAATCATCCCACCAACAGGCAGCGGTGCTTTTTAGCTTCCAAGCAACTGTCTCACTTGCTTGTTTTCTGGAACATCCATTAAACTGAAGAACCTATCCACTTCAGAAAACCAATCAAGAAATTCTTCTATCTGTAAGTTTCCATAGAAGAAAGATATGTCAGCTTTCATTCTATAATTTTCTTTGTGGTGGTTTTGTTGTTGATTGTTTGGTGGGCCCCTTTCGTCTTCTTCCTCAGAATCGTAGTTTCGTTCTTGCTGACGATGTTGGCCTCGGGCAACTCCTTCGGCTCGCATTGCCACTGTAAGCTGCTGAACGTTATTCGCCAATTGATCCACAAGATTTGTTAGATTTGCCAAATTCCTGCTGGTGTCTTGACGAAAATTCCCAATATCTTGTTTCATAGCAGTAATCTCCCGACCAGCGTCGGTGAGTGTTGTGATATTAACTCTCGCTTCGTCGTCTGCCATCAATACAGGCAAAACCATGCTCTGATGCCAACTAACGCAGTGAAAGCTACAAGGATGATAGATGAAAATGGTAGACAAGCGTCGAACCGAATATGGAACAATAAGAGAGATAAATTTCTGAGAAACTGAATTGTTATTGAATTGTTGAATGCCTAATACAACGTAGAGGGTGCCTTATATAGGCTCTAACTCATAATCCTATTTATTTTAGAACTAGGAAATAACAAACTTGCTGGACTGGAAATCCTTATTGAAATAGTAAATGTATGCTAAGTCTATGAAGATAAGGAAAATAAACCTAAGAATTATAGGAAACTTATGCTTGCTTACGACGTTGTTTATCAATGCGTTTCTCAAGCTGCTCTTCGATTTCTTCTGCAAGGCGTTCTACATCAATTTGTTAGAATATGAAGTAGTTTTCAGTGTTGGTGAGTGTAGTTTTCGGTGTTAGTAAGAGCTAGTAGCTTCTGTTGTTGGTCAGAGTAGCTTTTTAGTGTTGGTGAGAGTAACTTTTTATGTTGATATGAGTAGCTTTTGTGACTTCGCGCAGGTTTTTTGATCAATTAAACAAGCAAATGCATGTGGCATTTAATTTGCTAATTCTTTAAGGTTTTCAAAGAATATCTGTGAGGAAATTAAGCTATAGAAGTATATTTATGTATGTAACACATTTGAATCTGCATGGTTTTTCAGGACTTCAAAGAAATTTCTTCTAATTATCCATGCTAAGACTTAAATTAATGACATATGCCTCAATCTACCAATTCAAAAAGAACAACAAATTACTTCATATGTGTGTGTGTGTGTATTTAATTATCACAAGGCCGGTACTGAACTAGCTTCCTAGCTTGAATATTCAACTAGTACATTGATTCCATCCTAGGTTATAGTGGTTGGTTCCTTGATGAATTTGTGTTCCCCATGTTCTTTAACATTACTGGCATTCTTTGCAGTAAGAAGCCGCAGCTCACTGCATGCAGTAAATCTATTGTATGCGTGAGAGTATACAAAAGGGATTCCGGTCAAATTTAGCCAGCTTTCCTTCCTTTGTAGGAGGAATAATTAAACTGCAGTTTTAACCCGAAGTGTGCCATCAAAAGAGATTTCCAGCTCAAAAAGGGCTGGTGACGGCCGCTATAGTTGCGGCATTCTATCTCAAACCATTTGTCAATGTAACAATCTTCATTAGGTCCGATTCCAAAAGGGTATATGGGATGCTAACATCTCCGCAAAGCTGTTGGCAATTAGGCTTTGCTATAGGTGGTGCGCGCTTGATCCGATGATGCTTCTGTACTCGTGTCCCATAACAAGAAAATAATGAGAACATCAATGAGCAATTGCATATTGTACTTATTCCATTGTTTCTCGTAGCTGCTGCTGAATTCTAAGAAGATAAAAGAAGATCAATCCGGCTTTGTCTTTTGTTGAGAATATGTAATTTTCTTGTACCAATTTCTGATTATGCTTTGCTGCCGGATTGGTTGTTGTTGCCTCATGGTATGTGCTTGTCTTTTAGCTCCTTGTTACAGATGTACTTCTGGATGCGTTTGTTTATCATATAGCTCTCTGGTTTTTCTAGAGTATATATTCGATCGATGACTTATAAGGAACCAAAGCATAAAAAAAATAAAAATAAAAAGAATGTTGAAGGAATATCGATTTAGTGTGCCTTATCAAACTAGGAGTAGCAATAGGAGAGAAGGTTCTAGATTTCCCAATCCTACACGGATTGGTATTCCTTGTAACATTAGAACTAGCACTTTGTAATCCCTATATATAGGGCTCCTATTCTCAATAATAATACACACAATTCTCTCATCAATCTCTCTCAATACACATATCCTTAAACACGTTATCAGCACGACTCTAACCACAAAACAGAAAACCAAAACTCATTCACAAAGCAGCCCCTAGCCCGAGCTCGCCGAGCCTTCGCTGCAGCCCGCGCGCCCGTGCGCTTGCAACCTTGCACAGCAGCCCCTGCTGCCCCCCTTCCTGCAGTCTTGCGTTCCAGCCTGCTGCCATCGAAGCATGCTGCGCAAACAAGCCAACGCACACCCACTGCATCTTTTTCCCGTTACTGTGCACATCCGTCTTCTTTCAAGCCTCGAAACGTCTAGTTAGGAAGCTCAGATCGAAAAAATTTCTTCATCAAAGTTGTTCGTCTCTGTCTCTTCCATCTAACCTCCAAATTTCAGCCTTATCGGAGTTATATTGAGATCTGTACACCAATCGAAGTACAAGCTGTTCAGAACAGAATCTGCTCCGAATTTTCAACAAGTAAGTATTCAAAAGAGTAAGTTTTGAAGTTCCTATAATTCGAAATTTAAATATCTCTTCTTTTCTCGGGGACTTGAAAACCTCCCTTCTTCTACATCCCACCTTTCTTATAACGTGGGTTCGATTCTTGAAAAGCGAAATCATGGGGATTCACGCAATCTAACGAACTAAGAGCGTTCGTAAGACTTCGGACTAAGAGCGTCCGTAAGCATCGATTTAACGAACTAAGAGCGTTCGTAAGCTACGGACTAAGAGCGTTCGTGAGCATAGATTTTGACCATTTAAACATCACTGTTTCGGTCTAATCCAATTTTCTTGGAAATCGATTTCTTGGTAGCATAGCTCGGAAATCTTAATATTTAGTCGTCGTGGAAGTTTTAACTCCGAGACTAATATATTTCTTCTTCTTATTTCAGGATGTCAAGACTTGACTTTCCTATCCTTGACTCAACTGGCTCTGAATATCATAGTTGGGTCACGGATGTTGAGAATCATCTCACTTCAAAAGGGATCCTATCCGTAATTCAGGCACCAAATCCAGATCTCTTATTCGAGCGTACGGCTACGAATAATGCCACCGCCCTTATTTTGATAAGGCGCCACATGGATAAATCACTCCGATTGGAGTACATGGCAATCAAGGATGCTAGAGAATTATGGGTCGCGCTAGAAGAGCGATTTGGTAATATCAAGGATACCCTCCTCCCTGACTTGAAAGTTCAATGGAACAATCTACGATTTACTAATTTCAAGTCCGTAGCTGAATATAATTCAGAAGTTCTACGCCTCAAAACCATGTTGGGGTTCTGTGGACAACCCGTCACAGAGCAAGAACTAATTGAGAAAACTCTCTCCACCTTCCCCGTCTCAGCAATTTTGCTCTCAAAGCAATATCGAACGGAATTTGATACTAGACGGATCACGAGATTTCATCAGCTCATTACTGTGATGTCTGTAGCTGAAAAACATGATAATATCCTCGTGAGAAATTATAATTCAAGGCCTATCGGAACTAAGAGCGTTCATGAGGCGAATTATAATAATGCACCCAAAGGAGGGCGCAAGGAGCGGAACCCTAAGAATAAGGGACACAACGGACGTTCTGGTCCATATAACCGCCCTACAAAGGAAGGTACTCATCAGAATGAAGGACGATCACGTGGCAATACATGGCAACGTGGGAGAGGAGGCCGTGGGGCTCCAGGACGTGGAGGAACCACCCAAGGCCGTGGGAATGGCGCCAACTCCTATAGGGGACGCCACCCAAGTGCAAACAATGCACCTCAATTAAAGGGAGGAAATCACAATGACATGTGTCATCGATGTGGATCTAGTGAGCACTGGTTCAAACAATGCAAAGCAAGCAAACAATTGGCTGCGCATTACAAGGCATTTAGAGACTTCAGAGAGCATGAAGCCAATTTTGCCAAAAATATAGAAGAAGATGGTGATGATGCCAACGTCAATCTCACCATAGCGGACTTCAAATCTGACAAAGAATTGCACAAGGATGCTGTAGATTTTGATTAGTATAGTCCCTTACTTTTCCAAGAATTATGTAATGGCAATTATGCCTTAAATCAATAAAATGACTTATTGTATTAACTCTTTCCCTCTAGGCGTACTAAAGAGTACTTGTGATGTCTAGGCAAGGTTTGATCTGAGAGAACGGTTTTAAAAGTGAGCAACGCTCCACCAAAATCTCGCCTTACCTTACCTGGTCACAACTAAATTGAAATTACCGAACGGATAGAGTGACTACGATTTGTCTACGATTTGATTTTTATATTGGATTAGATTATGGTCACGAAACTTTGGTGTCATCATTGGATATTATTAATAAAGTATCGATTTATTTTATCTCATGTCGTAGACATGTTTTTCGAACTTTATTATTTCAAAGATATAAGAGCCAATGGTTTTCATGTGGAAACACATTGTGAGAATGGACAAGAGTTCCTTTGCATCACCTCTAATGACTACGGACATAAACGAGTATTAGAGAAACTTATGTGTCGCTCTAGTGGGTTGTATGCAACCACTATTCGAGTCATTGAATCCAACCATGTCATGAGAGATGATTTATGGGATTCCGACACGTATAGGCTTTGGCACGACCGTTTGGGACACCCAGGTCGTGACATGATGATCCGTATATTAAAGACTTCACACGGACATCCCTTTTTCAGAACAAAAGGAAGTAAAACTCGAAATTTGGATCAAGGAGGAGCACCTGCGCCTCACGGCGCCTTCCCCCTTCAAGTCCGGCCACCACTAGCCGGCGCCGCCATCCCCCTGCGGCTCAAGGGTGGCTTTGACGCCACCTCTGCTCCTCTGACTCAAATTTCGACTTCTAAAGTCCATTGTGACTTCATGGCTCAACCAAAATCCTCATTGGTTGTTTCTGGAGCCCATTATCCGTTCTGCAAAGCCTGCTCTTTAGCAAAGTTAGGATCGAGACCATCCTATGCAAAGGACACTAAAGAAAATATACCATTCTTGCAAAGAATCCAAGGTGATATTTGTGGACCTATTCAACCATCATGCGGACCATTTCGATATTTTATGGTATTGGTTGATGCATCGACACGCTGGTCACATGTCATGCTATTGTCCACAAGGAACGCTGCATTTGCTAAACTCCTAGCACAAATAATTAAGTTACGGGCTCACCACCCTGATCATCCCATTAAGTCTATAAGATTAGACAATGCTGGGGAGTTTACATCAAAGACTTTTGATGATTATTGCATGTCCATTGGGATTGATGTTGAACATCCTGTTCCTCATGTTCATACCCAAAATGGTCTCGCAGAAGCCACTATTAAACGACTACAAATGGTTGCTCGAGCATTGGTGATGCGCACCAATCTCCCTATTTCTGCTTGGGGCTATGCAATATTGCATGCAGCTGTGCTTATTCGTCTGAGGCCCACTGCCACTCAACCCTTTTCTGCGTCCCAGATGGTGACTGGGTATGAGCCTAATGTCTCACACTTACGCATATTTGGGTGTGCAGTTTATGTGCCTATTGCGCCGCCACAGCGCACCAAAATGGGTCCTCAACGACGATTAGGCATTTATGTTGGATATGATTCTCCAACCATTGTCCGCTATTTAGAACCCTTGACAGGCGATCTCTTTACCTCAAGATTTGCGGATTGTCACTTTGATGAGACAGTCTTCCCGTCGTTAGGGGGAGATAGGAACATAAATGTTCAACAGGAACGACAGGAATTGTCGTGGTCTGTCCCCACTATGTCTCATCTTGATCCCCGAACCGCACAGTCCGAAATTGAAGTGCGGAGAATTCTCGATCTTCAGAACGTAGCAGATTCGATGCCTGATGCGTTTTCTGATATCGCTAAAGTAACAAGATCACACATACCTGCTGCAAATGTGCCTGCAAGGATTGATGTCCCTAAAATTAGAGGACATGACGCCACCTCAAGGGCACTTGAGCATGGCGCCAACGTCCACAGTGGTAGTGACGTTGTGGCTAGGCCCACGGCTCCTGCTAGGAAGGGCGGGAGGCCAATAGGTTCGATGGATTCTCGCCCAAGAAAGAAAGCGAGTTCGGCACAAAATAATCCATTAATCATCGATGTAAATAATCCATCTCATGAGAATATTCCGGATTATGGTTATGTCCAAGAGACATCATTGGGGGACGCTCCAATGTCAGAACCAACTCCAGAGAATAGAGAGATCTCCATAAATTACACTAGTGTACATGAGATGATGGATAGAAATTCTATGGCGATTGATGATGCATTTGCATATCATATTGCAAAAGGAATTATAGAATTTGATGATATCGAACCTCGCTCTGTTGAAGAATGTCAACGAAGAGCGGATTGGCCTAAATGGAAAGATGCGATCCAGGTTGAATTGGATTCACTAACAAAGAGACAGGAATTTGGGCCTGTAATGCAGACACCCCCAAATGTAAAGTCTGTTGGCCATAAATGGGTCTTTGTTAGAAAGCGTAATGAGAAAAATGAGGTGGTAAGATACAAAGCCCGCCTTGTGGCGCAAGGTTTCTCACAACGCCCTGGAATCGACTACGAGGAGACATATTCTCCCGTAATGGACGTGATAACGTTCCGCTACCTTGTCAGTTTGGTAGTTTCCGAAAAACTTGACATGCAGCTTATGGATGTGGTTACAGCATATCTCTATGGGGATCTAGATTCAGAGATATATATGAAGGTTCCAGATGGACTTCAATTACCCAAATCAAGTGGCTCTAAACCATGGAGCGCGTTTTCAATAAGATTAAAACGCTCACTATATGGATTAAAACAATCCGGACGGATGTGGTATAACCGTCTAAGTGACTACTTGATTGGGAAGGGATATATTAACAATGAAATATGCCCATGCGTGTTCATTAAAAGAACAAGTTCCGGATTTGCAATCGTAGCAGTTTATGTCGATGACATGAACCTAATTGGAACTCTAGATGAGTTGAAGGAAACTGCTAAATACTTGAAATCCGAATTTGAGATGAAAAATCTTGGGAAAACACGGTTTTGTCTCGGTTTAGAACTCGAGCACCGTAGTGATGGGATTTTGATCCATCAGTCTGCATATACTCAGAAAATTCTAAGGCGCTTTAATGAAGATAAAGCGAAGCCTGCGAGTACTCCCATGATCGGCCGTAGCCTTGAGCCCGGAAAAGATCCGTTTCGTCCAAGGGATGAAGACGAAGAGCCATTAGAGGCCGAAGTGCCCTATTTGAGTGCAATAGGCGCATTATTGTACTTAGTTCAATGCACAAGACCGGATATCTCATTCGCAGTGAACTTGTTAGCTCGACATAGCTCTGCGCCAACACGCCGCCATTGGATTGGTGTAAAGACCATATTTCGATACCTAAGAGGGACGATTGATATGGGCCTATTCTATCCCTACAGAGAGAAAATGAAGGACGGAAAGTTGGGATCGAACCCTAAAAGGAAAAACGCCCCCGTCCATGGAATGGCCGCCGGCCATGTTGCCGCCGCCGGCACCGCCGCCGCTCATGGTGGCTGGCGTCCTCCTATCTCCCTCCATCAAAACGACAATGATGTCTTGATGGGTTTTGCTGATGCAGGGTACCTCTCTGACCCTCACAAAGGTCGCTCCCAAACAGGTTATGTCTTTACCATGGGAAGCACTGCGATATCTTGGAGGTCTACAAAACAGACCCTTGTTGCTACTTCCTCGAATCATGCAGAGATTATTGCTCTACATGAAGCCGTTCGTGAATGTATATGGCTAAGGTCTGTAATTAGACATATTCAAGGAAGTTGTGGTTTGAAGTCTACCACAGATGAACCTACATGCATTTATGAGGATAATGCAGCTTGTATTGAGCAAATGAAGTTAGGTTTCATCAAGGGTGACAACACCAAGCATATATCGCCTAAGTTCTTTTATAATCAGCAACAACAATCACTTCTAAAGATTGAAGTGAATCAAATCCGATCAGAGGATAATGTAGCAGACTTATTCACTAAGTCGTTACCTAAATCCACCTTCGAGAAACATGTGAAGAGCATCGGATTGAGAAAGTTATCCGAACTCCCACGATTGTAGCAATCAGGGGGAGATATCGACATCAGGGGGAGTTATGATGTCTACATGTTCGATCTCGAAGAGTGAAGGATGTGTTGTGCTCTTTTTGTCCTTCGACCAGGGTTATTTTTATCCCACAGGGTTTTTTGTTACCTGGCAAGGTTTTTAACGAGGCAACGGATAAAGCGTCACCACCAAGTTTGAAGCGGCACAAGGGGGAGTGTTGAAGGAATATCGATTTAGTGTGCCTTATCAAACTAGGAGTAGCAATAGGAGAGAAGGTTCTAGATTTCCCAATCCTACACGGATTGGTATTCCTTGTAACATTAGAACTAGCACTTTGTAATCCCTATATATAGGGCTCCTATTCTCAATAATAATACACACAATTCTCTCATCAATCTCTCTCAATACACATATCCTTAAACAAAGAATTACTTTATGTTGTGCAACGCATTTGAATGTAACCATCGCCATCTGCATGGGTTTTCACGATACATTAGTTGTTGATGGATGATACAACATTGCATCAAAGCATAAAAAAAATAAAAATAAAAAGAATTACTTTATGTTGTGCAACGCATTTGAATGTAACCATCGCCATCTGCATGGGTTTTCACGATACATTAGTTATTGCAAGTAGTGGCTAACAGGCTAACTAACTTCCAATGTTCAAACTTATGGTATCTTACTGGATGGTCTGTAATTACCAACAACTAGATATCGCAATGGAACTGTTTAGAGAGTTGGAAGGCATGAAGTTGGATATAGATATTTTATTATGTACAATATTCTTATTGAAGGTTTGGGTAAGGCTGGAAGAGTTGAATCTGCTAGGGAAATGTTTTGCAGTTTATCATCAAAAGAACTTCAACCTAATGTCAGGACATATAATATAATGATTAATGGCTTTGTAGTTGGGGACTTGGGGCAACTATATTAGTTGGAGCAGCAAAGTTTCTCAAATAAATGGAAGATAAATGTTGTTCTCCAGATCAAAAATGCACCCATAACAAAATTATCCAGGGTCTTATTAATAACGATGAGACATTAGGGGCTATGGGACTAATGTATCTACTACGAAATTGGTAGTTGGTTTACTATCTAAAGAAATGTAGATCCTGCTTTGCTGCCATTGTTAACGAATTCGTTTTGAAGTTGATTTGGATCTTTGAAACAGAAGAACTTTCTCATTATTACAGGGAAATTGGAAAGGCTGCACCTTGACTACTGTGGATGTACCATGTATGTTATTTGTTTCATAATCTCATTGCTATTGTACAGTACTAGCTAGATTTGTTGGCTATGAGTACGAGTGAAACATTGTAAGCTGCCAGTAGCATGCTCCGACACTCGATATGAAATAAGAATTTACAGACTCGGGCTATGAAAGTGAGCTGATTGATTTTATTGAAAAAGAAAGCTGAGAAGTCTGGACCAGTGCGGTTTTTTTGTTTTTTGTTTTTTTTGTTTTTTGTTTTGTTTTTGAAGTATTAGCTCTGAAGACTTCATTTTCCAGTTAACTTGAAATTCCACACTCCACCGGTTCTGTTGAAATTGTGCCACAACAGAATTGGTAGCTTTTCAGAAGAGCCAATACAAATATACACAAACAATGCAAAAGCAGAATTGGTAGCTTGTAACTGGTGAATGTGCTTAAGTTTTCCTCTGGTTGGAAAACAAATTAAAGCTAAAGGCCATGCTGCTAGTCTGCTAAATAATTTTCCATCAATTCATTTCCAACTACATATATGTGTGAGGGAAACGCATTTCAATCCCATGCCATTAAATTTATGTTGCACTCTTCAACTAGAACAAAACATTTACAATATTGAAATTCATCAAGGAATCAAGCCATCTGTAGCATCCAAAGAATGCCCGTAATGTTCAAGGATTTGGGGAACACAAAGGCGCATAGAGCTTATATAAATACAAGTAGTTAATGCTCAACAGTAAACAAGTTAATCCTCAACAGTAAAGCCCTTTGCACGACAGCAGAGATATAACTTGACAAGACATCCAGAAGGCTTGAAGGCAGCTCTTATGCTTACAAGGATTTCATATATCCTGTCAAGATTGAAAACAAGAGAGGTTTAAGAACGGTAAGAAAACGTAACCTGAGACTGAGGAACTCTAGCTATAATTCAGCAAATAACATAATAAATTTAAGTCAGTGATATAAGAGTCTAATACACAACATTAAGATAAGACAGTCAGAATAGAAAACACTAGAATTAGGCAAGCTAACCAACAGCAGTTGCTTCCCATGATCCTACATTATTACATCCCATCTCTTCAGAAGCTACACAACAAATTGGGACATGATATCTTCACTCGTAAAATGTGGGTGGCAAACTCGCTGAAAATAAAGGACAGAATGTTTAGGAACCAAAAGATCTGAAGTTTACAGTATTCTAAATTTAGGACGTACCCATGATGCTGACTTTCTTCAAGCTATTAGGAGTCAATTCTGAATCGGTGCACTGAATATACCTCAATATCTGAATCGGTGCACTGAATATGCTCAAGATTGAAGCCCGGGTAACATTTAGTGAAACATATGATTTTCAAGAACTCATGCATCACTATTTACTCAATAGTTTCTTAACTTTCAGAGGTCACTTACAAAACGGCTACCAATTCACTTTTGCACATTCTGACAACACAATTTATCAAATGACAACAAGGGCTCAAAATCTACAATGGACAGACTTAATACACCTATGATGACAGTAGCAACATTATTGGTGCTTCTTTGACAGGGAGCATGCTGAAATAAGGGTCTGCACTTACTCAAATGAACATGCCCATAAACAGGTTAAGTAATTACATGATTGCAATCACCATGTCAGTAGCATCATTTAATTAATAACATCATTAGTAAAATCCACCAAATGGGCCTTTTGTTTTTTTTGTTTTGGATTTACTATATAAAGAGGAAAACTAAAACACTAAGGAGTCCAAACACTAATTAAACAGGGCAAATTCAGAGGAATTATTGAGCACTGAACTTTCAAGAACAAAAAAATAAAATAACAAAATAAAACCACTAAAATCCACTACAAAATCTCATATCTACTAAGAAAACAGTTGGATTTTTGACTCAAAGAACCAAAGGGATTGATCTATTTAACCGAAACGAACTACAGCTTATCAATTTGTGAAAACAAAGGTTTCTATTGTTTTCTAGTAAGTGCTGTTTTAAGTACTAAGATGTAAAGCAGACTCTTACAGACTAGCTTTTGGTAAGTGAACCTAAGGTAGTACTGTGTCAATGGTCTATCAGAAATGATGTGAAAGTAATGCAGCATTAAGCATGAACGGTGGCATGTCACAAAATATCTCAAATACGAGTGTCCAATGAACATAAAAAGGACTTGCTCACATTCTTGTTCAAAATATGGGTTCAATGGAATATATACGCAACATCCCTACCATTGTGAGTGTCAATTATACAAAGACTTCATGAACACATTCTGCCAAAAGAGATATCATGTTACACTATCTGCAAAACACAAAATCATGAAAAGTTAGAAAAGTAACAGAAATGTCAAAGCAATTATTGAGTACTAAACTTTCAAGGGAAAAAAAAAAAAAAAAAAAACTCTTATCTAATGAGAAAAGTGGAGTTGGACTTTGACTCAAAGAACCAAAGGTCTATTTAGCCGAAACGAACCACAGCTTATCAACTTGTGAAAACAGAGGTTCCTATTGTTTTGTAGTAAGTACTGTTTTGAATAATAAGATGTAAAGCAAACTCTTACCAACTAGCTAGTTTTCGATAACAGAACCTAAGGTAGTCCTTTGTCAATGGTCTATATCAGAAAGTGATGTAAAAGTAATGCAGCATGTTGACATCTCACAAAATATCTCAAATCCGAGTGTCTAAGGAACATAAAAATGATTTGCATACATTCTTATTCAAGATCTGGGTTCAGTGGAACATATTTGCAACATCCTTACCATTGTGAATGTAAATTCTACAAAGACTCATGAACACATTCCGCCAAAACAGATATCAGGTTACACTATCTGCAACCAATTGAACCTTTAACAAGTCACCTGCTTCTAACTAACAGAGGGATTGACTATATAACAGACATCTATTTAGCCGAAATGAACTACAGCTTATCAACTTGCGAAAACAAAGGTTTCGATTGTGAAAGTAATGTAAAAGTAATGCAGCATTAAGCATGAACATTGGCATGTCACAAAATATCTCAAATCCGAGTGTCTAAGGAACAGAAAAAGGATTTGCACACATTCTTGTTCAAAAAATGGGTTCAATGGAACATATATGCAACATCCCTACCATTGTGAATGTTATTCTACAAAGATTCATGAACACATTCCGCCAAATCAGATATCAGATTATACTATCTGCAAAACAGAAAATCATAAAAAGTTATAAAAGTAAACAGGGGAATTTCAGAGACATTATTGAATACTAAACCTTCAAGAATAGAAATAAAATAAAATAAACACAAGAAAATCTCATATCTACTGAGAAAAGAGGAGTTGGAGTTTTGACTCAAACAGCCAAAGAGGAACCCAGAAGGTGACCAAAACGAGGCGCTGCAAGGCGGGAACTAACGAAAAGTTAGTGTGGGATGAGGACAGGGTTAACAAGACCAAAGAATGATCTTAGACTCTTGGTATCAGGAAACTGGAGGTTTGTCAATCAACCGCATCACAATGACACTATTGGGTGCTTCAGGAGTATTTTATGGCACATAACAGTGTCCTTAAAATCCAAGAAGTCATGATGAGCACTGAGTTCTGATTTCTCAGCCTCAGTCAGAATTGAAAACCCAATTGAACTACTAGTCCATGTATTGAGTGCGCTTTGCGCAGAAGGCAAGACTAACCTCTCAATGCCGAATTCCATGAGCCGATTTTCGAGCTCATTCATCAAAATCCTGCACATCCCAAGTCTCCTAAACTGAGGCCTAGTCGCCACGAGTGGCACTTCAGCAACTCCCTTATTGATCCTCACCGTGGCGGCACCGATCATCTCCTGATGACCATCATCATCATCTCTCCTCTCCAAAACCACAGTGTAAAACCCTCTCAAATTCAACTCGGAATCGGATTCCAAGTCGAAGACAATGTCCTCAGCAATGTCTCTGTTGGTGTAGGGGTCTTTGGAAGGCTCGAAACACTCGTGGATGGCATTGAGAGCGGAGTGGAGCTTGGTGCAGTAAAAAGATTCAATTCGCATGTGAGATTTCAAAAGCCTCCATGTCAGGTTATTCCTCACGGGAATGGGTGTCCCCAAAATCCGGTTGATCCCAGAAATCTTGGATCTTTCATCTTTTAAGACATCATTGATGTTTCTTGTTTTCGATCCTCTTCTTGATCTGGATTGGATTTGGGGTCGGGTTCTGTTTGACGACGCCGTTTTGCTCTCCCAACACCGGACTGATTCTTCTTCAGGAACGCGCGAGGGTTTCATGGTAGATGACCATGGCGATGCCATAGTAAAGGCCCGCTTCCGCTTCATGATTGATCGATCTCGATTAGGGTTTTTGATCGATCTCGATTAGGGTTTTTGATCGATGTGGGTCTCGATCTTAGGGCTTAATTCAGCGGAAAGTTTGATCAGAGAAGAGAAATTTGTTGAACAGAGAGAGAGAGAGAGTGAAGAAACAAAGAAATTCAAGAGAAACAAATAAATGATTTGCAGGTAGAGGAGAGAAAGTGAAGACAGAGCAAATGCAGGTACAGGTTTATATAACAGGTTCCAACGGATACTTTCTCACTTATTGACACGTGGCCTTTTGCTGCTTGCTGCCCACGAAATCATGACAGCTGGCACTCCCTCCACTAGAAACGAATACCGCGTTTAAATCAGGATCCCCTTCATGTTCCAAAAAAAAAAAAAATTAATTAATTAATTAATAATAATACAAGATTTCGATCTAGCCTCCATCGAATTACAACATAGAAAGTTAGGAACAAAGAATAGAGGAAACTGAAGACTGACAAAAGGTAGGGTTGATAAAAAAGACTAAATTTAGTTTAGTATCTCAAATTTTAGGGTTAAAATTAATTTGGTCTCTGATTTTTTTTTTTAATCAAGGTGATCCCTGCACTTCCAATTTCCATTACTCAAGTCCAAATTTCAAAATTGACTCCAATTGTGACATCATATGGCAAGTTGACACCGACAAGCATGGGATAGCTGGACGACGCTGGGTGTGGCTTAGTTACATTATATTTCAAATTATGTCATCGACGGAGTTAGATCCGCGTGACAGGTTCTCTTATTTCCTTTACTCCCGTGTAACTTCTTTACCGAGGTTGTGATTATTTTTAAAATACCTCTTTTGTATATTTTTTGGACTTTGGCCTTCAACCGGTCGAACATTCGATAATTGTTTTGAAATGACTTGTATTTGTTTTCTTTAAAGGATTTCCAATGGTTTTATAGTTTTCACCTCACTTAAACAACTGCTTCCGTGCTCAAGTTTTCTTCATGTATTTACTAAAGCATTTTAAACTTCCTTGTGTTGCCTTGCGGGTTCTTAGGACTTGTGTTAAGTATCTTAGCTTAGGTTCTAAGGGCACACGGCACTGTAATGTACTCGGTTTGAAGAGGTGCAAATCGGGGCGTTACATATATCATAGCCCATACACGGAATGTCTTCCTGACACTCATCGATATCTGAAGCATAACTAAGCCTAAGATTAAGTATGGAATTGTAATCCATGCATGAATGAGTATGATGGCATGCATGAAGTTAATAATATTTGTACTTGAATTGACTAGATTGAGCCCTTTTTTGGCTAAAAAAAAGAAAAATCAGGTCTGGCCATGGAAATATGAAAACAATCAAACAAGGTTGGCCTTGTAAAATTGGAGTTTACTTTGATTTACATACCTTGACAAGGTTGGACAAGAAAGGGGTTTCCATCATAGCCGGCCGGATAGAAACACTGAAGCATTGGAAGATTGTTTGTTGGAGAAGTGGCATTAAATAAATTGCAATATGGTGTTGGGTCGTCATCTTGTCGCAACGTTATATTCCGAAAATATTATAAGGAATCAAGTAATGAATTATTCATATATGGTATACTCGATAAAGTAAAACCCAAATCTGTCTTTGCAATGAATTTTTCATATATACGATGTGAATGATGAACTGTTCTTGTCTAAACTTAACCTCCATTCTAGCACCACAGGAACGTTGTCCATATCCTTGATGTCTCCAAAATTTGATATATTATTCTGAAACCATTCTTGGTCAACTATAAATGCATAGCTATATATGGGCAGATAATATTGCATCTGGTTGCTTTCCGCTATCTGCTTCTGCAGATTCAGATTGCAACTCAGTACTTACCTCACTGAGATATTGAGGAAGAGTAGTCTGGCAACAGTTAGTACCAATACAACCATTGCCGACGGTGTTGTCACCACAAGTTGACATGCAGCCGCCAACAGTTTGATTATTTGACCTCATCTGCGCAAAGAAGCCGCAACAAACTGCAGTAAATCTATTGTATGCCTGAGAGTATACAAAAGGGCTTCCGGTCAAATTTGGTCATAATTGATCAGCTTTCCTTCCTTCGTTGAAGGAATGAACTGCAGTTTTAACCCGAAGTGTGCCATCAATAGAGATTTCCAGCACCTCTAGTTTGGGCTTACCCTGTCTCAAAAAGGGCTTGTGACCGCCACTATAGTTGTGGCATTCTATCTCAAACCATTTGTCAATGTAACAATCTTTGTTAGGTCCGATTCCAAAAGGGTATGGGATGCTAACATCTCCGCAAAGCTGTTGGCAATTAGGCCTTGCTATTGGTCGCTCTTGATTTGTTGATGCTTCTGTACTAGTGTCCCATAACAAGAAAATAATGAGGACAATAATGAGCAATTGCATATTGCACTTATCCGACTCTTTCTCTTAGCTGCTGCTGAATTCTAAGAAGATAAAGAAGATCAATCCGGCTTTGTCTTTTATTGAGAAAGTGCAATTTCCTTGAAGTGATCTCTGTTGATGCTTTGCCGCCGGGTTGGTCGTTGTTGCCTCATGGTATGTACTTGTCTTTTAGCTCCTTGTGACGGATGTACTTATGGATGCTTTTATTTGTTATATAGCTTTCTTGTTCTATCAGTTTCTATTCGATGACTTATAAGGAACCAAATTAAGAATTAATTAAGTCAGTGTTATTTATAATGTTGTGCAATTAAACACTAAAGAGTTGGTTTGTTCACCTAAGCATTGGGGAAAACAAGCAAATGCAAATGCCATTTTGCTAATTCTTTAAGGTTTTCGATGAATATATCTGAGGAAATTAAAAGTGGAGATATGGTGAAAGTTTGCTATAGATATAGAAATACATTTATGTATGCAACGCATTGGAATGTAAGCATGGCCATCTGCATGGTTTTTCACGACTTTAAAGAAATTTCTTCCAACTATGAATGTAGTGACTTAAATTAATTAACGACATATATATGCCTCTACCAATTCGAAAAGAACAATAGATTTCTTCATATATATACTGAACTAGCTTGCTAGCTTAAAGATTCCTGTAGTACATTGATTCCGTCCTAGCTTATCTTGGTTGATATTTATACTAAATATAAGAATGGCTATGCATGCTCATGGACATAATTAAGGATAGGACCCCATAACTAAGGGATTGTCCAGATGAGTTACAAAGATCGAGATTCTTGAAAGTTGATACGCGAGTACTGATGCACTTACCAATTTCCTTCTATATTTTTGTATAATACTCAATCCAACTCTCTCTCTCTCTCTCTCTCTCTCTCTCTCTCTCTCTCTCTCTCTCTCTCTCTCTCTCTCTCTCTCTCTCTCTCTCTCTCTCTCTCTTGTCTTTTCTTGTTCTTTTTCTTTTTCTTTTCTTTTTCTTTTTCTTTTTTGAATATGGGTTGGTGCGGCTACTTTTAAGCATTCATTTTTTTTTTTTTTGAGTGGAAGACGACAAAAGAACCAACACACACACCCATGCAGTGTATCCCAGCATAGCCAGACTAATCACTGCACCGCAGACGCACGAACCATTGGGTGTTTTAACTAACCCAGGTCCCTCAAATCTGTTGGCCACGAGATGGAGCTGGGATTCTAACTCTAGACCTGGAGGTTCCAGACTAGGCAGCTCGACCAACACACCACACCACGTGGTTTACTTTTAAGCATTCATTAATAAAACCGCAGGATAGAGGGGATATGATTCATAAATCCCAAATTATTATTTTTTTCTTTTTTTGTTTTGGTGGTCCATAATTAAATAATAAGGTCATTTTTCTGTTGTCTTTTTTTTCTTTTCTTTTGGTGGTCTAGAAATTAAATAATAAGGTCATCAAAAGTGACCTTATTGATGATCCATTTGTTATTCATCAATTTTAATCACTTCAGGTATTTCAATGTGGTTTAAAAAAATAGAAAATATATATTTCATTGTGGTATTCTATTATATTATTAGGTATCATTTTTATTTTGTGGTTTGTGGGTTTGGATCCCAATTAACTTGGGTTTAGATTCCAATTACCCTTAATTTGTATTAATTTTTCATCCTTAAGATATGATGAGATTAAATGCACCCATCGCGAGCTAAAGATGAACTTTGTGGTTTGTTAAGTCGACAAAGATTTTGCTGCTTTTTTTTTTTTTTTAGAAGAAGAATATTTCATTAATAACTAAAAAGATTACAAAACATTAGAATGACTAGTTGTGGTATTAAAACCACGACACACATTCCTAACTCAATCAATAGTTACATATTTTGGGGCAGAACTGTTTGATGAGCTCCCGAAATTTCGGAGCTCAATATACCGAAACATAGGGTTTCGTGCAGCAAGCGGCGGCATCGGTTCGATCTTGCCTGCTAGAGGACGTCTTACGGCGTCGTTTCTCTTCGGGTACGTGGAGAGCGGCATGGATTTCGATCCGGTGCTAGGTTTCATTACGGCGTCGTTTCTCTTCGGGTACATCTGGTCTTGCTTTGTGACATTGAGTGTCATGTAAAGGCATTGATTTGCAGGAGGGTGGTCGTCGGCCTGGTTTCTGTGGAGGCGTGAAGCGCTTGTCGAGGCTTCACCGGAGGCTTCGTGCTTAGGATCTTGTCTTCTTCTTTTGATTGCAGGTGGTCTCAAGTTAGATCCAAGGAGTTTTCTTCTAGCTATCTTGATGGGGGACGACCGTGGACGGCCACCGGAGCGGTGATGGGAGGTGGCCGCATCTTCTGAAAGGTCAAAGCCGGTCGATCTGGGGGTGGAAGGCAAAGGGTTTGGGTAGTGGGCTGTTGGGCCTCTACCGATATGGGCTGCAGATACAGGCTAGTGAACTGGGCTTATTTGGTCCAGTTCTCCTATCCTCCAACACTTGGGTCGAGCTTGATTTTGGGATTTCTGGGAGGTGCCTGTGACGTCCCGAACCCAAATTCACCGGTTTACTAGTCATTTGGACGGTAAACGACTTTTACTTTCACTTTTACTGTCGTTTCAATGCTTTTAGGGGGCCCTAAAAGTTGACTTTTTGTTCGGGTCAAAATTTGAGAAAATTTCCTTCATGAAAGTTGTAGAGGACATTAAACTGAGCACGTGCATATGTGGTACGTAAAAATCGGAGTTCTTATGCGAAAGTTATAAGCGAAATAAGGAAGTTACTGGTTATGGTAGATTGGTATAAATTTAAAAAGTTACTGTGGCCGGGTAACTTTTCTTTCTTTTCTCTCTCCTTCCCCTCGTGCTCTCTGAGTCTCTCTTCTGCAACTCTCTCTTTCTCTCTTCTGCAACCTCCTCTTTCACCACCTCTAGGCCACCAAATGGCGAGCTGCGAGCATCGATGGACTAGTCTCCTCCTCCTTATCACGCATGTGGGAGTTGTTTGCGACGATTTGGCCGGCCACCAAATGGCGAGCTGCGAGCATCGATGAACTCGTCTCCTCCTCCTTATCACGCTTGTGGGAGTTGTTTGCGACGATTTGGCCGGAAATGTGGAGATCAAAGCCAACATTTTTACTGTAGCAAATTGGTCAACGCCGATTTCCGGCCACCTCCGGTCATAAAGTCAGGTCCATTAGAAGAGCGTTGAGCCACTCTTCATGCTCACCAAGTTTCAGAACCCAGATCGAAGCATGGAGGAAGAAAGCATAATTGGAAAATTTCACTGTACTTCGGAGTGCTTAATTGTTCGGCCACATCAAGGTATTTTCTGACTTTGTCACAGTTGAGAAAGTTATTGGAAATGTTGAGATGATGCTGTGGATGAAATTTGGTGGCCGGAGGAGGAGTTGGCCGCCGCATGAATAGTGCGACGGTGAATAGTGCGGTGTATGAACAGTGATTTATATTATGTTTTTTTATTTTTTTAGCTAGTTAAATCCTATAATTTTTGTAGAGGTTGAATATGTGAATTTTGTTGGAATTGGAGAAGTTTTTAATTGATTATGAATTTCTGGGAATTTAGGATTTCGATTATCGATTTACGAGAATCCGACCGTCGGATATCTCTTGGTTCTGACTTGGAACCTTTAAGATAACGAATTGGTATTAGATGTAAAATTTGGGTTGAATCAGAGAAGAAGTGGCGAGATGATTTATGAGGATTTAATTTTGAGAATCGTATTTAATTGTTGAATAGTTATTCACGGAAAATAATTATGTACAGGGCGACGTACCGAGCTATTGCTCGACGAAGGAACTCGTATGCATGATCACCTAAACAGTACAGTGAGTGGACATTTATTTTAAATTAATTGTACATGCAGTATATTAGCATTTTCCGATTGAGATTTAATTTATAATTTGAATTATTGAGTTTTATGGTTTTATGAGATTTAGTTTATCGAGATTTATTTATGAATTAGGAGGTTAGTATTGAAATTCCTTCCCGAGGGCTTTTAGTAGATTTTCGAGATAGTTATTTATGAGTTATTGAGTTGGGAAATGATTTTTCGGGAAGTGACTGATTCGGAAAATATTATGAGAATTATTGTTTTCAAATATCAATTTTTATGATGATATACGAGTGCAAAGGATTTAGCAAATATTTGAGCATGATTGATTTATCGAAATTTATTGGGTTTTGAATTCCGCACTTATCAGACTTGAGTTAGATGGAGATTTCTTTCCGAAAGCAATTATTGATTTACAGAGTATTTGATTTTATGCTTTCGAGGTTGCTTTCGAGGATTTATTGAGATTTTGAAGTTATTTTCAGTTTCTTGAGGAGGCTATTCAGTTTATTAAGGAGGCCAGTTTTGGCGCATGCGTATCTTACCTAGTTGGCAGTCCCTTTTAGGTAATAGTCTGGTTGGCAGTCTCTTCCAGACTACAGCCCGGTTGGCAGTCCCATCCGATGGGTCACCTGGTTGGCAGTCTCATCCGATGGGTCACCTGGTTGGCAGTCCCTTCCAGATGACATGAGGTAGTTAGTCGGCAGTCCCGTCTACTACCTGTGGTTAGTCGGCAGTCCCGTCTACTACTTGTGGCTAGTTGGCAGTCCCTTCTATCCACCGCCTCCTATTCCGGTTGGCAGTCCCTTCCGATGCGTCATCTGGGTGGCAGTCCCTCCTAGATGGCATGAGGTGACTAGACAGCAGTTCTTTCTAGTCATCAAACGAGCCTCATGAAAAGGATGTTTTTATAAGGATTGAGGATGAGATTTTAAGAGGTTTCAAGATGTTCTTGTTACGTGATTGAGATTTCAGTAAAGAGGATGATTAAGAGTGTTTTCAAGATTGTTACTGCATGCGAGATTTTAGAGAATAACTTGGGAAAGCATTAAGTTTTACTTATACATTTGAAAGTACTTATTTTTCGTCCACTCACTCTATCGGATTTTAAATGTTTTCCCCTGGGCCCTTCGGTTTTAAATGCCCAATTTGCAGGCCAGTTTAGCTTGAGGTCGAGCGTACTTGGGGTTGAGGCATAGCTGTCATAGCTTCCGCATTATAAAAGCATCGGTCATTTATCTTGTTTTCTATTCTCTTGTACGCCTGTACATTAGATTGCTCTGATAACCTATGAGATTAATATTCTTAAGTATCAGAATTGTTTGTGAAATGGGAGATGTTGTGATATAGGGAGCAGGGTGGCTCCAGGAGAATAAGGATGGATGATTTAGAAGTGTGGATGTTTTTCTACAGGTTTTGGGTTGTCCATTTTTAGGGGAAGTTCTATCAAATTTTTGGTAGAATTTCTTCTAAAGTGGGCCCCGCAGGGCCTCTTCGGATTTCAGGGTGAAATCCGGGGCGGGTCCTGTCAGTTGGTATCAGAGCACTAGGTTGTAAGATTCTGTAGACTTGTTTCGATCTAGTTACCTTATATGCTTGATGTTACTCAGTACCTCCCGAGTGATGGCCCGACTGCAGCGGTTCCCCATCGTTTACTCTTCGGTGCTGAAGTATTCATCAAGTATGTAAGGTATGTGGTTAGTTGATTTTCCTTCAAGTGCTATGCCTCTTATACGCCGACCTCATTGGGATTTATCTGCATTTCAGATTGTTTAAGTGTCTTGCACCTTTTCATGGTGATGGTGATGTTAGATTACCTTACAGGGTTGAGTTATGCTACGAAATGCGATCCGAGGGAATGTGGTGATTATCTCTCCCTCGATGCCAACAAGTTTGTTGGGGTAAGGTTTAAGGTGCAAGACTGGAGTTCGATTTCGTGTTTGATTGTTAGAGTTGAGTGGGCATAGATTTGGGTTGTCTCCGTTTGCTATAAATTGCTTTAGAATCAGAATTGTTGATGGAAATGGAACTAGTAATATTAGTGGTTCTGGCGTTGAACCAAGTTTCAAGAGATGTGTTACGTGATGTGATATGGCATGTAAGTGACATTTATGATATCATTGATAGTTGTTGGAGATTACTTGGAAATCATGACTGGTTATCTTGGGCCTTTGACCTAACCATGATATTTGGATTTCGTTTTGTCCGGATCGGAAGAAATTGATTTTAGATACATTGACTTATAATTGATCCTTTTGAAGTTTTGGATCGTATTGAGTAAGGAGATAGACAGAATTTAAGTTTTTGGTATAGTTTTATGTTTGAAACTTGAATATTTAGTTGAACGCTTAGAGCTTTACAATCAAGTTACGATGTTTGGCAGTATTTAATTGAGAAGATGAGAAACAACTTTTGTATATGAGATTGTACCGGTGAGTGTACTTAATTGGTTATCCGTTTTTGGCTGAAATGGTTGTACCTAAAATTGGAGAATAGCGGTAATGATAATGTTGGGTATTCATAATAGTGCAAGTGGAATTACTTGTGATACGGAATATGATTCGAGTTATAAATTGTGGAGCCTTGAAGATTAATTGTGATAGATTCTTGGTGAAGCTTTTGTTAGACAGTTGGATTGTGATTTTGTAAGAGTGGTTAGTGGAATAATTTTAAGGAAATAAGTTTCCCAATTGGCCCCGAAAATATTTCAGATTAAGGTTTGACCAGAATTCTTGTTATATGTGGGTCAAATGTAATGCGGTTTGTCTTTGCAGTGACGTATTTCAACGGTGATTTAATTGTGGAATTGGATCGCCATGTGGTTGGATTAATTTCATATTCTAGTACCGCTTTGTATGATAAGAGAGGTTAGGCGGGTATCTGTTTTGCATCAAGGTTGATGTTCGAGGAAAGACTCTGTGAACGGTGTTTGTCATCTAGGAAAATTGGTGGTTGCTTGAGTTGCATACATATACTAACAGATTGCTTTGAAGGAATTAAGTGAATTTTACTACCTTGGTATCGTTACTGGTGGTAATGGGTTAAACAGTTTGAAATTTAGTTTTCACTTTGATCGATCTTTCTACCGTATGGTGGCCCTTGATTGGAGAAGTATAGAAAGCTGTTGGTACGATTGATATTCGGTCACCATCACGGGTTTATAGGTACGATGACTTGGCAAAATGTTGGAGTTGAGTTTGGAAATTGTTTGTTTGGACTTGAGTTTTATCAAGGGTTTCAACTGACAGTTGAAGTACTAGATTGTTGAGCGACTATGATTGAGTTGTGTTGTTGGATTTATGCTTAGCGAGATGAGGTTTGGGAAATTTTGGTGCAATCTTAGTTAGCGCAGATTAGTTTTTGGAATTGTTGTTGTAGCTGAAATATTATTGAATAAGTGTTGTTAGAGGGCGGATCTCCAGCTACTTCATCCTCAGTTTAGCGATGACAGTATCGTTTGGGGATATCGGCTTTGAGCCATGCAAGGAGAGTTGGCTATACTCAAATACTTGCAAGTTTGACATTGATTATTGGAATATTATGGTTTGGAAACGCGGAGAAGAAAGAATGGACTACTTTACTAGCAGTCTGGTACAGAAATTTTGAACATGAACAGATATGCGAAATGTGTCGCCTTATGGCCAGCAGGGTATGTATCAAAGAAGTTTCTCTGGTTGACTTAGATGTCATCTCAAGGCTTTGATCAATGTTTTAGTTGGGTATCAAAGTAGCGCAAAGGAAGTGTAGTGACCCTATAACCTTCATGATTAAGAACTTATAGGTTGGTTTGAGGCTACTCTTTGATATGCTTGACAACTGTGGGACCTCTACGTGCATGACATTCGATCAAAAATCCAAGCACAAATAGACAAAGAGGAAGTGTGGTTTTTGTGGTTGCTAAGGAAATTGGTTGTTTCAGACATGTGGGTTATCAGTGAGCATCTTGTGGTGTTTTATTAACTGTTGGACTTTCCATAACCCGTGTACGAATTGAAATTGTTTTAAGTGTGAGTAAATGTATTATCATGTTGTTGGTGAACAAAGTGGATCTTCACTGTACGAGTTATATGAAAAAGAGTATGAATGCTACTATTCAAACTGAATAGTTTGTGATATTGATACCATGAGTCATCTAAACTATTATTTGACCTAAATTTCTTGACGTCGAAGTTGTGTACTTGTGAGTATGTACTACTACATAGTTAGGTAAGACAAGGGTATCCAACTTGGAACATTGATACATTTGGAGTTCTAAGTATATGTTTTTGGTTGCTTGTGTAATCGAGATTGTCGAGATTATCAGCTACTCCAGTCGTTGACTTAAGATTGCAAAGGGAAAACTTAATCCAAAGAAGATTTGATTTTCGTTATGCAATTTCAAGGTGTAGTTCGTTCAAGTAACCGACCTTGATTTAGCCTTGAGTCTTTATTATGAGAATTTTAGTAGGTGTTTCTGCTCACATAGTTGAACTATTTACAGGTTGCTTCAAACATAATGCTTTGACGATGTTCTCCCTTATTTGTTAAGGACGGTCAGTAATGAGTAGAAGTAAATCTATCTCCTAATACACTGAATTTAGTAAGAATGCTATGAGAATTATTCAGATGACAATAATTGACTAGATTTCAGCTAGAGGATTGTTTCTTCTAAGGGTTGATCTCCATGTTCTAATTGGTCAAGTTTTGGATCAGTTTTGAAGGTAATTTCTACATGATTTGAGCAGACTTACACATCTTTTCTGTGCCTTATCATCGCCACGGCCGTACGATTGATTTGTTATTCATCTTCGTGACTGTTTACTATGGATTGGCGTGTGCACCCATCTCTACTTCAATAGTATGGAATTTCGAGGACGAAATTTTTATAAGGTGGGGAGATTGTGACGTCCCGAACCCAAATTCACCGGTTTACTAGTCATTTGGACGGTAAACGACTTTTACTTTCACTTTTACTGTCGTTTCAATGCTTTTAGGGGGCCCTAAAAGTTGACTTTTTGTTCGGGTCAAAATTTGAGAAAATTTCCTTCATGAAAGTTGTAGAAGACGTTAAACCGAGCATGTGCATATGTGGTACGTAAAAATCGGAGTTCGTATGCGAAAGTCATAAGCGAAATTAGGAAGTTACTGTTTATGGTAGATTAGTATAAATTTAAAAAGTTATTGTAGCCAGGTAACTTTTCTTTCTTTTCTCTCTCCTTCCCCCCGTGCTCTCTCAGTCTCTCTTCTGCAACTCTCTCTTTCTCTCTTCTGCAACCTCCTCTTTCACCACCTCTAGGCCACCAAATGGCGAGCTGCGAGCATCGATGGACTCGTCTCCTCCTCCTTATCACGCATGTGAGAGTTGTTTGCGACGATTTGGCCGGAAATGTGGAGATCGAAGCCAACATTTTTACTGTAGCAAATTGGTCAACGCCGATTTCCGGCCACCTCCGGTCATAAAGTCAGGTCCATTAGAAGCGCGTTGAGCCACTCTTCATGCTCACCAAGTTTCAGAACCCAGATCGAAGCAGCATAATTGGAAAATTTCACTGTACTTCGGAGTGCTTAATTGTTCGGCCACTTCAAGGTATTTTCTGACTTTTTCACAGTTGAGAAAGTTATTGGAAATGTTGAGATGATGCTGTGGATGAAATTTGGTGGCCGGAGGACGAGTTGGCCGCCGCATGAATAGTGCGACGGTGAATAGTGCGGTGTATGAACAGTGATTTATATTATGTTTTTTATTTTTTTAGCTAGTTAAATCCTATAATTTTTGTAGAGGTTGAATATGTGAATTTGGTTGGAATTGGAGAAGTTTTTAATTGATTATGAATTTCTGGGAATTTAGGATTTCGATTATCGATTTACGAGAATCCGACCGTCGGATATCTCTTGGTTCTGACTTGGAACCTTTAAGATAACGAATTGGTATTAGATGTAAAATTTGGGTTGAATCAGAGAAGAAGTGGCGAGATGATTTATGAGGATTTAATTTTGAGAATCGTATTTAATTGTTGAATAGTTATTTACGGAAAATAATTGTGTACAGGGCGACGTACCGAGCTATTTCTCGACGAAGGAACTCGTATGCATGGTCACCTAAACAATACAGTGAGTGGACATTTATTTTAAATTAATTGTGCATGCAGTATATTAGCATTTTCCGATTGAGATTTAATTTATAATTTGAATTATTGAGTTTTATGGTTTTATGAGATTTAGTTTATCGAGATTTATTTATGAATTAGGAGGTTAGTATTGAAATTCTTTCCCGAGGGCTTTTAGTAAATTTTCGAGATAGTTATTTATGAGTTATTGAGTTGGGAAATGATTTTTCGGGAAGTGACTGATTTGGAAAATATTATGAGAATTATTGTTTTCCAATATCAGTTTTTATGATGATATACGAGTGCAAAGGATTTAGCAAATATTTGAGCATGATTGATTTATCGAAATTTATTGGGTTTTGAATTCTGCACTTATCAGACTTGAGTTAGATGGAGATTTCTTTCCGAAAGCAATTATTGATTTACAGAGTATTTGATTTTATGCTTTCGAGGTTGCTTTCGAGGATTTATTGAGATTTTGAGGTTATTTTCAGTTTCTTGAGGAGGCTATTCAGTTTATTAAGGAGGCCAGTTTTGGCGCATGCGTATCTTACCTTGTTGGTAGTCCCTTCTAGGTAATAGTCTGGTTGGCAGTCTCTTCCAGACTACAGCCCGGTTGGCAGTCCCATCCGATGGGTCACCTGGTTGGCAGTCCCTTCCAGATGACATGAGGTAGTTAGTCGGCAGTCCCGTCTACTACTTGTGGTTAGTCGGCAGTCCCGTCTACTACTTGTGGCTAGTTGGCAGTCCCTTCTATCCACCGCCTCCTATTCCGGTTGGCAGTCCATTCCGATGCGTCATCTGAGTGGCAGTCCCTCCTAGATGGCATGAGGTGACTAGACAGCAGTTCTTTCTAGTCATCAAACGAGCCTCATGAAAAGGATGTTTTTATAAGGATTGAGGATGAGATTTTAAGAGGTTTCAAGATGTTCTTGTTACGTGATTGAGATTTCAGTAAAGAGGATGATTAAGAGTGTTTTCAAGATTGTTACTGCATGCGAGATTTTAGAGAATAACTTGGGAAAGCATTAAGTTTTACTTATACATTTGAAAGTACTTATTTTTCGTCCACTCACTCTAACGGATTTTAAATGTTTTCCCCTGGGCCCTTCAGTTTTAAATGCCCAGTTTGCAGGCTAGTTTAGCTTGAGGTCGAGCGTACTTGGGGTTGAGGCATAGCTGTAATAGCTTCCGCATTATAAAAGCATCGGTCATTTATCTTGTTTTCTATTCTCTTGTACGCCTGTACATTAGATTGCTCTGATAACCTATGAGATTAATATTCTTAAGTATCAGAATTGTTTGTGAAATGGGAGATGTTGTGATCTAGGGAGCAGGGTGGCTCCAGGAGAATAAGGATGGATGATTTAGAAGTGTGGATGTTTTTCTACAGGTTTTGGGTTGTCCATTTTTAGGGGAAGTTCTGTCAAATTTTTGGTAGAATTTCTTCTAAAGTGGGCCCCGCAGGGCCTCTTCGGATTTCAGGGTGAAATCCGGGGCGGGTCTTGTCAGTGCCTATCCTGCTCTTTATCCTGTACTGTTCCTCGAATGTTACTGTGGCTGCGTTGAGTGTTGCGACGTACACCAATTGGGTCTTAGGCTTCAAGATGTTCAGACCAATGGTTCCATACTAGGGCAGTGTAGGGTTAGAGAGTTTTTTCAATTCTGTATTTTGTTTTCAGCAATTCCTTTAGGATTTTAGTCTTTTTTGGAGTTTCTGTTTTGGATTTTAGTACTCTACTGAGCTTGCATTGTAATATGAGGGTGCTTGTACGCTTCATGCTTGACCGATTGAGGTAGTTATGATTTCGATCAATGGATTAGTCTTCCATTGCCCTCAAAAAAAAAAAAAACCTAATCAATAGTTACAGGTCCGTCATAATGAATGACATCCATGAGCCACATGGGCCGGCCTAACCAGGCCTAATGAAATTTTTCACCCATACCCGCGGGCTACCATTAATAGTAACCAATCCCGACAACGATACAACCCCTCTACCGACATTAAGACGAACTACTTCAGCCTCTTCAACATTGTGTAAACAGCCAGACCACGTACAAGAATGATTCACCATCACTTTGACAACAAGAAAGAACTGACAATAGAACGAGCATTAATCAGGACTAACACCATAGAGATGGCACAATAGTACTAATAAGACACCATAACAATGGCATCGACATTACAAGAAAACACTCAAACCTTTGCTGAAGGGAGGAATGACTTATTAAGCCTAACCACGAACTAAAAAAAAAACCCCAAAAAAAAAAACAAAGAAATAATCTGCAACAATTAACATTCCCTCTCCACAAAATTGACACTAGCTTCCTAGAAACTACCACAGTAAAGTTGTTATTGAGGTTGGTAAACTCGCCCTCCATAATCTGACATCTAAGCCAAGGACAAAACCAACCTGGCCTGAAGAGAACTCCCGAATTTCCTTCCCAGCACCACCAAACCAGGCTTCACCAGATATCAGTGTCAGCCACATATTACACCAGTCCAGTCCCCCATCTTGTGGACCTTCCGACCACCTTGCCCCGCACCTCCAACTCATATGTCTACCTCTGCTATAAACCTAGATTCCAGCGAATCTCTCAAATCCAGCACTGCCCCAACAATGACCTGGTGCCATTAAGCCTTGCAACCTTGTCAAGATGACCATGTAATACTCCATAAATTAGTTATTAATTTTTGTGGGTTTTCTGGAAATTATATTGTTGGTTGTTGTGCGATTAGTTGTTTCGTGGGTTAAGTGAAAGTGTTTCGGACGAATAATTACTCGAAATGTTTTATTTTTGAGGGGTCAAGATTTGACTTTTTATTCATTAGGTTTCTTCAAAAACTTCCTTCATGAAAATCATAGAGCGCGTTGATACGAGTTCGCGCGTGGACATGCAACACGCAAAAACCAGAGACCATATAAAGAAGTTATTGTCAGGGGAAATTATTTCCATTTTTGAAATTTTAGTATAAATAGGAAAATTTCAGAAAAATGCTCAAAATTCCTTTTTGGAAACTTTCCGGATTTTTTTGAAATTCCTCTCTCTCTCTCAATCTCCCAGACCCTCGACCTGACTCGAATATATCTCGGGTTTTCGGTCTCCTCTGACGTACCAAACTAGCCTAGATCAGCTTTTCTTGGAGTCCTGCACCTCCTTCAGCCATCCTCTTCTTTCGGCAAGCACCTTGCATGGCGGATCGATGCAAGAAAGTACGGTGGCGCCGACCCAGTCGGACCATTGTTTTCCCATGGCGGCTGGATTTGAAAGGTTAAGTTTTGAAGTTCTCTTCCTCCTCTTTCCATCTATGGAAGCTTTGAAGATTGAATCAAAGTGTGGAGCAAGAAATCACGGTTTGAAGTTCAACGACAGTGATCTTTTGAGCTTGATCTAGCTTATCTAGGCTGACGCGCAGCTGTCTGTGGCGGCAGGTAGCGTTATGTCTGGCCACCCTAGAAGCAGTTCTTTGCTCCCTTAGCCTTCATTCGTCTATACGAGCATGTTGGTATATTTACTTTTTTGTTTGCTCGAATTTTTGGTTGACTTAGGTTATTTTCCGTTTCGGTTCGTATGACTTTTGATCCGTGAGGATCCGACCATTCGATCGTCCTTTTGTTTAAGCGATTTGATCCTAAATGTGTGTCAGAGACTTTGGGTGGTCTCAGAAGAGGTTTTGTCTCGATTAACGTATCCTTTGATTTATAGTTCATGTGTTTCAAACTTTAAAACGATTGTGTACTTTGTGTTGTATTGAGTGTGATCTTAGTGTGATTAGGTGCTTGAGAATGTTGATTTGAGAGGAGTTTTGTCGTTTGTACTTGTCTCGATTTGTGTGTGAAGATGCAACGGGGTATTGAGATGAGTAAATCTCACGTTGTTTTGGGTGACTACTTTGTTATGTTATAATTTTGTTAAATATAATTATTAGCTGTACAATCATATTGATCGAAAATAAATATTTATTTTGAAATATGTGAACTAGATAGTCAACAATTCATGAGTAAGTAAAAACAAGGATTTATCACAAATGATTTTCGGTTTGAGTAAATTGTGAATTATAGTTGGAATTGTGTGGTGAAGTGAAAAACATTATGTTTTGCATGTTTGATCATTGTTGTTGTGCAATGTGATTTTGAGGAAAATAAATGAATTTGGGAATAAAAGACGGCTTTGTCCGTTTTGAGCTTTGAATGAAGTATGTACAATTTTGGGTGATGGTTTGAGATGTGAAAATAATATTTTTAAAAGGTTTTCAATATTGTTTTGAGAATGATGAAATTGTGTTTGAAGTTATGATAACCAGGGTGGTGACCAAAGTGGTGATAATCTCTGTAACAGTACCAGGATGGCAATAAATTCTATGATGATTGTTGTATAAAGGATATAGATTATTGTTGAGTGATTGATGTTTGAGGTTGTTGATATTCATGTTGAGATTGATGTTGTGTCGATTGGTGTTATCAGTAGATGAATGAGTATTGATTTCTAGTTATTTTGGTATTGAATTGCTTGATTTTGTCGTGATATCCGGAATTAAACTTCTATGTAAAAATTACTATATTCTAAATTGATTTCTTTTAATATAATCTCCTGAACTAAACTTAATGCAAGGATTACTATGATTTTTATTGATTGCTTTTATGCAGTTTCCTGAACTAAATCTCTGTGCAGGGATTACCACACTTTCTATTGGTGTAATGTTAGTGTAGTCTCCTAAACTAAACTATATGAAGGGATTATTATGATTTTGGTTTGTGTGCTTGAGGTGATCTCCTGAACTAATTTTCTATGCAGGAATTACTCATTTTACTTAGTTTTAAATTGTAAGTGTGCTTGAGGCCTGTAACAGAATTTCAGTTTTATATATATATATATATACACACACACCAATCCATAATAACTAATTCAATGGTTTTGCTGTTGAAATGAGGTGTGACTGCAATTTCTTAGACTCAGTCCTCAATTCTCTAGAACTCAGTAATAGATTGAAAAATTTATGTTCTTGTTAGGTCTTATCCACTTATGGTGTATGGTTTTATTTTTAAATAGTCTCTGATTCTCTCGATGTGTAAAGTGACGTCATAAATAAATTAGTAACATAGGTTTCAAATCTCCCGTTTATTTTTTTCTTCAAGACTTACTAGTATTATGTTGCTTGGTTATGTGAGCATAACTCCTACTTAAGCGATTGGATGTAGGCGGGTAGTCTATATTTCCTCTGTAGCCAATATAGTACCTAGACTGTGCGGTGGGACAATTTTTCTATTGCCAATGCACATGGTCAAGGCTCCCCACCATTCCTGGAAATCCTCTTTCTACATATTGTCCAGTAGTTATCTCAAATGTGCCTTCGTTTGTCTATAGAGGTATTTCTTGTGGTGCACATTCCAAATTACTCTCTTGAAGTGCTTTAGAATATCAGTGGTTGTGGATTGCTATATCTAGCTGATCGTCACAGAAATTAACCGAAATTTCATATGAGAGCATCCTCATCCTCATAGTATATGTCGGCGTCGATCATCTCTTAACTAGATAGAGTAAGAATCATGGCTAGCCATGTCACACCATCATCTCAAATACACAACGTTACATGCTATATCATTGCAAAAAATGTTTGGTTCATACCTGCACAGATTAGTGAAGTAACTTTGAGTCGTTGATTCATAGTTTCTTGATTCTTGGGACCTATGATCATCCAATGTAGTGCCCCATTGTGAATCCTCATCTTCCATAGTCTAAATTTACAAGGAAGTAGCAAATATCATCATGGATCTTCAACAGTTTCTCGTGAAGGCATCTTCTTCATGTGTCATAAAAAGTTTCCTCAACTTGTTTGAGGTAGAAAGAACCAAGAAGATTAGAAGAAAGAAAAAAAGGAAATTTATATGATTCAGACCTAAGAATGTTTGTGAATTGTGGAAAATGATAATGAGAATGACTCCCTAATTTTGTGAATTGTGGAAAAGGATAATTTTTGATAAAATCAAATCCGTTATTTAGAGAGCATCTTAGATTTTGGCATATGGCGATAGAATCACATAACAGTTCAGGATAAATAATAAGATATATATCACCTTATGCGAGGCAAAAAAAAAAATTGTCCGTAATTTGATCATTCTCATATCCACCAACACATGACAAATAAAATCTATAGAAAATTACTTTGAAGTGTTATTTTGAAAAATTTAATTATTCATAATGCCCCATATTTTCTCTTGTTCTCATAAGGCCAATTACATCCTCAAATTGTTCTATCTCTGACGATTTTGCCCTTCCACTTAAGAAAACCAACTACTCGATATTAGATTAATCTCTCTCTCTCTCTCTCTCTCTCTCTCTCTCTCTCTCTCTCTCTCTCTCTCTCTCTCTCTCTCTATCTCAATTACTCTGAAGTGTCGTCTTGAAACTTTAATTATCCATAAAGCCATATAGTTTTTCTTATTCTTATAAGCTAGTTGCATCCTCAAATTGTTCTATCCCTGAGGATATATTTTGCTTTTCCACCTAAGAAAACTAATTGCTTGATATATCAGAGCTGTTTGGCTAGGGATCTGAGAATAGGGCTCCTACCGTGCTCGATGAAAAAAATTTGATAATTCACGGAGGTTCGATTGGCCAGGTCGGGGAAGCAGGTTCAACTCTCCAAGTCGAAGCAGGCAAGAGTCAGAGCCCGAGTTCAAATTGACCAGATAGCTCATCGGGAAGTTTTGCCTCATATGCCGATGACATAATTTTCCTGGTACAGTTTTTCTACAACATGATATGATCATTGCTACAGATCACTGAAGGCATGCATTCACCTTCTATATCTTATTTTATTTTACAGGATTTGTAGCGGACAACTTTTGTTACAGCAATTATGAATAATCTTCTCCAAATGTGACCAATCGCGTTATTTTTCGTTTTTTGTTGTAATATGCTCCGAGTACTTAAAACCTAGTCGAGGTCGCTCGCTCAGTGTACATAAAGGCTGCTTACTACATCACTTTTACCAAAGGAAGAAGGGAAAATAGGCACAAGTATAGTTTTGTTTTGTTTTTTTCTTTAATTCCCCTGTGAAAAATAAATTTTAATTCCTTGTATCATTACAATTTACAGTTTGTTAGGTTGTTATTTACTATTTTGATTGGCTCGATCAGATAACATCAGTGCATCAGTAAATCTCCTTTCATACGTGGTCTTAATCAATTGGACTTTGCAATGTTGTGTTGTTGTGGAAAATTTGTTAGAATATGAAGTAGTTTTCATTGTTGGTGAGTGTAGTTTTCGGTGTTAGTAAGAGCTAGTAGCTTCTGTTGTTGGTCAAAGTAGCTTTTTAGTGTTGGTGAGAGTAACTTTTTTTGTTGATATGAGTAGCTTTTGTGACTTCGCCCAGGATTTTTGATCAATTAAACAAGCAAATGCATGTGGCATTTAATTTGCTAATTCTTTAAGGTTTTCAAAGAATATCTGTGAGGAAATTAAGCTATAGAAATATATTTATGTATGTAACACATTTGAATCTGCATGGTTTTTCAGGACTTCAAAGAAATTTCTTCTATTGGACTTTGCTAAGACTTAAAAATGACATATGCCTCAATCTACCAATTCAAAAAGAACAACAAATTACTTCATATGTGTGTGTGTGTATCGAAATTATCACAAGGCCAGTATTGAACTAGCTTGCTAGCTTGAATATTCAACTAGCACATTGATTCCATCCTAGGTTATAGTGGTTGGTTCCTTGATGAATTTGTGTTCCCCAAGTTCTTTAACATTACTGGCATTCTTTGCAGTAAGAAACCGCAGCTCACTGCATGCAGTAAATCTATTGTATGCGTGAGAGTATACAAAAGGGTTTTCACGATACATTAGTTGTTGATGGATGATACAACATGCAATACAAGATGCAAAGTAGTGGCTAACTAACTTCCAATGTTCAAACTTATGGTATCTTACTGGATGGTCTATGTAATTACCAACAACTAGATATCGCAATGGAACTGTTTAGAGAGTTGGAAGGCATGAAGTTGGATATAGATATTTTATTATGTACAATATTCTTATTGAAGGTTTGGGTAAGGCTGGAAGAGTTGAAGCTGCTAGGGAAATGTTTTGCAGTTTATCATCAAAAGGACTTCAACCTAATGTCAGGACATATAATATAATGATTAATGGCTTTGTAGTTGGGGACTTGGGGCCACTATATTAGTTGGAGCAGCAAAGTTTCTCAAATAAATGGAAGATAAATGTTGTTCTCCAGATCAAAAATGCACCCATAACTAAATTATCCAGGGTCTTATTAATAACGATGAGACATTAGGGGCTATGGGACTAATGTATCTACTACGAAATTGGTAGTTGGTTTACTATCTAAAGAAATGTAGATCCTGCTTTGCTGCCATTGTTAACGAATTCGTTTTGAAGTTAATTTGGATCTTTGAAACAGAAGAACTTTCTCATTATTACAGGGAAATTGGGAAGGCTGCACCTTGACTACTGTGGATGTACCATGTATGTTATTTGTTTCATAATCTCATTGCTATTGTACAGTACTAGCTAGATTTGTTGGCTATGAGTACGAGTGAAACATTGTAAGCTGCCAGTAGCATGCTCCGACACTCGATATGAAAAAAGAATTTACAGATTCGGGCTACGAAAGTGAGCTGATTGATTTTATTGAAAAGGAAAGCCCATGAGAAAGTCTTGACCAGTGCGTTTTTTTTTTTTTTTTTTTTTTTTTTTTGAAGTATTAGCTCTGAAGACTTCATTTTCCAGTTAACTTGATATTCCACACTGCACCGGTTCTGTTGAAATTGTGCGACGGCAGAATTGGTAGCTTTTCAGAAGAGCCAATACAAATATACACAAACAATGCAAAAGCAGAATTGTTAGCTTGTAACTGGTGAATGTGCTTAAGTTTTCCTCTGGTTGGAAAACAAATTAAAACTAAAGGCCATGCTGCTAGTCTGCTAAATAATTTTCCATCAATTCATTTCCACCTTCTACATATATGTGTGAGGGAAACGCATTTCAATCCCATGCCATTAAATTTATATTGCACTCTTCAACTAGAACAAAACATTTACAATATTGAAATTCATCAAGGAATCAAACCATCTGTAGCATCCAAAGAATGCCCGTAATGTTCAAGAATTTGGGGAACACAAAGGCGCATAGAGCTTATATAAATACAAGTAGTTAATGCTCAACAGTAAAGCCCTTTGCACGACAGCAGAGATATAACTTGATAAGACATCCAGAAGGCTTGAAGGCAGCTCTTATGCTTACAAGGAAACGGTAAGAAAACGGTAAGAAAACGTAAGCTGAGACTGAGGAACTCTAGCTATAATTCAGCAAATAACATAATAAATTTAAGTCAGTGATCTAAGAGTCTAATACACAACATTAAGATAAGACAGTCAGAATAGAAACACTAGAATTAGGCAAGCTAACCAACGGCAGTTGCTTCCCATGATCCTACATTATAACGTCCCATCTCTTCACAAGCTACACAACAAATTGGGACATGATAGCTTCACTCGTAAAATGTGGGTGGCAAACTCGATGAAAATAAAGGACAGAATGCTTAGGAACCAAAAGATCTGAAGTTTACAGTATTCTAAATTTAGGACGTACCCATGATGCTGACTTTCTTCAAGTTATTAGGAGTCAATTCCTGCAGATTAACAAATAATATATACCTCAAGATTGAAGCCCGGGTAACATTTATTTGAACATATGATTTTCAAGAACTCATGTATCACTATTTACTCAATAATTTCTTAACTTTCAGAGGTCACTTACAAAACGCCTACCAATTCACTTTTGCACATTCTGACAACACAAATGACAACAAGGGCTCAAAATCTACAATGGACAGACTTAATACTCCTATGATGACAGTAGCAACATTATTGGTGTTTCTTTGACTGGGTGCACGCTGAAATAAGGGCATGCACTTACTCAAATGAACATGCCCTTAAACAGGTAAAGTAAATACATGATTGCAATCACCATGTCAGTAGCATCACGTAACATCATTAGTAAAATCCACCAAATGGACCTTTTGTTTTCTTGTTTTGGATTTACTATATAAAGAGGAAATCTAAAACACTAAGGAGTCCAAACACTAAACAGGGCAAATTCAGAGGAATTATTGAGCACTGAACTTTCAAGAAAAAAAAAACACTAAAATTCACTAGAAAATCTCATATCTACTAATAAAAGAGTTGGACTTTTGACTCAAAGAACCAAAGGGATTGATCTATTTAACCGAAACGAACTACAGCTTATCAATTTGTGAAAACAAAGGTTTCTATTGTTTTCTAGTAAGTGCTGTTTTAAGTACTAAGATGTAAAGCAGACTCTTACCGACTAGCTTTTGGTAAGTGAACCTAAGGTAGTACTGTGTCAATAGTCTATCAGAAATGATGTGAAAGTAATGCAGCATTAAGCATGAACGGTGGCATGTCACAAAATATCTCAAATCCGAGTGTCCAATGAACATAAAAAGGACTTGCTCACATTCTTGTTCAAAATATGGGTTCAATGGAACATATACGCAACATGCCTACCATTGTGAGTGTCAATTCTACAAAGACTTCATGATCACATTCTGCCAAAAGAGATATCATGTTACACTATCTGCAAAACACAAAATCATGAAAAGTTAGAAAAGTAACAGGAATTTCAAAGCAATTATTGAGTACTAAACTTTCAAGGGAAAAAAAAGAAAAAAAAAACTCTCATCTAATGAGAAAAGTGGAGTTGGACTTTGACTCAAAGAACCAAAGGGATTGATGTATTTAGCCGAAACGAACCACAGCTTATCAACTTGTGAAAACAGAGGTTCCTATTGTTTTGTAGTAAGTGCTGTTTTGAATAATAAGATGTAAAGCAAACTCTTACCAACTAGCTAGTTTTCAATAACAGAACCTAAGGTAGTCCTGTGTCAATGGTCTATATCAGAAAGTGATGTAAAAGTAATGCAGCATGTTGACATCTCACAAAATATCTCAAATCCAAGTGTCTAACGAACATAAAAATGATTTGCAAACATTCTTATTCAAGATCTGGGTTCAGTAAAACATATTTGCAACATCCTTACCATTGTGAATGTAAATTGTACAAAGACTCATGAACACATTCCGCCAAAACAGATATCAGGTTACACTATCTGCAACCAATTGAACCTTTAACAAGTCACCTGCTTCTAACTAACAAAGGGATTGACTATAATAGACATCAATTTAGCCGAAATGAACTACAGCTTATCAACTTGCGAAAACAAAGGTTTCTATTGTGAAAGTAATGTAAAAGTAATGCAGCATTAAGCATGAACGTTGGCATGTCACAAAATATCTCAAATTCGAGTGTCTAAGGAAGAGAAAAAGGATTTGCACACATTCTTGTTCAAAAAATGGGTTCAATGGAACATATATGCAACATCCCTACCATTGTGAATGTTAATTCTACAAAGATTCATGAACACATTCGGCCAAAGCAGATATCAGGTTATACTATCTGCAAAACAGAAAATCATAAAAAGTTAGAAAAGTAAACAGGGGAATTTCAGAGACATTATTGAATACTAAAATTTCAAGAATAAAAATAAAACAAAAAACACAAGAAAATCTCATATCTACTGAGAAAAGAGGAGTTGGAGTTTTGACTCAAACAGCCAAAGAGGAACCCAGAAGGTGACCAAAACGAGGCGCTGCAAGGCGGGTACTAACGAAAAGTTAGTGTGGGATGAGGACAGGGTTAACAAGACCAAAGAATGATCTTAGACTCTTGGTATCAGGAAACTGGAGGTTTGTCAATCAACCGCATCACAATGACACTATTGGGTGCTTCAAGAGTATTTTATGGCACATAACAGTGTCCTTAAAATCCAAGAAGTCATGATGAGCACTGAGTTCTGATTTCTCAGCCTCAGTCAGAATTGAAAACCCAATTGAACTACTAGTCCATGTATTGAGTGCGCTTTGCGCAGAAGGCAAGACTAACCTCTCAATGCCGAATTCCATGAGCCGATTTTCGAGCTCATTCATCAAAATCCTGCACATCCCAAGTCTCCTAAACTGAGGCCTAGTCGCCACGAGTGGCACTTCAGCAACTCCCTTATTGATCCTCACCGTGGCGGCACCGATCATCTCCTGATGACCATCATCATCATCTCTCCTCTCCAAAACCACAGTGTAAAACCCTCTCAAATTCAACTCGGAATCGGATTCCAAGTCGAAGACAATGTCCTCAGCAATGTCTCTGTTGGTGTAGGGGTCTTTGGAAGGCTCGAAACACTCGTGGATGGCATTGAGAGCGGAGTGGAGCTTGGTGCAGTAAAAAGATTCAATTCGCATGTGAGATTTCAAAAGCCTCCATGTCAGGTTATTCCTCACGGGAATGGGTGTCCCCAAAATCCGGTTGATCCCAGAAATCTTGGATCTTTCATCTTTTAAGACATCATTGATGTTTCTTGTTTTCGATCCTCTTCTTGATCTGGATTGGATTTGGGGTCGGGTTCTGTTTGACGACGCCGTTTTGCTCTCCCAACACCGGACTGATTCTTCTTCAGGAACGCGCGAGGGTTTCACGGTAGACGACCATGACGATGCCATAGTAAAGGCCCGCTTCCGCTTCATGATTGATCGATCTCGATTAGGGTTTTTGATCGATCTTAGGGTCGATCTCGATTAGGGTTTTTGATCGATGTGGGTCTCGATCTTAGGGCTTAATTCAGCGGAAAGTTTGATCAGAGAAGAGAAATTTGTTGAACAGAGAGAAAGAGAGAGAGAGAGTGAAGAAACAAAGAAATTCAAGAGAAACAAATAAATGATTTGCAGGTAGAGGAGAGAAAGTGAAGACAGAGCAAATGCAGGTACAGGTTTATATAACAGGTTCCAACGGATACTTTCTCACTTATTGACACGTGGCCTTTTGCTGCTTGCTGCCCACGAAATCATGACAGCTGGCACTCCCTCCACTAGAAACGAATACTGCGTTTAAATCAGGATCCCCTTCATGTTCCCAAAAAAAAAAAAATTAATTAATAATAATACAACAAAGAATAGAGGAACAAAGAATAGAGCAAACTGAAGACTGACAAAAGGTAGGGTTAATAAAAAAGACTAAATTTAGTTTAGTACTCAAATTTTAGGGTTAAAATTAATTTGGTCCCTGATTTTTTTTTTTAATTAAGATGATCCCTGCACTTCCAATTTCCATTACTCGAGTCCAAATTTCAAAATTGACTCCAATTGTGACATCATATGGTGAGTTGACACCGACAAGCATGGCCCACTGTTCAGTTTTTGATTCTCAGTTTGGACGAAATGTCCAAACTACCCTGATTACTATTTTCCTCATCTCGAGCGTGCTGGAGTCGTGGGAGGGCGTCCGGGCAACCCAACCATGTCCACCGTCGTTGCCACCGTCTACCCCCTTGCTAGACCCAGGACGAGGCTCGCTTCCTTATCCTCGCCTATCGCGACCACTGGTTCTACGAATCTGAAATCTGCCAACTGGGACCACATAGCCGCTGCCACAGCTTCCTTGGCTCCCTCCTCGCCGCCCAAGACCTCGTTGTAGTGCCATCAGAAGGCTCGTAATTTGGTAAAATTTGATGGAAATGTTGACAGGGATTTTAGTCCTGATGTTGATGAGAAGTCTAGCTTCTATTCTAGCTCAGGGAAGAAAAAATGTTGATTACTTCTGGTTTTGTAGCTTTGATAATGTGCTCTTGTTTTACTGTGATTTGGTTTGGAAGTAGATTATTAACATAGATAGTGGATATGGGGTTCTGCTTTGAACTAGGGATGGCGGAGGTGTCGAATTTGGTGGAGGAAGAAGAAGAATATGGGATAGCCGAGTGTGAGAGTCAAAGTTAGGGGTAGTGTGAGAGATGATGATGATGGAAGTAATAACTCGACGACGTCGGGAAAGCCGACATACGTGGAGTCGTTGACGTATTGATCAAGATCAAGAGGGAAGGAGAGGAGCGGGTCTCCACCGTCATGAAGCTTGAACTGGAACCTGAACCAGGGTCTTTACACACTCTGGAGCCCGTCTTTGCAATTGTAGTGAGGGGTTAGAGAGGGTCTAAATTTGGGGGTTTTGGGAATGGTCAAGTTGGTCATTGGGTCTTTTGAAGCATAGGAGTTTGGCTTTGGTAGTTTTGAGGTGGAAGTTCTCATGATGATGAATTAAATTTGGGAGCAATTAAAGAGTTTTTTGGGTTTGGAAAATTGAGAACCAATTTCAATTAGGTTGTTCTATCCCAACAACATTTACTTTGCAAAGAAAAAGCTACCCAACAAAGATCATATTGTTCATCAAGCCACGAGGTATGTAATCTGGAAGGTCACGTCCCCAAATTGAAGTTTCCATAAGAGAATACGACATTTTGACAAGGTTCATATGTAAAATTGTAGATTGAATCAATTGGATGTGGGTAGATTTGGTAGGCAAATGCGGCGGTTGAGAAGCCTCAAAATTCCATAGCAGTTAAAAACTTTAAAATTTTTAGATTTTGAAATGAAAGAGGAAGAGAAAGTGTGAGGGATATGGAGGATTAGTGACTCAATTTAATATGGTTGGGTTTAGTGGCAAAAGAAGTTATGTTCCATTGTTTTGGGGGGGGGGGGGTTTGAAATTACCAAACTGCCCTTTGAAATATGAATAATGGCATAAGGTTAATAGTGTTATTAACGACATGTATCAAAAGTGAATTGCAGAGGAAAACTGAAGACTTGCAAATGATGAAGGGTATGATTAATAAAAACCTCTCACCCATGAAAATCTCTGGGCAGCTGGCAAAGTGTTTTGGCATATGAATATCCGCCAATTATTATTTTTTTTTTTTTTATAAAATAAAGGATTAAATACTTGTTACTCCGCAAACTTTTTCCTGAAAAACAGTTTAGTTCCTAGCCTTTCAAATTAAACTGGATAGTCCTTATTCTCTCTAATTCTCACACAACAGGTCCAAAACATGTCTAAAATGACTATTCTACCCCCAAAATCCTTTTTATATTTTTTTCTCTCTCTTTTTTTAATTTCTCTCTATTTTTTTATTTTTTTTTCTGCTTTTCTCTCTCTCCCTCTCCACAGATCGATCTTGTCCTCCTCACTACTCTTAATCTCTTACATTCTCATCTTCATCTTCTTCTTCAACTCTCCAGAACCCACCACTAAATGGGTCTTCGTCTTCCTCTATCAGAATGCAACTCCGGCGCCGGCAGAGTGCTGTACTCGAAGATCGTCCGCTTCAAGCAACCCTCCACTCCGTTTTCAGATAGCTTCTCCACATTCTTCACGTTCTCCGTCAGCAATTTGAATCCCTCCTCGATTGGCTGGACGGCTGGCTTTTATCATCACGTCGGATGATGAGGTTGTCGGAGACGCTGGCGGGTTCTTGGGGCTCTAGAGCATGGCGGACCCGGGTTCGGGTTCAGGGTCGAGCTTCGTGGCAGTGGACCTCGTGAATTGCTAGATATAATTCGGTGGGTCTTCAACATATCCGTTTCGTATTCGAATCTCAAACCCAGAGACCGCTCCTCTCCTTCCCTCTCGATCTTGATCAGTACGTCAACGACTTGGGTGTTTAGGATTTGGGTTGTTTCTGGGTGTTTATGATCTGCGTTGTGTGTTGTTATTGTTTGATCTGATCTGGGTGTTTCTAATCATTCGTAATATGTTGGATGATGATAGTAAGGTGGCTTATTGGTGGGAGTGGTGGAGGATGAGGAGGAGGAGGAGGAGAGGTGGTTGTGCTTAGTGGGGACGACGGAGGTGGAGATGGAATTGTGGCGGCGGAGCCTCCATGAGGGGTGGAGGGGGCCTACCAAGCGCTGCAGAGTGGTAGTGAGTGCGGTGGATCGAGTGGATAAACTCGAGGTCGGATACTAGCTTGGAGAGAGAGAGAGAGAGAACCAGCCAAAAATAAAATAAAAAGAGAAAAAAAAATAGAGAGAAAAAAAAAAGGATCTTGGGGGTAGAATAGTCATTTTAGACTTGTTTTGGACCTGTTGTGTGAGAATTAGAGAGAATAAGGACTATTCAGTTTAATTTGAAAGGCGAGAGACTAAACTGTTTTTCAGGCAAAAGCTTGAAACTTGTACTAATAAGAAGTAGGGCAAATGTCCAAATACCCTAAAATCTTCCTTATCCTACCAAACTTATGGATTTCCCTATTATCCATAAGATAATTAATTTTTGTTCCCTAAAACCCAATTGAGCTCTTTTTTTTTATTTTTTGTTTGTTTTTGGGACTATTTCACCCTCTTCCCCTCTGTCATATAGAGATAAAGTGTTTTTTTTTTTTGGGGGGGGGGGGGGGGGGTGTGGGGGTGTGAGGTCACTGGAGAGTTTATCGAAACTTGACCATAACCTCGTCAGAATTTGCCAGAACCTTGCCGGAGGTTGCTGGACGCTTACTGGTCCTTGCTAGTCGTCAGAGGTCACTAGAGGTCAACGAAGATCTCATAAAGTTCTAGGAGGTTTATTGACCTCCAAAAAAACTTTTATTGTCCCCCAATAAAAGTATTATTGAGGATCAATAATTAGTGAAAAATGAAGACCTTCTTGATTTTGAAAGTCTTAGGTGGTTTGTTGACCCCTACTAGAATTTTATTGACCACCAATAAAAGTTTTGTTGAGAATCAATAAAAGTGTTAGTAGATAGAGTATCACCATTTTCTTTTATAAATGAAATAAATCGATCAAATAAATAGGTATGAGATAATAGAAACTAATTTTTTTTTTTAGAGTAATAGTCAACCATTTTATTAATAATAAACAAAAGAAAATTACAACTTATAGATGTAGAAGCTACATCAAAATATAAAATAACAACAGAAGTACTAGATGCAACAAAGCATCGGAAATAAAAAACCTAGCAAGGATATGAAGGGATGTAATTAAGCATTTGATGAGGCACCAGACAGAGTCTGAGCTATGTAAAACGGTACCAACAGTATGGCACGCAAAGATATACGTCGAATAGAGGGTAACCTTCTATCAAGGTAACCGCCGGTAGTATGACTGACCTTGCCTACTCCATGCAAAATAAAGCGCTGAATAGAGAGCAATCTTCTACCTAAGTAACCAAAGAAGCAATTCCAACATGCAGATAAGTTTAGGGCCCAAAAACAGTCTCCCGGATCCCAAATGCGAACCCTAACAACTTCGGACTCATTCACCAGCTGCCCGGCCCCAAGAAGGAAGGCCCAGCCTAAATTCCAGTTGAGCAACCCAACAGAATAGAGGCCCAGGCCCACCAGGGTACTTTGGGCACCCAAAGCCTCTTTGGGCATCAACCTTGATCGCGGCTCTGATAGCTGCTCCACCGCCCATCGTCAGAGAAGGCACCACCCGGTCCCACCACTTACCCAAGAGGCCAAGGACGCCTGACTCTCCGCACTATGCCAAAAACCTTAACATACTACACTTTTTGCACACACAAAAAAAAAAAGTGTTATGTGATGAAGGAAAGTACATCAGACAACATGTTTACTAAACTTATGTTCTGTAAGGTGGTTAAAATTCTAAAGTTTTTGTTTAGAAGATCATTGCACAATGGTTAAAAGAATAATCTGTTGTGTAAATTTAAAAAAAAAATTGCGGTAGATTTCCCTCCTAAATTGACTCAAATTTGGCTCCAAATTGTACCCTAGATGCCACTAAATTCTACAACAGTTTAGTTACTTGTGTTGTAGGAGTATACTGCTTGCAAATCATCATACAATGGTTTTTAGTGTGCCGTTGTGCAAATATGAGGCCAAATTTGGAGAAGTCTCCAAAATGGCATTCATTCCACCCAACCACCCCCCCCCCCCCCCCCAAAAAAAAAGAGAGCAAATTCGGCTTCAATGGTTTGTCATGCTTGCAATTTCGTACAACATTATGAACTATTTTTGTTGTGTAATGAGAAATGCCTAACCTAAGCGCTAAAACTGACATTTTGATTGCACATGCGGGAAATTTCCATCTTTTGTTCCCTCAGCTATCTAGCAATTCAGACAACGTAAATTTATCTATATGTTGTTTGAGTAAGTTAAAAAAAAAAAAAAATTAATGCTTAATGCCTTAAAAGTCTTAGCCAACTCGAGGGCACACTCAAACAAAGTGGCCGTTTTTCATGTCTGAGAAAAAAAAACAAGAGCTTTTCTTCATTTTAAGGCTTCGAGCCATACCTGGAGCTTTTCTTCACCATCTTTCAAGTCTAGATTAGGGTTCAATTTAGGTTTTCGTTATGCTGAAAAGGGGGGATTGGGTTCTCACCAATCGAGTTGGGTTCTACTTGATTAAGGTTCGAGTTTTGTTAGATTTGGGGTTTTTTTGTTCTGCTGAAAAGGGAGATTGAGTTATCACCAATCGACTTGGGTTCGAGTTGAAGGATGAGGAAATGGGATTTCACGAGCTTAGGGATTGGTGCTCAAATCCTTTCGATTGGTGAGTTAAATTTGGGATTTCATTGCTCTTCTTCATTGTCTTTATTTGTTTGGTGCTCAAATCCACTTTGGGTTTTAAATTTTGTGAAGAAGTTCATTGTCTTTGTTCGTTTGGTGCTCAAGAGCATTCGATTGGCTTAAGTTTATAACCACTTGTTTGTGTTAGCTTTTTTGAGAGCAATTAAGAAGAAGAAGAAGAACCAATAGCTGCGAAGGTGGAATGAAACCTTTGATTTCATAGCTCTCTATGGTTGCACCAGTTTCCAAAGCCCCAAAGCCATGAAGAAGAACAAGATGGTGTTCTACTTCAAAGGACAGCGATTTCACTGTCTTCATAGACCTCAACAAGTTCTAGAATGAGGAGCTCATCAAATATGGCTTCCCCGAAGACATTTGGTAACCCTAATTTTCCCTACATCAATTCCAATTCTATCTCAAAATCAAGGATTTATCGCTTAAGTTCTTAGATTTGCTACTGATAAATTAACTTTAGGGAATAGATTAGGTTAAATTGCAGTCTTTGTATTAACAAGGAGTGTATTTGTGGTTGGTTAATTTGATTTATGCTCTTTTTGACGGGTTGCAAGGTGCATTTGAATGGAAAGATCAATTGAGAATATTATGCTGTTATTGTAAATGTTGAGTAGAAGGTTAAGATTTTCATGCTATCGGGTTGGTGGTGTAATACCTCTCTAGATTTGGTTTTTCTTTTGGTGAGTATGTGGAAATTTAACTTCTTCTTTTTTTCTTTCTATTTTGCTGAAAAATAGCATGTCATACTTATGATTGAACTTTTCATACTCTTTCCCATATGCTCGTTTCAGGTATACAGTCCCTTGCTCATGCAAATAACTGATGTCTATGAATGACTTTTATGTGTCTTGCTTAACCTTATAGCTATGCCATCACTAATCGGAAGTTACATTTATTTCAACATGAGATTATACATTTCAACAGGAACATCTTTCAAGTATCCAGCTGCACAAATGGTATTGTTGTTATAGTTTTTTGTTTTTTTGTTTTTCCTTTTTTTCTTTTTGTATGAGGTTGGAAGGTTTTTCTTTTGATCTTATGTATATGTATTCAAGTTCCCACCCAAATAGAGGCTTCTACCAGACATTGGTAGCTTTTAGGATTTTACAGGTAAATCTTTGACTCTTAGAGCTACTACAAAAGTAAAAAAAAAAAAAAAGAGAGAAATTTCATTTTAAAGAGTTTTTCTTTTGGGTGAGTTTTTGTTACCTGGATTGGTAATTTGATCTTACCTTATTATACTTTTAGTTTGTCTATGTTTTGTTTTATCTATTAGTTTTGAAACAAATAATTTGATGTGATTAGTAAGCATGGTTAAGACTTACGTGGCTCTTGCTTGCTAAAACACCTTCTGGTCTTGTTATTTTATTTGGGCTACTTCTCTGTTCCTTTTGGTTTTGGCTGGGTTCCAGTCTAGAAAGAAAGAGAGAGGGTGGCCCGGGGGGGGTGACAGGAGGAAGAAATTGACTTTTCTCCATTTTTTTCCAATGTCAAGTGATTTTCTTTGGTTACTCTCTTCTTCTTTTGGGAGGATTGAAAACTAAGTTGACATCTCAGTTTCAACTTTGAGTTCAATTAGTTTAGCTTCTGATTTTCTGTCCTTGGGTACTTTTCAACATAATCTGGAGGTGTTTGAGAAATTAGTTCTTATTTTTCTATTGTGTTTCGCTCTTGAAACTTATAATTTATCTACAGCTCACTTTGTTCTCCTCTCCCCTTTGTTTTCCTAAATTTCTTCGCAACTAATTGTTATTGGTTTGGGTATTGAACGTTTTCAATTATTTTGGTATTTTAACATCCTTTCTTCTCAAAAGTCTCTCTCTCTCTCTCTTTGTTCTATTATTCACATCTTTCATATGCGTCTATTTTCTTTGTTTGCAACACTAAGTGTTTGCTTTATTGTCAATCAAGTTGATTTTCTTATCGAGTGGAGATTGCAATTTTTATTATTCTATCTATTTTTGTTTCTTTCTTCTTGAAACATAATTTGAATTATGAAACCTAATTCAAGGTGTATCTATGTTCTTTAAGGTGTTGAGGGAGCTACTTGAGCTCGTTTGTTTTCTGTAACATGTTTAGACAATCTTCCTTATATAGAGGTGAGTGGATACTGAATATTCTATTTACATTGAGTTCTTGTTATCATGTGCTTGGTTTGATAACCATGATGTGGTCATGACTGATGATTGTGAGAGTGGAGTTCAAAGTTGTGAACTGCGGTGAACCTTTGATTTATGTTGTGAAAGCATAAAACTATAGATGTTGTTAACCTTATTCTTCTAGAAGAGCCCATGTTTGTATGCTGGACTGAAATGTTTCAGATAACTCTAAAAGGGCATGTTTTTGTTTTGTTATACCCTTTAACACTTTAGAAATTTGGAGTGTATTTACTGTTACATTTGTTTGTTTTGGTAGTCATTTCCATCTGGAAAAAAGATTTGATCTTATCCTGTAGACACAAGTGCTTAGTTCGTAATACCAGATGTAAATATAAGTCTTTGTATTTTGGTTTTCTCTGCAGCTTCTTGCTTGTGTCCTTTTGTCATGTTGCTCATGGGTAGTGTGGCTTTTGATGTGGGAGTATTGTATGCAGCTTCTTGAAACAAGTTGATGTGGTGGCTGAAGCAGAAGAAAAAAGAGGAGCTGCAGGAGCAAGCATTAGTCGTGGCCGAAGTGGGCAAGCAATCATAAATAGCCCAATAAGCAATGATCCATTTCTAGCACACTAATGTCTTTGTCCCGGATTCAATGTTAAACAATAAATTGTCACTGATTCATGATTTTGTGGAACAATGACTAATACGAATTGTATCTTGGTGGATCCAATGTACTTTGAAGTTTAAAATATGGGTTGGAGTACTATTAGTTCATTTGATTGTTTGCATCAAATTTTATTTCCATTTGATCACTACTGTTCATCAGGTAAAATGAATGTTTGAATGATCATACAACAGATTTCTCATTTATCAGACAATGGTTTTTCCAAAAAGTAAGTCTTCTAATTAACTCTCACACAAAGAAAGCACTAGAACCCCGTTGTCTGACAAGGCTTAACAAACAACGGATTTAAGCAAATTCTGTTGTCTGAAAGCAGTGCCTCAATTACTGGGCAGCTACACTTGACATCTGCCTAGCCATCACACAACAGTTATAACACATACCCGTTGCCTATGTGTGTCTCAGACAACTGTGTTCAACATTGTTTGAATTTTCAACAGACAACGGCTCACTCTACAACGGTGGCACTCCAAATCACACAACAGTTTTTGTTCGTCGTCTGATAAGTTTTTTTGGCATAGTGTCGGGTCGTCCTGATTTGAAAAGGCAATGTAGCCATTGCTTCTCCCCATTGAACACGACGACCCCGACCAAGGAATGGGAACCAGAGATCTCCACCACCAGGGTTACTCAGCAACGCTGCCGCATCTTGAATCCATATTAGACCACGCTGACCCGGATCCCAGATCTGGCCCTAGAGCCAGACTCGATCTCCGGCAGTCCTCCATACACCCAATCGCAGCCTCTTGCCACTCACCACCTTGCTCCTTGTTGCTGCCCACTGGTTCTTTAGCCTAGACAAACCAGGTTGAAGAACGAAACGCGCATAGCCACCGGTGAGATGTTCTTACCATAACCACTGGATTGAATCACAGAAAAATCCTGAATGCTTTGGGCAATATGAGATTGAGAAACAAGGCCACAAGCCCTGCGTAGTATTCATGAAACCAGGAACGGGTCGCCATACTCCTCCGCTAGCATGGAGGGAAGGTGCTAGAGATGGCCATCCAAGGAGGCGGCCACTCTCACCCTAGCAGAGCGCTAGGTCATTGAATATTGAATATTAATAGAAACTAATTTATGCAATTTCATTTCATGTATTAATTGGAAACTAAATGGTAAATGTTTAGTGACTAAAACGAAAATCAGAAATAGAAAGTTAAAAAACTACAATCAAAATTCTCATCACAATACAACAACCCACATGAAACAAAGAAGTAGATAACAAACTATCCAGGGTCTTCCACCACTAAATGCCTACCATGTGGGCAATGCCTACTAGAGACCCTGTATTTCCCCAATCAATCAATGCACCAGATAGAATCCAACATCGCAAACTATAGAGAAAAATATCAACATACATACATAAACTAAAATTAAATTAAAACAAATATTGATTTGCATTAAGCTAACAACACCATAATTAGTTTGCACCAAGGACGAATCCAAGTGATGGGCTAGTTGGGCTACAGCTCAACCCAAAGTTCTTCCAAGCTTTTAGATGGTATAAGGATACGTTTACTTACTTAGAATGAGAATAAAAATGGTGGGAATGTTACGTAGTAAAAATATTCCTGCATTTACTAACACATAAAGGAATCAGAATGATTCCGGGTAAAAGAATTTTTGCGTTTACTAACATATGAAGGAATCAGAATTGGTGTAGGTTCCACCTCCTTGTTAGGAATCGATTCCTGAATACTCATGAATTTGATTACGATGGGGGGAGATGGGTTTAAGAATCAAAGCTTTTAGAATCAATACCGATTCCTTTCTTCTCCCATTCCAGTTGCCTCCGATTCATAATTATTTTACATTTCAAGTAAGTAAACGTGCATAAGTGTGCTACTTAGTCAAGGCCCTGACTTTGGTTCAGTTGCTAAAGTGACAAGCCCATTAACACTTTCTAACATTCTGATCTGGGATCGAGTCCCCTAGGCTGTTTTTTTTGTTATTAACCGATATCTTTCTTCCTTTTCTGCATCATTTTCTTTCTTTAGTTTCTGTTCTTCTTTTTTCTTTTTCTTTTTTGTTTCTTTCCTCATTTTCTCCTCCCTTTTTCTCTTTTTTCCCATTCTTTTATTACAGCTGTTCTATTAGTTTTCCTATTAGTATTTCTTAAAAATTTCTTTTTTTAAATGCAAATCTTGTTTTTTTTTCTCTGCTCTTTCCACATTTTGCTCTCCCTTTTTTTCTTTAGTTAAAACATGAGTGTTTATATTGGGACCTCCAAATTTGCTCACTTGACCTCACTCTATTTTGAATTATTAAATGACATATATAACCTACTATAAAATGACTATTAAGGATAATAATTATACCAAAGAAATATTATATTAATTTCTCTAGACTTTCCAATTCAATAACATTAGATTGTATTCTTTATTATTTTCCTTATCTATTTTCATTTTCCAATTTCACTACATACTCATTAAAGTATTCATATATATATTTATTAAGAATTAAAACTATGATTAAGATCATGTGAAATAAAAATGTATGATATACATATTGAACTCATACTGGTAAGGGAAAACATGCAAAATAAATCAAATTATGACCTAAATCTAAGTCTATCCATTATATTTGTAAAAAATAAAAAATGAGCTAGCAATAAAAAAAAAACTAAATAAATATTTAAATAATTAATCATGAGATACAGAAAATAGAGAAAATAAAATAAACATTAAGAAAAAATGACTAATCTTTTCTTTTTTTGAACAGCTAAAACATAAATCTTAGTTAATGATTTTTCCCTAGAAGACACTGAGTTGTTCTTTGTTCATGGGTTCGCTTACAAAGCGGGCTCAAAATTGACTTGTAATGAGTTGATATTACTTAGATATGAGCGTGGTTGTTACCCCGCTATTTTTCTGTCTTTAAGTGTATGTTAGACTCTGGCTATTTGGCTAGTCATCTAATGCAATGAACCTTTGTTTAAAAAAAAAAAAAATAATAATAATAATAATAAAGATTAGCGGTTTTCCCTATGTACGAGTGAAACCTTAGCCTCCGGTGGTGGTTTCTCCATTTCTCTCAGTCAAATTCTCCTGTTGTTCCGTTCTGCTAGTATGGATATAGTTTTCTGGAATATCAGGGGCACTAAGGACCCTCATAAGTTACGGGCGTTGTCATCCTTGGTCTTCCAAAGGCGTCCTGGAGTCCTATTTCTGTTGGAGACGAAGTGTAGTCAAGAACGCTTCAACTCCTTTCGAGCTAATCTAAGGTTTCAACATGGAGTGATGCAGGAGTGTAGCGATAATGGAGGGGGTGGTCTGATGCTGTTATGGGGTGAGGACATTGATATTCATCTTCGCTCCTATTCTCCGCACTTTGTGGATGCAGATGTGGTGTTGCCGGCGTCTAAAGGGGGTCTTTGCCTGATCACTGGTTTTTACGGGCATCCAGAGATAGCGCAACATCATGTCACTTGGGATTTACTCAGGCAACTTGCCATGCTTCCCGAGGCAGATAAGTGGTTAGTATTTGGTGACCTAAACGAAATTCTTTCCTCCTCTGAGAAATCTGGAGGAGCCGCATGTCCTCTATGGCAGATCGATGCTTTCCAAGGCGCTCTTGACGAAGGGTTTTCGACTTTAATAAGGAGAATGCATAGTGCTGGGGAGTTGAGGGGTATCAATATTTGTCGTCGTGCACCTACGTTGCACCATCTTTTGTTTGCAGATGACAGTTTTTTATTTGCCTAGGCTATTCCAGGCTCGTGTCATAAATTGAAGGAGTTATTGAATATTTATACACTAGCCTCTGGTCAAGCAATAAACTTTCAGAAGAGTAGTGTGTGTTTCAGTTCGAATTTATCTATAGCTGCACAGGAGGATCTGGCTGGGATCTTGAATGTGGAGCTTGTTCCTTTCCATGAGAAATATTTGGGGCTGCCTACACATATTGGCCGCAGTAAGAAAGAGGCTTTCTCTTATATTCAGGATTAGTTGAGGAAGAAACTCTTCGGTTGGCGGGGTAAGCTGTTGAATGTGGCAGGTAGAGAACTTTTGATCAAGGTGGTCACCCAAGCACTTCCCACATATGCAATGAATTGCTTCTTACTCCCGAAGACTTTTTGTGTACAGTAGTTGTGTGCTAATTTTTGGTGGGGTGATTCTAATAACCACAGTAAAATACATTGGAGCAATTGGGATTACTTGTGTTTGCCCAAAGATAAAGGGGGTCTGGGGTTTCGTAATCTGTGTGCTTTCAACTTTACCATGTTGGCCAAACAAGCATTGAGGATTATACAAAATCCTGATTCCCTTATGGGTAGAATTTACAGAGCTAGGTACTTTCACTCTACATCATTCATGGAGGCTTCTCTAGGAGCTGCCCCGTCATACACCTGGAGGAGCATCTTCGCTTCTGGGGTGGTGCTTAATGGTGGACTGAGGTGGCAGGTAGGTGATGGTAACTCAATTCGCATTTGGGAGGATAATTTGATTCCTAGAGATCATGCTTTTACACCTTTGTCTCCTCTCAGGTGTCACGCCCCTGATTTTTAACGCAAATAAAAATCGATATACAATCCCATAATTATATATGCGTGAACGTTCAACCATCAATACAAAATACCATAGAAACTTTTTCCCTTTTAACCCAAGTACATATTGATGCCCTAAACCCACTATGTCAATATTGATCCGCTCCACAGAGTCATATATTACAATGCTTATGAATTAAATTGTCAACAACAAAATAAAACGTAGATGCTCCTCAGAGTTCACCACAAGCGGAAGTCTTCATAACAGTAAAGTCACAAAATGACTTCTTACCTTTAAGCTGCAAGCACGCTACCCCAGCATCAGCCACGGTTATCCTGACCTGCAGAAATAACCCCTACACCTTTGGAATGGTGCACCGAGTTGCCACACAACAAACCCGGTAATCTTTTGCAAGCCCGTATGAGTAAACTCAAAACCACAAAGCAAAACACATTTCTTAAGTCACCTAAACCTAAACACGATATGCACATATCTCACACCTACGGCCATCAATTCCATAACCTTCCATATCATGCCTACATAATTCAACTGGTGACTAAAGCCTCATGTTCAGATTCTCAACTAACGTCCCATTACACAAATTCAATCAAACAAGACTTCCTCAAGCAATGTTTGACGCTATTCTAACTCACTTCGGCGAATTCCAAATCACACTCATTCCCCCCCCCCTCCAGGAGCTTTTGTCATCAACATGACATCAAAGGTGAAAAAAAATCAATGAATCACCTTCCTATCCTCACCACAGAGTACAATTCGTCACCACTATGGCTCTTAAGATAAATCAAACCATCAATCAATACAATCAAGAAGAAACAAAGCAATCACATTTCAAAACAAGCAAAACAATTCATGGTAACTCCTGCATATAATTTAGTTCAGGAGGTCACACTAAGTCAAGCAATTCAAATCATAGTAATCATCGTAATCCCACACTCTGACATCTGTAGGTAGCCCCGATCATCACAGCAGTTATCTCGATATTTGTTAACTTGATAACAATTCAACTCCGCTACCGAGCTGTAATCACACTGATCATCACACTCACCGATCATCACACAGATAGCCATCATCCTACTAATTATCACACAGATAGCGATCATCCAACTAATCATCACACAGATATCACCGGTCATCACATAGATAGCAATCATCACATAGATTCATTGCTAGTCATCACACAGATAGCAATCATCACACAAATATTCCTACACAAGCTACACAGATATTTCTACACAAGCTTTACATGATAATCATCACAAAGATTCATCATACTGATGTCATCAATTCATCACAAAGATTCATCATACTGATGTCATCAATTCATCACACAGATATTCCTACACAAGCTACCCTATCTTAAATCTCACTTAAGACGGTCATATTAGACCCATGGTATCTCAACACATGATATCCTACAATCACAACTCAATACACAATTTCATCAGTCATCACACAGATTCCACCAATACATATATATATATATATCACGCAAATATATATATATATATATATATATATATACATGATCATCCACTCAGGAATGCCACTAATACCACTATAGTCACAGTTAATCCCATAACTCCAAGACAATATGGTAATTAGGCTCATAATGAATATCGTGAGATTTACTCACCTCAGAATCTCGTTACATCTTCACACACTAACCAAGACAAGCACAATTCGCTGTAATCCGCTCAACACAAGCCTCTCAAGTACCTAAACACATAAGGTCTCGACTTAGCAACAATTCACAAACGATTTAAGTCTGAAACCCCTGTTTTGAAAATAAAATCCCCAAAGTGACTCCAATCGAGGCGAAACCACATCCGAGACCACCCAATGTCTCCATAATACTTCTACGATCGATATGCCAAAACCACAAGTCAATCGGATAGTCGGATCCCCACAGATCGAAACATCGAACGGTCCGAAACAGTAAAAACCCTAACATGCTCATACGATCTCCAAAAATTACAAACAATATATCAAAATTCTCATATCAACGAGTAGATCGAACTTAGGAATAGAACTATCCCTGAGGTGGCCGAAAACCACCAGAAAACACCACCACAATGGCTGCGCCGCCGCCGGCCCAAAGTCAGAATTTGGCAAAACCCCCAACACAAAAATTCTTCATCTTAACTCCAATTACAACTTTCATAACTACACTAAAGTCAAATTATAAACCAATCAATCAAATTTTACCTTTGAAGCAACTGAAACCCGATGAACCCTAATTTTGAAATCGATCCAACTCGATCTCCACAGATTGAACCGATGCAAGCCATCTTGGGGGAAATAATCTATGCCCTTTAATGGGTAGAATCCCTTTTTGAATCACAGCCAAAGGTGGCCGGAGTTGGGAGAACGAAGTGCGGCGACTAGAGGCGATTTGCAGCCTCGCCGTGCTACTTCTCGGCCTCGTAGCGCCCTCCACAGCTCGTGTTTCTCCTTGATGTCTTCAGGGAATTTGTAGGCGGGGTTGAGACCAACAAAAACCACAAAAGATTTCATCCTATGGTGGCCGGATGAGCGAGATCGCCGATACCAAAGGGGAGAGGCGACTCAGGCTCTGGGAGAGAGAAATAGAGTTGGGTTTCCCAAAATGGAAACCTGGCCTTTTTTGCAATTTCCGGAAAAATCCTCTATATATACCAAAATGGAAAATTTTCAGACGGCCATAACTTCTTCATACGAACTCCAATTGACGTGAACCACATGTTCACGAACTTGTATCGACGCACTCTACAACTTTCGTGAAAGAAGTTTTCGGAGAATCTCAACGTATCAAAAGTCAACCTTGAAACCCCCCTAAATCCACTCTTTTCAAATAAAAATTCGTCCGAACCACTTTTGCTCCGTCCACTAGCGACGAAACCGTCTTATAACCATAAAATTAATTTCAAAAAATCCTCGAAAAATAATTATGAATTTCCAGGGTATCACATCAGGTACCCTACTACTATTTAATTGATCAGTCGTCGGCTAAGTGGAACGTCCCATTATTGCATTCACTTTTTGCTGCGGAAGATGTTAATATCATTTAGCTGATTCCGTTGAGCGTGAGACTCCCACCTGATTTTTGTGTTTGGCATTTCACTTCTAATTTTTGAAACTCAATACCTTGTGTTTGATTTTCTTTTATTGAAAAAGAGATTTATGTTATCTGATTAAGGAATGAATATGCAATTAAGATTTATAGAGTAATTAAATCATTGAAATGACTACGTTTTTTATTTTAAAGATAATAGTTTGTTTGCAAATTATATGAATGAGGTTATTTAAGGAACTTTAGTGAGGTTTAGTGAGTAAATTTTGTACTTGCAAAGTTGATAGGAGGTGTAAAGAGCATACGAGGTCAAGTGAGTAAATTTGGAGGTGTCCAGAATCACCCTACTTTGGATTCTCAGTATTGGAGGAAGTTCTGGGGGACTAAACTACCTAATAAGGTTAAGTTGTGTGTTTGGAAAGCCTTGAAGGGATTTCTCCCAATCTGTAGTAAATTGTTGTCACGCCTGGTAGATGTTCCGGTTCATTGTGGGCTCTGTCAGCAGGACTCGGAAGTAGATGAACATCTCTTCAGGGAGTGTGTAGTTTCAAGAAAGATTCTCACTCCTCTACTTGGACAGTTAGCTCAGCGGCAACTTCCATTTCCAGCTTGGTTGAAGCTTTGTATGGGGGTGTTATCTTTTGACAAATGGTCTAAATTATTGGTGCTTCTTTGATCTATCTGGAAGGCTAGGAATGATAAGGTTTGGCATGACAAGGCTTGAGATCCTCCTCAAGTTATTGTGAGAGCTCATCTGTGGCTTCAGAATTATCTACAGGTTAATCGTCCTCCAGTTCAAATTGGTCGTCAAAGGTCTAAATGGATGAAACCGTTGCCAGGGTGGGTGAGTATTTGCTTGAATTGTGCTTTTAATTCCCTTTCTTGGGTGGGGGTGTGAGTGTTGTTGCTAGAGATAGCAATGGGACTTGTTTAGGTGGACGGGCTAAATACATCCAGCGGGTTTCTTCAGCTGAGCATGTTGAATTACTAGCGGGTTTTGAAGCTTTGGAATTGGCGCAGGAGTTGGGTTTGCAGGTGGTGAAGTTTGAGTCTGATTGTATGCAGTTGGTTGGTTCGGTAGCTCTTCCATTGGAGTCTAAACCTGGCCTTCATTTGCTTTACATGGACTCACAATCACTTTTTTCTTAATTTCCTGGTTGTTATTTTAACATATTTTTAGGGAGAAGAATGCCGTTGCTCATCACTTAGCTGGGTGGGCACTTCGTTCAAAAGTTTTTTCTTCTTTTACTGGTCCTCCAAGCTTCTTGGTCGATTTGTTTTCAACTGATTGTACTTAAATCTGATCAATAAAAGTGTTTACGTTGCTTCTCAAAAAAAAAAAACCCACAGAATAGTTCATGTTATTTTCTTGTTGATTAGAAATTAATTTTTGAAACTCAATACCTTGTGTTTGATTTTCTTTTATTGAAAAAGAGATTTATGTTATTTGATTAAGGAATGAATATGTAATTAAGATTTATAGAGTAATTAAATCATTGAAATGACTAAGTTTTTTATTTTAAAGATAATAGTTTGTTTGCAAATTATATGAATGAGGTTATTTAAGGAACTTTAGTGAGGTTTAGTGAGTAAATTTTGTACTTGCAAAGTTAATAGGAGGTGTAAAAAGCATAGGAGGTTAATTGCGTAAATTTGGAGGTGTCCAGAATCACCCTACTTTGGATTCTCAGTTTTGGAGGAAGTTTTGGGGGACTAAACTACCTAATAAGGTTAAGTTGTGTGTTTGGAAAGCCTTGAAGGGATTTCTCCCAATCCGTAGTAGATTGTTGTCACGTCTGGTAGATGTTCCGGTTCATTGTGGGCTCAGTCAGCAGGACTCGGAAGTAGATGAGCATCTATTCAGGGACTGTGTAGTTTCAAGATGGATTCTCACTCCTCTACTTGGACAGTTAGCTCAGCGGCAACTTCCATTTCCAGCTTGGTTGAAGCTTTGCATGGGGGTGTTATCTTCTGACAAATGGTCTGAATTATTGGTGCTTCTTTGGTCTATCTGGAAGGCTAGGAATGATAAGGTTTGGCATGACAAGGCTTGCGATCCTCCTCAAGTTTTTGTGAGAGCTCATCTGTGGCTTCAGAATTATCTACAGGTTAATCGTCCTCCAGTTCAAATTGGTCGTCAAAGGTCTAAATGGATGAAACCATTGCCAGGGTGGGTGAGTATTTGCTTGAATGGTGCTTTTAATTCTCTTTCTTTGGAGGGGGTGTAGGTGTTGCTGCTAGAGATAGCAATGGGACTTGTTTCGGTGGACAGGCTAGATACATCTAGCGTGTTTCTTCAGCTGAGCATGTTGAATTACTAGTGGGTTTTGAAGCTTTGGAATTGGTGTGGGAGTTGGGTTTGCAGGTGGTGAAGTTTGAGTCTGATTGTATGCAGTTGGTTGGCTCGGTAGCTCTTCCGTTGGAGTCTAAACCTGGCCTTCATTTGCATTACATGGACTTACAATCACTTCTTTCTCAATTTCCTGGTGGTTATTTTAACATATTTTTAGGGAGAAGAATGCAGTTGCTCGTCACTTAGCTGGGTGGGCACTTTGTTCAAAAGTTTTTTCTTCTTTTACTGGTCCTCCAAGCTTCTTGGTGGATTTGTTATCAACTGATTGCACTTAAGTCTGATCAATAAAAGTGTTTATGTTGCTTCTCAAAAAAAAAAAAAAAAAACCCACAGAAAAGTTCATGTTATTTTCTTGTTGATTAGAAATTAATTTTTGAAACTCAATACCTTGTGTTTGATTTTCTTTTACTGAAAAAGAGATTTATGTTATCTGATTAAAAAATGAATATGTAATTAAGATTTATAGAGTAATTAAATCATTGAAATGACTGAGTTTTTTATTTTAAAGATAATAGTTTGTTTGCAAATTATATGAATGAGGTTATTTAAGGAACTTTAGTAAGGTTTAGTGAGTAAATTTTGTACTTGCAAAGTTAATAGGAGGTGTAAAAAGCATCGGAGGTCAAGTGAGTAAATTTAGAGATGTCCAGAATCACCCTACTTTGGATTCTCAGTTTTGGAGGAAGTTTTGGGGGACTAAACTACCTAATAGTTTGTTTGCAAATTATATAAATGAGGTTATTTAAGGAACTTTAGTAAGGTTTGGTGAGTAAATTTTGTACATGCAAGTTAATAGGAGGAGTAAAAAGCATAGGAGGTCAAGTGAGCAAATTTGGAGGTGTCCAGAATCACCATACTTTGGATTCTCAGTTTTGGGGGACTAAACTACCTAATAAGGTTAAGTTGTGTGTTTGGAAAGCATTGAAGGGATTTTTCCCAATCCGTAGTAGATTGTTGTCACGTCTGGTAGATGTTCCGGTTCATTGTGGGCTCTGTCAGCAGGACTCGAAAGTAGATGAGCATCTCTTCAGGGACTGTGTAGTTTCAAGAAGGATTCTCACTCCTCTACTTGGACAGTTAGCTCAGCAGCAACTTCCATTTCCAGCTTGGTTGAAGCTTTGTATGGGGGTGTTATCTTCTCACAAACGGTCTGAATTATTGGTGCTTCTTTGGTCTATCTGGAAGGCTAGGAATGATAAGGTTTGGCATGACAAGGCTTGCGATCATCTTAAAGTTATTGTGAGAGCTCATCTGTGGCTTCAGAATTATCTACAGGTTAATCGTCCTCCAGTTCAAATTGGTCGTCAAAGGTCTAAATGGATGAAACCGTAGCCAGGATGGGTGAGTATTTTCTTGAATGGTGCTTTTAATTCTCTTTCTTGGGAGGGGGTGTGGGTGTTGTTGCTTGAGATAGCAATGAGACTTGTTTAGGTGGACAGGCTAAATATATCCAGCGTATTTCTTCAGCTTAGCATGTTGAATTACTAGCGGGTTTTGAAGCTTTGGAATTGGCGCGGCAGTTGGGTTTGCAGTGGTGAAGTTTGAGTCTGATTGTATGCAGTTGATTGGTTCGGTAGCTCTTCCGTTGGAGTCTAAACCTGGCCTTCATTTGCTTTACATGGACTTACAATCACTTCTTTCTCAATTTCCTGGTTGTTATTTTAACATATTTTTAGGGAGAAGAATGCAGTTGCTCATCACTTAGCTGGATGGACACTTCGTTGAAAAGTTTTTTCTTCTTTTACTGGTCCTCCAATCTTCTTGGTGGATTTGTTATCAACTGATTATACTTAAGTCTAATCAATAAAAGTGTTTACGTTGCTTCTCAAATAAAAATAAAAAAAACCCCACAGAAAAGTTCATGTTATTTTCTTGTTGATTAGAAATTAATTTTTGAAAATCAATACCTTGTGTTTGATTTTCTTTTATTGAAAAAGAGATTTATATTATCTGATTAAGGAATGAATATGTAATTAAGATTTATAGAGTAATTAAATCATTGAAATGACTGAGTTCTTTATTTTAAAGATAATAGTTTGTTTGCAAATTATATGAATGAGGTTATTTAAGGAACTCTAGTGAGATTTAGTGAGTAAATTTTGTACTTGCAAAGTTGATAGGAGGTGTAAAAAGCATCGGAGGTCAAGTGAGTAAATTTGGAGGTTCTAATAGAAAAACTCTTGCAACATTCTCCATTAATCTTTCTTCCAAAATTTAGTCTCAATATCTATTGAATTATTATCGACAAAGAAACAAAAATAATTATTGTAAGCAAGCCTTAAATTATCCCACCCCAAACCTACATCCTGACTACGTCTCTGGTTTGCACAACACTCTAACCAAGCAATAGTTCTCTGAATCAGCATAGCTAAATGATCAGCACAATTACAAATTGAGCTAAACTATAGACACAAAAAACAAAGCAAAAGCTGAAAAGCCAAAAATTTGATTAAAGAAATAAACTTTCGGACTAGAATGTGAGGAACCAGAGAAGCAAAACCAATCATCAGGATTGGCAGTGACAATGTCCATGTAGCACCCCACAAAGGACAACACTTTCCCTGGCACAGTCTCGGGGTACTCCACAATTACGTTTCCCTTGACAGGGTAGTTAGTCATGTGATTGATAAGCAAGGTCTCACCGCTAGTGGTGGTTGCGTAGGGCAAGTGCAAATGGAGCAAGTGCTTCACCATTTGGTACTCCTAAGGAATTAGGTTAAGCGAGTTATTCTGGATGAACTTGGCCTCCCCGATAAGCTTGGAGAGGAGGGAAATGAAGGAGTCATTGTCAACGCCGAAAAGATTAACACAAGTTTAGATCCATGAGCCAAATTTGTTTGATTTAAATAAGCATGACTAGATCATACCTGAAAGACCATACGCTACTTTCAATGCCTTATGCTACTCCATGTCATAATGAAAATCAAGTTTTAATACCACCAGATTCGGCGATCGAAGCCGTCATTAGCGTGCTAACTACAACGGCGAACTCTACTTCGAGTTGGTGTTCCAGGTCGGGATGGTGAAGAATTGGGGATCTAGAACCTCTCAGTGGATGCCATGACCAGGTGGGACAGAGAGAGTGTGAGAGTCTGCAAGAAAATCAGGAGAGAGAGAGTGGAAGGTTATGTAATTTTATGATTCTTTTGAGCCCAACAATGACATTTTGTCTTTAAATATGGTGATTGAGAATTTGAATCTGTTGGTGGGAGGAGCGGTAGTGTTTTGGTTAAAATTTAGGCATTGGGTCAAGGCCCCTATAAAGTATACCTATATCTAACAACAAAAATATATCGAAGAATGAATATTGGTAGTGTGAGGTAAAAATATGAGGAGTACGAGCCCTCTTTTCTCTCCTCTAGTGGTAGCGAACCCTAGATTTAGGGTTTTGCTTACCCAGTTCCTTGAATGTTGGTAGTGTAAGGTAAAAGTATGAGGAGAGTACAAGCCCTCATTTCTCTCCTCAGGCGGCGGCGAACCTTAGATTTCGGGTGTTGCTCGCCTAGTTCCTTGGCTAGTGATGAGGCCTCTTCTCCTCTTATTACCAGTCTGGCATCCTTCCTATGTCCGTTGCTTCCTTCTGTTCAATCTCTGGGTTGTGATGATCGATCCAGACAAACCATTTCTTCTCTTCTATAGGTATCATGTTTTCTAATTCTTTTTTAAAAGGAAATTTACTTTAGAGAATTTGAATATGCAGCTGTGTTGTGTTTGTGTTTATTTTGTGTATGGATCTACAAGTTATCGGGGCCCTCCCCCTAAAGTGGCAATGGTAGCTAGTACTTGGCCTTCTTTTGCTCTTTTGAAAAAAATGTTTTGCTTCACATGTCAATATATTTTTTTAACTTATATTGTCGGATATGTGCATTGTTATTTTTTTTATTACATCATCAGCTGAGAACCACAAAAGTTAGTCTTCCTTGAATTAAACTCACAACCTTCGTCTTACATAATCGGATTTGAGATTTTGAGGTTTACAGGGCTGGATTTGAGATTTTGAGGCTTGAGGTGAAAAATAACAAATGTGCTTACACCTTTTATAACACAGAAGAAGATCAAAAAAGAAGATAGCAAAGAAAAAAAAAATCCTTAATAGAAAAGGGATTTGAAAATGGGCATACACCTTTTACAACAAAGAAAAAAATGAAACGAAGGAGAAGGGTAATAATGGCTTTGGGCTTTGAAGCTTGACATGAGTATGCTTACGATCGGTTGAATGGAGCTTCCTAGAATGTGTCTTGCTCAATTTTGATTTCTCTCCTAATTGGGTTCACTGGATAATGTGTTGTGTCAGCATGGTCTCCTATTCTTTTGTGCTTAATGGGGTTCTAAGAGGAAATCTTGTTCCTTCTAGGGGTCTGAGACAAGACAATTCCATTTTGCCATATCTGTTCTTACTTTGGGCGGAAGTTCTTTCCAGACTTATCATGAGGGAGAAAAGTGATGATCTTTTGCATGGGACTCGGATTTGTACATGTGCACCTTATATTTCCCATTTATTTTTCGCTGATGATTCATTAATTTTCTTTAAGGGCTAAATACTGTTTAGTACCATGTGGTTTGGGTTCAAAATCAATTCAGTCCCTGATCTTTCAATTTCATCAAAAACACCCTCACACTATCATTTCTCATCCAATAGACCCTTCCGTCATGATTCTGTCAAATGGAACCATTAAGTAGCTGATATGGCATGCCAACTTGGTAGAAAAAATTCCAAAATAAAATTTCAGAATTTTTTTTGTGTGACAAAATTGCAGAAATTCAGATTCTCTCTCTTTCTCTCTCTCTCTCTCTCTCTCTCTCTCTCTCTCTCTCTCTCTCTCTCTCTCTCTCTCTCTCTCTTCTCGGTTTCTCAGCAATCTCATCCTTAGATCTGCCGAACCAACCAATCTCACCACTCTGGTTTCTCCGTCGGCCGCTCCCATACTGGAAAGAAAGCTCTTCGTAAGTCTCACGCTCCATACTCACCACTAGTCATCATTTCGTCTGTAGTGAAACCCCAAATGGATCGAAAACCGGCAACTCCGATTAGCAATCAGACTCGGAATCCTGATCAACTTCAATTTCTTTAGAAGAACAGGAATTCGATTCGGAGATGAGGCTATCACAATCAGAATCAGAATCTGGAGTTTGGGTATTCTCTCGAGTCATCGGGACTTCATCGATGTATGGATGTAGTCCATGAGGATTGATTCTAGGTTTTTGAAATTTTTAATTTCCCAGAATTGCAGAGATGAGGGCTTGTCATCGGAGGCCTTGCACGGTGCAATCCGATAAGGCTCCGATCCGATCTATTCCGTTCTGATCCGCGTACGTCATCATGTTTCTGTTTGATTGGTTGTACGGTGTGCTCGCTTCCCTCGGTATGTGGCAGAAGGAGGCCAAGATCTCATTCCTAGCGCTCAATAATGCTGGCAAGACCACCTTGCTTCACATGCTCAAAGATGAGGTCAGCCCCCCCATCCCCTTATTCCTATTCCATTTTTTCCTTTACTTCAATTTCAATACATAGATTAGATTCTTCTTTTATGTTTGAGACGAATTGGAAGTTAAGGCAGATTTACTAGATCTGTAATTTTTATGCTAAAAACTAAATAGCTTTACAAACTGTTGGGAGCTTGAAGCAGAAACTGATTCATACTCCAAAGCATAAAAGCAGAGAGCACCAGAAAACTAATAACTAGGCCAACTCTAAACTTATCTCTTCGGCACCAGCAATTAATCAAAACAAACAGCTTAGTCCGCAGCTCATAATACAAGAAAAACAATCCTAATCCACCTAGTTAAAGATTTGAGTTTATGCCCAAAATGTTCAGTGTTTAGGATGGATTATACTTACATGTGTGTTTTAGGATGCTAATTTGTTTGGAAATAGATTGTTATTTGTGTGATATAATTTGAGCTTTATTGTTTTGGTTTCAGAGGCTGGTGCAGCATCAACCTACGCAATATCCCACATCCGAGGAGTTGAGAATTGGCAAAATCAAGTTCAAGGCCTTTGATTTGGGAGGTCATCAGATTGCTTGCAGGGTCTGGAAGGATTACTACGCAAAGGTAGATGTTGTGGTGTACCTTGTGGATGCCTACGATGGTTTTAAGTGACTCTCTCAATACATTACTGTGAATTGGTTGTTCAAAGTTCAGAGCAGTGCCTTGTGTAGTTAGTTTCCTGTATGCTTACCATGAATATGTGTTTATTAGAATGAGGAATGGAATCGATGTGATTTCATTCTTGGTTGTTGGCTACTGACAATTAAAACTAGGTTGCGATTACGTTGGGTTTTGCAAGCGTCAATGTTGCTTAGGCAGTTTGTTGAGTCAAATTGTTATTGAACCTGTGTTAAAAAAAAAAAAAAATCTATGTCACTGCTTTGTAACCTGGAATTTGTTATTTCAAATTTTCTGCAATTGTCATAAAAAAAAATTCTGAAATTTTATTCTAGAATTTTAGAATTTTGCCTGCCATGTGGGCCCCACCAGTGCCAAGTTGGCATGCCACATCAGCTACTTAACGGCTCTATTTGACGAAATTATGACGGAGGGGTCTATTGGATGAGAAATTATAGTGTGAGGGTATTTTGATGAAATTGAAAGTCTAGGGACTGAATTGATTTTGGATCTAAACTACAGGGTACTAAACAGTATTTAACCCTTTCTTTAAAGAAGAATTTGAGGACACCTTTGTGTTGAAAGAAATTCTTGGAGAGTATGAAAGGATATCTTGTCAACTCGTTAACTACCAAAAGAGTAGTATCAACTTTAGCAAGAATGTGAGGTGAGACAAAAAGATGATATTGCTACCATGTTACAATTGAGTATGGTTAAGAAGCATGAGAAGTATCTCGGCCTCCCTATTGAGATTAATTTTCCCAAAATGCGGCTTTTAATTTCTTGAATGAGAGAATTAAAAAGATAACCAAATGGTGGTGTGAGAAGACTTTTACTGCTGCGGGAAAAGAAATTCTTATAAGGCGGTGGCTCAATCCATTCCAACATATTATGAGTTGCTTCAAGATTCCAATTCATTTGTGTAATGAGATGCATACTTTGATGGCAAAGTTTTGGTGGGGATCTACGGAAGAGGATAAGAAGATACATTGGCTTGCGTGGGAAAGATTGTGTCCTGCTAAGTCTGACGGTGGTATGGGATTTTGAAATATGCACCAGTTTAACCTTGCGCTCCTAGCTAAGCAAGGTTGGAGACTTGTTTAGAATCCACAGTCTCTTTTTACTCAACTACTTAAAGCAAGGTATTTTCCCGATTCTAATTTTATGCATGCTTCTATTCGTGGGGATGTTTCTTTTGCTTGGTGTAGTATTTTGAAAGGTCAAGATATTCAATGAAATTGCAGTATCGGGTGGGCAATGGTGCCTCGATAAGTGTGTGGGAGGATCCTTGGCTCCCATTACACTATATTTCTATAATTTCAAGCCATTTTTGTTGCCCATTGTTGGACTCGAGCATTGCTTGTATATATAGGACTTAATTGACCAAGAACAAAACAAGCGGCCACTGTCTTTTATCAAAGAATTGTTCACTGAGAATGAAGTGAGTATTATTGCTAGCATTCCCTACCCGTGCTCCAACTAACAAATGTGTAGGGCATTTCGATGAAAAAGAGCTTTATAGTGTGAAGAGTGGTTATCATACCATTAGACTTGCTAACGACTTAATGAACCATGCTTCTACTTCTAGTAATGCACAAAGAGGAGGACATTGGCTGAGCCTTTAGAAGGCACGGGTTCTACCTACCAACCAAATTTGGAAGGCATGGAAAATTAGGTTGTTTCTTTGGAGATTGTATAGAGGTATTCTACCAACCAAATTGGTGTTGACAAAGTGTGTCACTACTAGCAAAACAAACAACTCACACATATTTAATTGACACAGATTTTAAAAGTCACAGCTATCAGTGTGAAATACCAATTCAAACAGATAACGGTGTGAATAAGTATGGTTGGGTCCATAAGAATTTATGCAGCAACAATAACCACGGAAATCCGTGTGAAAAACATTAAAGACAGACTTATGTGTGAAAACTAAAACATTTTATAATCTACTCACAAGGTTATATGTGTGCATCAATTGAGGCCTATCAGCCTATGTAATGTAATATACAAGATTGGCTCCAAGGTATTGGCAAATAGGTTGAAACCCCTGCTTGATGGCATTATATCCCCTTATCAAAGTGCGTTTGTACTGGGGAGATTAATTTTGGATAATTCCCTACTGGCTTTTGAGATTTCACATTGCCTTAGACGAAGAAGAAGAGGGCATGTGGGTTATAGTGCCTTGAAGTTGGATATGAGCAAAGCCTACGATAGAGTCGAATGGGCATTCCTTGAAGCTATGTTGGTGCAGTTAGGGTTTTGTGGGGAATGGATAACATGGATCATGAGATGCGTTAAGACGGTGACGTACTCTTTCATGGTGAATGGTGAGGTAGTTGGGAACATAGAACCTTCAAGGGGCCTCAGGCAGGGGGACGCCATCTCCCCTTACCTATTCCTACTGTGCGCTGAGTTTCTATCGCGGCTTCTGGTTTTGGCTGAGCAGAACAATGATTTACAAGGTGTGAAAGTGTGTAAGAGGGCACCTCCAATTAGCCACCTTTTTTCGTAGATGACTCATTCATCTTATTCAAATCAGGTTATAATGAGTGTGTGTTCTTGCGCGATATGTTCTTTTTTATGAAAGGCTGACAGGGCAGCAGATAAACTTTGAAAAAGTTGTGTATCATTTATTCGTAATGTACCTAGAAGCTTGCAAGACGGGCTGGCAGAAGTTTTGGGAGTGCAGAGAGTTGAAAATCATGATAAATATCTTGGCTTACCCACTGAGCTGAGTTACTCGAAGGAGGATGCTTTCAAGTTTTTAACAGAGAGAGTGAGGAAACGCACACAAGGATGGCGAGATAAAACCCTGAGCGGTTCTGGTAAGGAAGTGCTCATAAAATCTGTGATTCAGTCTATCCCGACATATGTAATGAGTTGTTTTGAGTTACCAAAACATTTGCGCGATGAGATGCATAGACTGATGGCTCGTTTTTGGTGGGGTGATCAAGGTGAAGAAAGGAAAATACACTGGGTGTCGTGGGAAAAGTTGTGCATCCCTAAGGCAGAAGGCGGACTAGGGTTTAGAGATATGAAGTTATTCAATAAAGCTCTACTGGCTAAGCAGGGTTGGAGATTAGTAAGAAAGCCAGAATCTCTACTTGCACGGGTACTCAAGCCAAGTACTTTCCTGATACAGGTTTCATGCGAGCTAGTTTGAAGAAGGGGTCTTCATTTACGTGGAGAAGTATCTTCAAAGGTAGAGAGCTGTTGTGCAAGGGTTTAAGAGTTCAAGTCGGGAATGGAGAGGACACATTGGTATGGAAGGATCCTTGGATTCCTATGCCATATCATTTCAAACCTTTCACACCACCAATGGATGGCACTGAGGAAATCAGAGTAGCAGAACTTATCGATGGAGAAAGTAGGGTGTGGGAGATTTGGTTGCTGAATGATTTGTTTATGGAGACTGAGGTTAATTATATTGCTCAAATTCCATTAAGTTTGAATGGGGAGCAGATTGGTGGATATGGCATTTTGACAGGAAGGGAATTTACACTGTGAAAAATGGTTATCATGTCGCCAGAATAACGGAGCAAATGGATATGAGAGCGTCCTCTTCTGGGATGAATACAAGCAGCGAAACTATGTGGAAAAAACTGTGGAAAGTGAACGTACCTCCAAAGGTACGCATGCATGCATGGAGGTTAGTTAAGGGGATACTACCAACAAAAGGTGCCCTAGCAAAAAAAGGGGTACTATTGGATATGAGGTGTCCTTTCTGTTACGTGGAGTGGGAAGATGGCATGCATGTGTTCAAAACTTGTAGTGTGGTGAACATATTCTGGCAATGCGGTCCAATCAAGTTATGCCCAGCAGTGCACCCAGCTCCAACTTGGTGGAATGGTTTTATGACATGCTTGATTTGCTGCATGGTGAGCATCTTGAGTTTTTCTTATTGTCTCTTTGGGCTATATGGAATGAAAGGAATAACCTTGTATGGAAAGGTGGATGCTTCATTCCAATGAATGTGGCCAAATGGATGTGTACGTACCTTGATGAGTATAAGAAGCTCCACGCACGTTGTGCTAAGAAGAACAGAAGGCATGTTACCAAATGGAAGTGTCCACCAAGTGGACGACTTAAAGTTAACATTGTTGGAAGCTTTAGAGCTGGAAATGGCTATGGTGGTATAGGAGTTATTGTCCGGGATGATCATGGAGATTGCGTAGCTCCGTTGGCTAGACCTCTCCCTTATGTACAGTCTGTGTTGCATGCTGCGGTGGAGTCACTCTGCGCCGGCTTACTGGTAGCTATACATCAAGGTTAGGATGAGATTGAGGTTGAGTCAGATTGTGCTATGCTTGTAAATGCCCTTGATGGGGAGGAGGAGGACTTGTCAGAGATAGGCCGAATTATAGAGGATTGTAAAAGGTACGCCAGTTCTTTTAAGTCCTTTCAACTTTGGCATGTCTTTCGTGAAGCAAATGGGGTGGCCAATAGGTTAGCACACCTTGCTAGTTGGAATAGTATTGATGAATTTTGGGTAGAAGAGAGGCCTGTTATTATTCGGGACGTTCTCTATGAGGATATGTGTAATGGTTCTAGGGGTTCAGGCAATATGTCCCCCCCCCCCCCCCCCATTGTACTCCTTCCCTATTAATAATATGAACGAGGCACCTAGCTAGTTTGGTGTCTCTGCTATTTTCAAAATATATATATATATATATATATATATATTAGTTTATTTAAAAATGATTATTTTTGTGTGTTAAATAAATTATAGAATGACAGACTTCCATGACTATTACAGATTTCTCTGTGAAATGAGTATACACACAAACATTCTTATGAAAGATCCAGTTAACTACACACAGATATCTGTTAGAGTTGTAACTGTATCTCATACGGATTACGGTGGCAATACAAACAACTCACACAGATATCTGTAAGTATTATTAAAGAGGGCTAAATACTAGTTAGTACCCTGTGGTTTAAGTCCAAAATCAATTCAGTCCCTAGACTTCTAATTTCATCAAAAACACCCCTGCACTTTCAATTTTGATCTAATTAGTCCAATTTGTTAATATTCTGTTATGAGTTCAAATTATAGTTGGATTATTTGTTGAAAAACTATTTATTTTTAATTGTAGGACTCACTCCTAAATTGACTATGCAGACCACTTCGACACCACATCATAAAACATAGGCCATATATGAGTCACGTTAACAAGTTAAATAACTCAATTATCGGAAAACTAACAAATTGGACCTATTAGATCAAAATTGAAAGTGCATGGGTGTTTTTGATGAAATTAGAAGTTCAGGGATTGAATTGATTTTGGACCTAAACCACAGGGTAGTAATTTGTATTTAGCCGTATTAAAAAATATTATAGAAAACCACGCAGGCTCATCCTAATATCCTTTTTGGCCTCCTTTTCCTTTCAAACCCGCTGCAGTCCCTCTTTTTCTTTCTCCCTCACAAACTCACGTTTCTGTTGGCTTCAACGCCGGCCCACGGTCATCGGCATCTCACACCGCCACCACCATTAAGAGCAGTGGAGAGAGATGACCAAAACCCGGTCCTTACCACACCCGACCTCAAAAGATTGCACCATTACTCGAAGTTACCACCACCACTTTCTCAAGACGCCGTAGACATCAACGAGTTCAGACCAAGCCAATTGTCTTAGCCATGAATCCTTGCAAAGAGATGAATGAATGAATATATTTTATGAGGAATGCCTGTATATGTAAGTCAGTAGCTACATACATATATTGAATCTTTTTGGTTGCATTATCTGATTTGGTAAAGTTTATTCAATGTGGTTCATAAGACTTATTTGATAGAGTTACGACTTATTTGAATTATCTGATTTGATAAAGTTTATTCAATGTGGTTCATAAGAAGAAATGGGAAAAGTGGGTTTGATATAGGGAACTTCTCAATAGAGTTAAGACTTATTACTATTATACTGTACTTTTGGTTGCATTGGTGGTGTGACTCCTCAGTCGTAGCTCATTGTTTTGTTTTTGAATGATAGTAATACACTTTTGGTGTTCCTGTTCTGTTTCTGTTGAATAGGTCTAGCATAATAGTAGGTCCTACAATCTTCGAGGTCCTTAATCAAACATATTTGATTGATAATTTTATTGGCTCTATAAAATCACAGACTAGAAGTCTAGAATCAAGTATCAAGCTTTGTGATTGAAAGTTTGAGATTTTAAGTTTGGACATTCTCTGTAACATAGTTGCAATCTGTAAGATTATGTTTCCTTCAGTAGAAAAGTATAAACTTCAATTTTATTGAAACTCTTTTTGCAGGATTTCGTTTTTGATGTTCAACCTTAAGATCCTAAAACAATACTTTAGTTTGCAGGATGATAATGGGTATTCCCTTTCAAAAGTTTGGAGTAGTTATTGATATGAGTAGCATTAATAAAGATTACAAAATGTTTTCTGAACATATTTGTCCATAATTTGGAATTACAGACTGAAGGAGAAAGACTTATTTCATGGTACATGTTTGTTATCTTAGCTTGCATTAGTATTTCTATTTCTGCATAATATTTACTCCAGTATACTCATGTATGTACTGATATTTTTGCTTTACCTAGCGGCTTAAGTGAATATTAACACTAAATAGCTATCCATTCATTAATTATTTTATGATGTTCATCTCGCAGGTACAAACAAAAGACCTTAAGCTACAGATTAGCCACTTTATTTTCAGGTATAGTTCCATTTTGCTTCAAGATGAGCTACTGTTTTTCAAATTGCACCTCTCTCGGTATTTTGCATATTTTTGCAAAATACATAATAAAAACAAGATAGGGACCTCTCTGTTGCTTATTTGCTTCTATATATATTCTTTGCTGCACCTTACTTTTTGCTCAAATTATGGTTATGTGTATAAGTATTGAGAACGATTTAACAACTACAACATATTTCGCAGTCATGTCATCTAAGAGCAGGATGACGAGGAAGAAAAGGGTCTTAGAAGGTTTACAAGATGGTGGAACTGACTGGAACATCAGCAAACATGATCTACTTCATCCTTTGTAGTAAAACAGACTTAATCCTTTGTTGATATAATAATCATGTCAACTATATCATCCATGCCTTTAAATTTAGTCCTTAAATAAATGTTGACACTTTCTCGTTAAAAGTCTAAACTTCAAGCTTTGTTGTTGTGGAATTTTCTTTGTATTATTTATTGAGAATAAAGTATTGAAATGTTAAAAAAATGGTTGGTTGTGAATATATTTTTTATATGATATTTTCTTTTCACACATTTAAATCTGTGTAAGTTGCTCGTTTTGCTAGTAGTGTGTGAATCTTGATACTGTTTTAGGGAATCAGAAATTGAGAGATAATCGCTGTGTAATCTCATTGATAATATGGGCCTCTTTATATAGAGGATTACAATGCATAGAGATAGAATCATACAAGGAAAGAGAATCTCTAGATTCTTCTAATTGAACCCTATTACCACTAGGTCAAGTAACCTAGAGTTTGGATTAAACACAAATAGAGATAGAGATATCCTTAAACACTCCCCCTTGTGTCATCCAAACGCGGTGCTTCTCTCGTTGCCTCGTTAAAAACCTTGCCGAGTAACAAAAACTCAGTGGGACAAAAATAACCTCAGTCGATGGGCAAAAAGAGCACAACACACCCTTCACGTTTCGAGGTGAACATGTAGACATCTCCCCCTGATGTCTGCGCCTCCCCCCTGATGACTACGATCATGGGAGTTCAGATAATTTCCGCAAGCCAATTCTTGCCACATGTTTCTCGATCGTGGATTTAGGTAATGACTTAGTAAACAAGTTTGCCTTACTGTCCTCAAATTGAACCTAGTTCTCTTTGATCTCGAGGAGAGTCTGTTGTTGCTGATTATGCTTGGTGTTATCGCCTCATATGTTCAAAACAAGCAGTATTATCCTAAATGCTCGTAGACTCATCTGTGGTAGACTTCAAACCACAATTGTTCGAACATGCGTAATTATGGATCCAATCCATATACATTCACGAACCACTTCGTGAAGAGCAATGATCTCTGCATTGTTCAAAGATATAGCGACTAGGGTCTATTCTGTAGACCTCTAAGATGTCACGGTCTTTTCCCATGGTGAACACTTGACCAGATTGGGAATGACCTTTGTGTGGGTTAGAGAGATACCCAACATCAGCAAAACCTTCCAAAACAAATGTCGTTTTAGGATGGGGATAGTGGATGCAGGCCAGTGTTGGTGGCGTACCTGGTGTGTGATGGGTCCGAATCCATCATCTCTTTGTAGGGATAGAACAAGTCCATATCAATCATACATCTCAAAAATTGAAAGATATCTTTTACACCAATCCAATTGCGTCGCATTGGTGCAGAGCTATATCTAGCTAACAAGTTCACAACATATGAGATGTCCGGTCTTGTGCATTGGGATAAGTACAATAATGCGCCTATTGTACTAAGTAAAGCACTTCTGCCTCTAGCACAATTTCGTTATCATCCTTTCGACGAAGAGGATCATTTTCAGGATCAAGACTATGGACGATCATGGGGGTGCTTGAAGGCTTTACCTTATCAAAATGCCTAAGCATCTATCGAAACGATGCTCAAGTTCTAAACCGAGACATAATCGTGTTCTCCCAAAATCCTTCATCTCAAACTCGGATTTAAAGTGTTCAGCGGTTTCCCTTAACTCTTTAAGGGCTTCTAATGAAGATTATGTCCAACATGAACCACAATGGAATCCGAAACTTGTTATGGAAATGCGTGGGCATATCCCTTCCCAATCAAGTAGTTATTTTAGCGAGCGTTTCAACCTCTTTGTAAACGCGCTCCGTGGTCTAGAGCCACTTGACTTGGGAAAATGAAGTTCACCATGAACCTTCATGTATATTCCGTATCTAGATCCCTATAGAGATACGTCGTGACCACATTTGTAAGCTGCATGTTCAGTTATTTAGAAACTACCAAACTGACAGGGTAGTGGAGTGCAATGACATCCATTACGAGAGAATATGTCTCATCGTAGTCGATTTCAGGGCGTTTTGTGAGAAGCCTTGTGCCATAAGGCGAGATTTCCATCTCTTTTTCTCATCACGCTTCTTAACGAAGACCCATTAGTCAATAGGTTTTATGTTAGGAGGTGTTGGCATTACTAGCTCGAAAACCTTCCTCTTCGTCAGAGAATCCATCTTAACCTAGATCGCATCTTTCCATTTAGGCCAAATTTCTCTACGTTGGAATTCATTCATCAACGGAGCGTGGTTTGATATCATCTGATTCAACAAACTCATGCATAGTGAAATGTGCAACTACATCATCAATTATGATGAAGTTTCTATCCCACGTCTCATGTACACTAGTGTAAGTTTCATAAAGCTCTATATTCTCAAGAATAAGTTCTGACGTTGAGGCATCCCCCAACGATAACCATAACACAGAAGATACTCATGAGACAGATTTTGAGTGTCGATGATCAAGGATTGGTTTGTGCCAATGTATCCTTTGAACCCACGGGCCTCCCACGCATCCTACCTGGGGCCATGGCCTGTAACGCCAGAGTGCCACTCTCTTTGGCGTCATGCCTACCTCCGTGTAGGGTGGCGCTACGTCCTCTCGTAGGGACGTCCTTCCTTGCAGGCATGTTTGCAGCATATTTGTGTGATCTCGTCACTTTAATAGGGATCGAGATGAGACATAGTGGGGACAGGCCACGACAATCCCTGTCGTTCCTGCTGAACATCCGTGTTCTTATCTCCCCCTAACGACGGGAAGATTGTCTCATCAAAGTGACACCCCGCAAATTTAGCGGTAATGAGATCGCCTTGCAAGGGCAGTAAGTGGCGGGTGATTTGTTGGAGTCTCAAATCCAACATAGTTGCCCATTCATCTTGTAAGGACCAATGATAGAGCGCTGTGGCGGCGCATTTGGCACATAAATGGCTCACTCAAATATGCGTAAGTATGATACTTGTACCCAGTTACTAGCTGTAACGCAGAGGTACATGGAGTGGCGGTGGGTCGTAGACGAATTAGTATAGCTGCATGCGATATTGTATCACCCCAAGCGGATATAAGGAGATTGGTGCACATTACCAATTCCCGAACTATCATCGTAGTCTTTTTCGTAAGACCATTTTGGGTGTGTACATGGGAATATGATGTCCAACATCAGTCCCATTGCAATATCCATCGAAAGCCTTTCGATGTAAACTCTCTAGCATAGTCAAATCCAATTGACTGAATAGGATGATATAGGAAGTTTGCGTGTTTGTGTGTCAACCAACTTCAGGAAATATTTAAGCGTCCGCAAGTTGGTTGAATCAATCCATAGGATCCCCATGGATTCTATGTAAGAACATAATGAGTATTGTCATATCCTTTGCATAGGACGGTCTCAATCCTAATTTCCCTAAGGAACGGGCTTTGTAAAACGAGCGAGATGCTTTAGAAGCAACCTATGAGAATTTTGGTTGGGCCTGAGCGTCTTAAACGCTATTCGAAGAAAGTTGGTAATTGTAGCATCACCTAGGGCGCCATCACCATGATGGATGCCATCCATGGCATCATGGATAGGGACTACGCCAGTCCTAAGCTGATGGTGGACGGAGGCGGTGCCCTAGGCAACATCGTCGGTCATACTTAGTCTAGGAATCAACTTTTGATTCATGCTTCATTTCGCTCTAGAGAAAAGATGTCTGTGTGAAGTCTTTTGTAGGCGGATCATCATATCATGACTAGGATGATCTATCCTGTCGTGACAAAGCCAATATGTGTCTAAATCCAAGAGATCTTCTCTCATAACTTTTATTGGATTAATAGCTCGAATAGTGACATAGAGTCTACTAGAGAGACACATAAACTTCTCTAAGATGCGTCTTTGTTCGCAATCATTAAAGGTATTGTAAAGGAACTCATTTCCATTCTCTACATGCATTTTTGCATGGAATTCGTTGGCTATTCATAGGGTACCATTTGCCCTAAGAGCGTAGAGAGTTTCTGTGACAACTGTAAGCTAGGTGCCATTTGGCAAGTGGAACTTGGGCTATTCCACATCCTTGAATTAATACTGATGTCCCAGCCATCGTAGTCACAAAGTCATATGCTCAGAATCAAAATGGAGTCATAATGAAAAGAACTCGAAATTTTATTCACTAGCCAACAGATTACATCATTGTTGCTTTGATCAAAGAAAATCTAATCTAATAAACTAGTTAATGCAAAACAATGGTAGTCGTCTAACTCCTTTCGGTATTTCCAATGTAAATGTGACCAGGTGAGTAGAGAGATGTCGGTGGAGTAAAGCTCGCTTAAGTACCACTTATCTCAAAACCTTCCTAGACATCACACTTACATTGAGTACGCCTACTTTGAAGAAAGACTGATATCATTGGCATCTACTACAAAAGTAATATGGCAATTGCCTACATCTCTTGGAAAATAAAAAGACTTAATCAAAATCGCCAGTTTCTGGCTCTTGATCCTTGTAGTCTTCCACCCATAGATCGAGATCGCCATCTTGATCTTCTTGTTCCATGTAATTTGCTTCTCTTGCTTCACGATACGTCTTGTATGCGTTTGCAACATTCTAGGGTGCTGTACATGCTTTGGCCCAATGTTCAGTTGATCCACATCGAAAACAAACATCATTATGGTCAGGCTCCCTTGATCGAGGTGCCATTGGGGCGCAATTTGGACGACCTATGCTCTTGGTGGCGTTACCACCATGGTCGGAGGCTCCGCCTCTCTCTCTCTTCACACGTTGACCTCCACGGTTCCGTGCACACCTCTCTTGGCGATTACCTTCCTTTTTAGGGCGAACATATGGACCAGAATTTCCATAATTGTCCCTACTCTTAGGATTTCGCTCCTTGCGTCCTCCATTGGGGGCGCGACAATAGGCTTAGTTCCCATGGGTCTAGCATTATAGTTCTTCACAAGAATATTGTGGTGCTTTTCAGCTACGTTCATGGCGCCAATGAGCTCATGAAACCTTGTGATACGTCTTGCATTTACATCAATCCGATAATTCTTTGAAATCATCAGGGCAGAGACAGGGAATGTAGAGAGAGTCTTCTCGATCAACATCGTATCAGTTATGGCTTGGCCACAAAACTCCATCAAAGACTTGATACGAAGAGCTTCCGAGTTATAATCAAGCACAAACTTGAAATGACAAAAGCGGAGGCTATGCCATCACACTTCTAAATCAGGAAGCAGGGAGTCACGAACGTTGCCAAATCACTGCTCAAGTTCTACCCATAGCTTTCTTGGGTCTTCCTCATTGAGGTATTCATTTTGGAGCGCGTCATTCATGTGCCTTGTCATGAGAATTATGGCTTTAGCTTGTTTTGCTTCAAAAACAGTAGCTTGCTCAATGGAGAGCACGTTCTGACTAGGTTCTTGGATGGCTCCCAGAAGTCCATCAGCCTTAAGATGTTGGCGCACATCTCGGACACATCTATGGTATCCTGTGCCAGTTGTCTCTAGTGGAACGAAGTTCAACTTGTTCAGGTTACTCATCCAGAAAAACAACACAAGCTTAGGGTTAGTTTCGGAGCGAAAAAGGCTACCACGAAAAATTATTAAATTTATGAACGTAGTCGCTTCCAAGAAATTAAGAATTTTCTGAGCGCAGTTGCTTCCAAGAAAATCTGATTCCAAGAGGGTTTTGGATTAGATCGAAACAACGATGTATGTGGTCGATCGTTTTCTTCTCAATAAACTCTAAGTTTGGAGGACTCTACAAGCTCCAAGCTTGGAGTGAGCACGAACCCCCACAGTTCGGCTTTTGATCTCCCCTATGAAGAAGAAAAGGGGGTAGAAGAAGGGATGTTGGAAGTCCCCGAGAAAAGAAGAAGAAATTAAAAAAAAACTTCAAAAACGGAAACTTTTAGAAAAAATTACTTTAAAAAAAATGGCCGGAAAACTTGACAGAAAAGTTGGTCCGAAAAATGTCGCCGGAAAGTGGTCGGAAAAGTGTTGACCGGCGTTGACTGGCCGTTGACTGGAGGTGCTGACGTGGCAGATCGGTGCTGACGTGGGAGGGCTGACTGGTTGGCTTCGGGCCGGTTTCTTCCTTCTGGGTCGTGGGCTAGTCCTTTGCTTTTGGGCTTAGGGCTGCTATGTTGCTTGGGCTGGGCTTGTTTCTTTTTTTGGATTGGACTGACAGAGGCAGAGGGGTTTCAGGCGGCGGTTCAACGTGGATGACCTTCTGGTGTCCGGTTCGTCGATTTTCAGGCCTGTTCCGGTGGTTATTTTTCCGGTTCCGGCAATCTGGGTTTGAAGCGCTGCAGGTGATGGAGTACGGATGTCAGAGGCGGAGGAAAAAGCCTTAAATCAGGCAGAGGTGTTTCTGGTACTTTTGAGGCCGGTTCGGTATTTTTCTTGCCGGTTCTTGGGGTGGTGCCGCCGGTTCTGGACTCCTGGGGTCGAAACCTTCAAGGTGGGTGGTGGCGGTTTTTGGGATTTGAAGGCTACGAATTTAGGGCTTCAGGGTTAGGGCTTCGTGCTGATAACTTGTTTTAGGGAATCAGAAATTGAGAGATAATCGCTGTGTAATCTCATTGATAATAGGGGCCTATTTATATAGAGGATTACAATGCATAGATATAGAATCATACAAGGAAAGAGAATCTCTAGATTCTTCTAATTGAATCCAATTACCACTAGGTCAAGTAACCTAGAGTTTGGATTAAACACAAATAGAGATAGAGATATCCTTCAACAGATACCAGTTTATTTATTTTTTTTTTTTTTTTTGTCACAATTTTGCTGAAGATGAGTTACATATCTTTAAAGATTGCAAGCAGGTGGAGGAATTTTGGTTCCTGGGCCCACTAAAACTTAAAGCACGTACTCACCATGCATGCTCTATCTCTGCATGGGTTTGCATTTTAGTGAAGTTTTCCCTCAAGAACAGTGACTTATTCTATATGCTTTCATAGTGGTCAGAACGCACTGGTGTGTTATGGAGGGGGTTGACTTTCAACTTTCTTAATACTGCTGGATGGGCATCTAAGCTCCTGATTGATTACCAATAGTGTCCACCTAGTTATGGTGGAGAAGAAGAACAGGCTTCAGACTAAATGGAAACTCCTTCCGAGTGGTAGACTCAAGCTTAACACTGATGTAGCTTTTGACGTAGAAACTGGTGAAGATGGAATTGGGGCTGTCATCATAGATACCAATGGTGTGTGTTTGGCTGCTATTGCACTCCCTTTTTCTTGAGCTGCCTTTCATATTGAGGTGGAGGCTATGAGGGCAGGACTCCTACTTCATTTTGTGTTGGTGACTTTGTTGAATCATATTCTAGTATTTATTACAAGTGAATGATAATTAATAATGTTCTCTTAGTTACTCTTAATGTGGTGTGTGTGTGTGTATATATATATATATATAAGAGTAATAATTACATTAATATGGGTCTTTTATACGTAAGGCTTACGCCTTATGCCTCAAGGCAAACGCCTTCTTGAGGCTCACCGAAAAACGCCTCAGCCTACGCCTCAGCGTTTTAAAACATTGATTCTTACAATATATATCGAAGCACACAACATTTAAGGATTAGGGAACAGTTGGACCAGAAACACCTATAGCTAATATAAGTTGCTGCATGTTTAACATTGGCACCAAGGCAAATGTTTTTAAGCATAGAGCTCCAAATTAGATAACCTGGGTGTTGGTACAGCAATAAGTGGAGTGTTTTTCTTTGTCACAATCCCAAATTTGTCTGAAACGTCAAGCTTTTTGTCATTAGGCAGTTTCCAATCAAACGAATGCAAGAATGAAGCCAACACATAGAACAGCATCCTCTCTGCTAAGGGAATCCCGGCACATATTCTCCTCCCATAACCAAATGGAAGAAACTGAAATTTGTTGCCCTGGTAATCAAAGCTATTGCTTGGATTTAGGAACCTCTGGGGTCTAAATTCCAAGGGATCGTCCCAAACACTTGGAACTCTCTGTATGGCCCAAGCATTGAGAAAAATAGTGGAACCTTTTGGTATGTAATAGCCACCAATGATGGTAGGTTGGCTTGAACGCCGGGGCACTAGAAGGGGCACTGGAGGGTGCAAGCAAAATGTCTCTTTGATCACAGCATCTAAGTGATGTAATTTCGGAAAATGAAACTCTTCAACCAAGTTGTTCAACCCCACAATTTGTGTTAGTTCTTCTTGAACTCTTATCATTTCTTCTGGGTGCTGCATCAGCTCAGTCAGAACCCATTCCCCTATTGTTGCCGTAGTGTCAGTTCCACCCACCACGATATCCTATTAATATATATTGTAATTCACTCAATAAGAATTAGAGTATGAAACTTAATACGACATATATTAATTACCACTCTTCCATACAAAGAATAAACCAAAAGTTAGATTACTATACCATGAGCAAGCCCTACAGTTGTTGCACTGTAAACGATGTTGAACCATCTTCATGATTATTATTGTTCTCCAAGAGGAACTGCAGAAAGTCCTTCCTTTCATGTTTTTGTTGTACTCCCCCATTTTGGCTGAGGCTAGCATCTTCATCTGTTCTTCTATGGCACGACTTAGAATCTTGTCAATCGCGGATTGAACTTTCTTTGCTTGCCTCTCAATTCCTTGTATGTCAAACCTTGCAAGCACAGGAAAATAGTCCGAAATGTTTGGTTTTGCAAATAGATATACAATTTCTGCCACCAATTTCCTATAATCTTCACCAAAATTAGTCCCTTGTAGAGTTGCGCCCCATAGCATACGCAAAGTTGCGTTGATTACTGTGGAAAATGCAAACTCACCCACATCAGTTTGGGTTCCAATTTTGTCATGATAAATATGACTGATCGACTTGTGCACCTCCTCTTTTCTCAGAGCATAGCCATCATCAAGGTTGATTTTGCTCAGCATCTGACCCACAAACACCTTGCGCAGCTTCCTCCAATCTGAACCATACGATCCAAATGCAATGTCTGATGCTCCATATGAGCGACTAGACCAGCAATTGTAGGGTTACGGTTGGAAAATGTTGTGTCATGGTCACGAACCACTTGCTTCACAAGCTCAGGTGAGCTCACCACAATGCACAACTTGGTACCAAGTTGGAGTTTGTAAATTGGACCATAAACCCTTGCCATGTCTGTGAATTCTAGGTGGAGGTTTGCACCAAGAAATGGAAGCTATCCAACTAGCGGCAGACCACGAGGGCTGGTGGCAACGGAGCTGTAGGGTTCCTATTCGGTTTCTTCCAAATCCACAAGAACCAGAGCAGAGTAAACACCATGAACAAGTGACGCAGTCGGATTGATATCTAGGTTTACCAGCAATAAACCTAAGCAAAGGATTCTGGAGTCCACCAGAGATAAAAGAGAATAATCTCAATTTTATTGATAAAAGATGATAAGATAGTTCTGCAGCCGTTTAAGGTTGCTTATATATGGGAAAGAAATCCTAGGCGACTAACAATGAAACCCTAAAGCCCACGGATTAAAACAAAATAAATCCAAAATAAACTAGAAAACCTAAAATAAAAAGAATGTAAAACTAGCCTTAAAATATTAAATCACAAATCGGATAATTAAGACGATACATTTTGGCCTAAATCTGATAGGGCTCACTAAAGTGAGTCTTGAAGATCTCGTCGTTCCCATTCTGGAAAGGCCATGCGTCTCAAACGGACATTCTGGCCAAAAGTTAGTCAAATCTGATTCAAAATCAAAACCTGACTTTTCGCACGAGAAACCCGAAAAGTCCAAAACCAAATCTTCTTGAATATTCCGGCGGCTAGTAACCTGATTACGCGTGAGTTACCTATTTTCCAATCACTTTTCTTGATTCTACGCCGCTTCTTTACTTTTATGGTTTTTCGGCTTAACTGGGTCCATTCTTGTCTTACATCATTCTCCTCCACTATGAAAGAACTCGCCCTCGAGTTCCTCTTGAATAAAGGACAAGAATAGGTAGACAAAAGACTTAAGGAAAAATTAGACAATTGAACCTGTAGATTATTGGCCGGATCTTCTGCATATTCTGATGGCACAATCATGAACCCAACACCATAGATGAGTCTGTCATATGCATTTTGGCTTTCATAGGCAACCGTAGTAGATTCTTCTTGGCGCTCAAGGTTGCATTCTTGAATGACATCGGGTTCTGAATGATTTATTTCAGGATCCAAGACTTCACCATTACAAATAACCATGTCTTCATGAGCAATTTCATCTTTAACATCTTCTTGATCATGATGGATGATTTCTTGTGGAGTTTCTTCCATCAGAAAATTTTCTGGCTTTTCTTCAGATAAGCTATTAATCTCAACGGGCAAAGAAAATTCTTTGGACTTTAACTTCTTCTCAAAAACCTTGGGAGGGTAATTCTTGATCGAAAAATCTCTAGGCAAAAATTTTTCGTTAAGAAGACCTTTCATCTTCCTCCATGTTCGAACACGCTCTTTTCCTTGCCTCTGACGAGAGCTTTGCAACTGATCCCACCAATAAGCAGCATCTTTCTTTAGCTTCTGAGAAACCATCTTAGCCTGCTTGTGTTTTGGAACCTGGGTCCATTCTTGTCCTACATCAACAAGAGTGTGGAAATTACTGGAAGGTTTTCCCCATTGTCATGATTGCTAGTAACGCACAGTGATGACCCCATTGCTAAGCAAACTGAAAACACAGACTGTTTAATTGTATTCAGCAGGTTAGCCTGGTTAAGTGGTTATTATAATTGAAAGATAAGCTTTTCTCATTTTCTGGTCTGAAATGAGATGATTACAGATAAGGTGGGATTGGTCATTCCTGATTTGTGGCTTATTACTGATTTTCTGCATAAACCATCACAAAACAAAGGGCCAAGATATTTGTAGCATGGTAGAAAGACGGTACCAGATTCAGTGATTGAGATGAGGTATGTATGGATGTGAAAGTAACACTTTGGTCATCGTCTAAACTTTGTCATTATACAAGTAGCTAGATATTGGCCACATATAAGAGTGGTTAGAGGCGATCGAAATTCATAATAATTGGCTTATCTATGTTGAAAACTCCAGCGCTCAATAAAGGTTTTTGGTATCATCCTACACTAGTGCAAACTAGTGTAAAGGATCTAATTCTGAGCTTAATTTGGATAAGTTTTTTGAGTGTTTATGGTGCACTAAATACTTTGTCTTAGCCTCATGCACTCATTCCATCCATGAACTCATTTGTTGGCGTCTTAACCTCTTTGTGCAGAGGAGAGATAATCCGAGACGCAATAGGGCCCAATCTGCTGGCTATATCTTTGGAATAATTTTAAACAGAAAATTAGCAAGTGCAATGGGACGATACTGTGAGATAGCACTTGCCCCCTCAACTTTCGGCACCAGCACAATGAAATTAGAGTTTGCATTAGGTAGAACCAGTTTTGTTTGAAAAAGAACTGAACAAAAGCAATCACATCTTGACCCACAATATCCCGGCAAGTTTGATAAAAAGAACCTGGAAAGCCATCCGGACAAGGAGCGCTTGAAGGATGCATAGAGAAAACTGCACTCTGAATCTCATCCGCCGAAGGAACCGAAACCAGAGTAGAGTTTTCATCGGCAGAGACTAAGCAAGGAATAACCTGACAAAATTCATCAACATCTTGTGGAGCAGCCCCGGGACCATACAAAGTCTTGTAAAAATCAACCACATGATCAGCAATACTTTGTGGCTCAAAGAGGAGAGCCTCCCCATCTTGTAGACAATTAATTGCCTTTGTGACTTTGCACCGGATTTTTGATCAATTAAACAAGCAAATGCATATGCCTTTTAATTTGGCTAATTCGGTTCTTTCGCTTTGGTTTTTCTAAACGATACATTAATTGTTGATGGATGATACAACATGCAATACAAGATGCAAAGTAGTGGCTAACAAACTTCCAAATGTTCAAACTTATGGTATGTTACCGGATGGCCCATGTACCAACAACTAGATATCGCAGTGGAACTGTTTAGAGAGTTGGAAGGCATGAAGTTGGATATAGATATTTTATTATATACAATATTCTTATTGAAGGATTGGGTAAGGCTGGAAGAGTTGAATCTGCTAGGGAAATGTTTTGCAGTTTATCATCAAAAGGACTTCAACCTAATGTCAGGACATATAATTTACTGATTAATGGGTTTGTAGTTGGGGACTTGGGGGCACTATATTAGCTGGAGCAGCAAAGTTTCTCAAATGAATGGAAGATAAATGTTGTCCTCCAGATCAATGCACCCATAACAAAATAATCCAAGGTCTTGTTAATAACGATGAGACAGAGGGGCTATGGGACTAATGTATCTACTACGAAATTGGTAGTTGTTTTAAGATCTTTCTAAATGTACCCAGCAAATATCTAAATACACCCAGCACTTAAAATATTGTCATGTACTTTCCAACTTTACCCTTGCTTTGAGTTACAAACCCAGCAACCAGATTCAAAAGACGTTGACAAGACTAGGAATTGATCTCTCGCAATTGATCTCTCCCACCGACAATACAAATCACCGGCAAGTTCTCACTGCAAGCATCGGCGATAGCGTTCAAGACGCTGAGCCCACCCACCGTGAAAGTGACGACACAAGCGCCGACACCCCTGGCGCTCACGTAGCCGTTGGCGGCGTACTCAGCGTTGAGCTAGTTGCAGCAGCCTATGAGGTTGAGCTCCAGCTCGGCGATCAGGTGGTCCAAGAGGGTCAAGTTGAAGTCACCGGGGACGGAGAACACGTCATGAACACCGATCTCGACCAACCGCAAAGCCAGGTGTCGGCCTAGCGTGTGTAGATGGTACAAATAGAAAGACCTTTATTTTACGGATCCGGCTCCTCTAAAGTTATTTTTAATGAAATTTTGTGAAGTTTGTAAAATCTGAACCACCAGTGTAATCTAATGGTTTGAGAGTGAATGGTTTGAGAGTGAGCCATTTCATTTTTCTTAGCATTTTTTTTCCTTAAACATTGAAACAAATTCAAAAAAAAAATAAAAAATTGGGATAACTTTGCCGTCAACTCTGTGTTTATTGGTTGAAGAGAAACCTTGTTTCTCAATTCATCTCCAAATTAACTTGTGAACTTCGATTTTCTTCTTCGGAAGCAATGACTAACAATAGTTTTATTGTCAATTGTTGGGATCCGAGGGGTGTTAGGTAACCCTATTTCTCTTTTTGATGATCTAATCCAAGTTTCATGCTCTTAAATTATATGCATATGAAATATGGGAGGATGCTTTGATCCCAAATTTGTCTCGGATGTGATCCACGTTTCATGAGGGGAAGAAAACACCCGACCTCCTGATATGCTTTTAATTTAATGTTTTCATGTGATAGTTTCTTCTGTTTTGTATCAATCTGGCCATGGGAACTATTAGGTAAAGGTAATCATGAACTGAGAAGGGGATGATGAGGTGGAAAAAAAAACAAACCCAAACAAAAAGGGAGAAGAAGGAAGAAGATGGGAAGATAGGCAAATGGAATATGAAGTCTTTTAACTGACGTGGTTTAATAAGGACCATGCGATTATATAGATAATTGAGATTTTACGAACTTCACAAAACTTCATCAAAAATAACTTTAGAGGAGCCGGATCCTTGGTTTACTATCTAAAGAACTGTAGATCCAGTTTTGCTGCCATTGTTAACAAATTCATTTCGAAGTTAATTTGGATCTTTGAAACGGAAGAACTTTCTCATTATTACAGGGAAATTGGAAAGGCTGCACATTGACTACTGTGGATGTACCATGTATGTTATTTGTTTCATAATCTCATTGCTATTGTACAGTACTAGCTAGATTTGTTGGCTATGTACGAGTGAAACATTGTAAGCTGCCAGTAGCATGCTCCGACACTCGATATGAAATAAGAATTTACAGATTCGGGCTACGAAAGTGTGCTGATTGATTTTATTGAAAAGGAAAGCCCCATGAGAAAGTATTGACCAGTGCAGTTTTGTTTGTTTTTTTTTTTTTGGTTTTTGAAGTATTAGCTCTGAAGACTTCATTTTCCAGTTAACTTGATATTCCACACTGCACCGGTTCTGTTGAAATTGTGCTACGGCAGAATTGGTAGCTTTTCAGAAGAGCCAATACAAATATGAGTAAAACCCACCACTAGGGTCAAAACTTTCTCCACCGGACAAAATGATACCCAACTTTCAAAAGTGATTAAAATGATACCTAAATTTTTAAAAGTGGTCAAAATGATACCTAAATTTTTAAAAACAAATCAACTTGATACCCAACTTTCAAAAGTGATCAAAATGATACCTAAAGTTTTAAAAACAAATCAATTTGATACCTCAGTTTATTTTTTAGGGCTAAATACTGGTTACTACTCTGTGGTTTAGGTCCAAAATCAATTCAGTCTCTAGACTTCTAATTTTATCAAAAACACCCTTATACTTTCAATTTTGATCTAATAGTCCAATTCATTAATATTCTGTTATGGGTTCAAGTTATAGTTGAATTATTTGTTGAAAAACTATTTATTTGATAAATTTCTAATAGTGGGACTCACTCCAAAATTGACTATGCAGGCCACCTCAACACCACATCATAAAACATAGGCCATATATGAGTCACATCAACAAGCTAAATGACTCAATTGTCGAAAGACTAACAAATTGGACCTATTAGATCAAAATTGAAAGTGCAGGAGTGTTCTTGATGAAATTAAAAGTTTAGGGACTGAATTGATTTGGGACCCAAACTAAGTAGAGTCAGTATTTAGCCATTTTTTAAAACTTCTTTGTTAAATCAAATGCAAAATCAAGCACAAAAATTGAAGTGATTTGTGGTCAGAGGGCCATCAATCATCTATAACCCAATCTTCTTCTTCTATAGAATTAAAAAAAAATCTTCCATTCAATTTCAATTCTACCATCGATCGTAGAAACAAATAAAGTTCGGATGTTTTCCAACTTCTAAGGAAACAAAGAAAAATGGGAAGAGAGAGAGAGAGAGGCAGAGATAGAAGAAGAAGAGAATTAACAAAGTAAAATAAAAAATAATTGAAAAATAGTTTTTTGTGTAAAATATTATTATAACCCCATAAAATACTGCATCAGACGTGATCAATTTTAACAAAAAGTTACAAAAAATTAAACCGAGGTATCAAATTGATTTGTTTTTAAAACTTTAGGTATCATTTTGATCACTTTTGAAAGTTGGGTATCAAGTTGATTTGTTTTTAAAAATTTAGGTATCATTTTGATCACTTTTAAAAACTTAGGTATCATTTTGATCACTTTTGAAAGTTGGGTATCATTTTGTCCGGTGAAGAAAAGTTTTGACCCTAGTGGCGGGTTTTACTCTACAAATATACACAAACAATGCAAAAGCAGAATTGGTAGCTTGTAACTGGTGAATGTGCTTGAGTTTTCCTCTGGTTGGAAAACAAATTAAAACTAAAGGCCATGCTGCTAGTCTGCTAAATAATTTTCCATCAATTCATTTCCACCTTCTACATACATGTGTGAGGGAAACGCATTTCAATCCCATGCTCACCATTAAATTTACATTGCACTCTTCAACTAGAACAAAACATTTACAGTATTGAAATTCATCAAGGAATCAAGCCATCTGTAGCATCCAAAGAATGCCCGTAATGTTAAAGAATTTGGGGAACACAAAGGCGCATAGAGCTTATATAACTACAAGTAGTTAATGCTCAACAGTAAACAAGTTAATCCTCAACACTAAAGCCCTTTGCACGACAGCAGAGATATAACTTGACAAGACATCCAGAAGGCTTGAAGGCGGCTCTTATGCTTACAAGGATTTCATATATCCTGTCAAGATTGAAAACAAGAGAGGTTTAAGAACAGTAAGAAAACGTAAGCTGAGACTGAGGAACTCTAGCAATTATTCAGCAAATAACATAATAAATTTAAGCCAGTGATCTAAGAGTCTAATACACAACATTAAGATAAGACAATCAGAATAGAAAACACTAGAATTAGGCAAGCTAACCAACGGCAGTTGCTTCCCATGATCCTGCATTATTACATCCCTTCTCTTCACAAGCTAGACAACAAATTTGGACATGATAGCTTCACTCATAAAATGTGGGTGGCAAACTCGATGAAAATAAAGGACAGAATGCTTAGGAACCAAAAGATCTGAAGTTTACAGTATTCCAAATTTAGGACATACCCATGATGCTGACTGTCTTCAAGTTATTAGGAGTCAATTCCTGCAGATTAACAAAGAATATATACCTCAATATCTGAATTGGTGCACTGAATATGCTCAAGATAGGAGCCCGGGTAACATTATTTGAACATATGATTTTCAAGAACTCATGTATCACTATTTACTCAATAATTTCTTAACTTTCAGAGGTCACTTACAAAACGCCTACCAATTCACTTTTGCACATTCTGACAACACAAATGACAACAAGGGCTCAAAATCTACAATGGACAGACTTAATACTCGTATGATGACAGTAGCAACATTATTGGTGTTTCTTTGACTGGGTGCACGCTGAAATAAGGGCATGCACTTACTCAAATGAACATGCCCTTAAACAGGTAAAGTAAATACGTGATTGCAATCACCATGTCAGTAGCATCACGTAACATCATTAGTAAAATCCACCAAATGGACCTTTTGTTTTCTTGTTTTGGATTTACTATATAAAGAGGAAATCTAAAACACTAAGGAGTCCAAACACTAAACAGGGCAAATTCAGAGGAATTATTGAGCACTGAACTTTCAAGAAAAAAAAAACACTAAAATTCACTAGAAAATCTCATATCTACTAATAAAAGAGTTGGACTTTTGACTCAAAGAACCAAAGGGATTGATCTATTTAACCGAAACGAACTACAGCTTATCAATTTGTGAAAACAAAGGTTTCTATTGTTTTCTAGTAAGTGCTGTTTTAAGTACTAAGATGTAAAGCAGACTCTTACCGACTAGCTTTTGGTAAGTGAACCTAAGGTAGTACTGTGTCAATGTCTATCAGAAATGATGTGAAAGTAATGCAGCATTAAGCATGAACGGTGGCATGTCACAAAATATCTCAAATCCGAGTGTCCAATGAACATAAAAAGGACTTGCTCACATTCTTGTTCAAAATATGGGTTCAATGGAACATATACGCAACATGCCTACCATTGTGAGTGTCAATTCTACAAAGACTTCATGATCACATTCTGCCAAAAGAGATATCATGTTACACTATCTGCAAAACACAAAATCATGAAAAGTTAGAAAAGTAACAGGAATTTCAAAGCAATTATTGAGTACTAAACTTACAAGGGAAAAAAAAAAAAAAAAAACCTCTCATCTAATAAGAAAAGTGGAGTTGGACTTTGACTCAAAGAACCAAAGGGATTGATGTATTTAGCCGAAACGAACCACAGCTTATCAACTTGTGAAAACAGAGGTTCCTATTGTTTTGTAGTAAGTGCTGTTTTGAATAATAAGATGTAAAGCAAACTCTTACCAACTAGCTAGTTTTCGATAACAGAACCTAAGGTAGTCCTGTGTCAATGGTCTATATCAGAAAGTGATGTAAAAGTAATGCAGCATGTTGACATCTCACAAAATATCTCAAATCCAAGTGTCTAACGAACATAAAAATGATTTGCATGCATTCTTATTCAAGATCTGGGTTCAGTGGAACATATTTGCAACATCCTTACCATTGTGAATGTAAATTCTACAAAGACTCATGAACACATTCCGCCAAAACAGATATGAGGTTACACTATCTGCAACCAATTGAACCTTTAACAAGTCACCTGCGTCTAACTAACAAAGGGATTGACTATAATTGACATCAATTTAGCCGAAATGAACTACAGCTTATCAACTTGCGAAAACAAAGGTTTCTATTGTGAAAGTAATGTAAAAGTAATGCAGCATTAAGCATGAACGTTGGCATGTCACAAAATATCTCAAATCCGAGTGTCTAAGGAAGAGAAAAAGGATTTGCACACATTCTTGTTCAAAAAATGGGTTCAACGGAACATATATGCAACATCCCTACCATTGTGAAAGTTAATTCTACAAAGATTCATGAACACATTCGGCCAAAGCAGATATCAGGTTATGCTATCTGCAAAACAGAAAATCATAAAAAGTTAGAAAAGTAAACAGGGGAATTTCAGAGACATTATTGAATACTAAAATTTCAAGAATAAAAATAAAACAAAAAACACAAGAAAATCTCATATGTACTGAGAAAAGAGGAGTTGGAGTTTTGACTCAAACAGCCAAAGAGGAACCCAGAAGGTGACCAAAACGAGGCGCTGCAAGGCGGGTACTAACGAAAAGTTAGTGTGGGATGAGGACAGGGTTAACAAGACCAAAGAATGATCTTAGACTCTTGGTATCAGGAAACTGGAGGTTTGTCAATCACCGCATCACAATGACACTATTGGGTGCTTCAAGAGTATTTTATGGCACATAACAGTGTCCTTAAAATCCAAGAAGTCATGATGAGCACTGAGTTCTGATTTCTCAGCCTCAGTCAGAATTGAAAACCCAATTGAACTACTAGTCCATGTATTGAGTGCGCTTTGCGCAGAAGGCAAGACTAACCTCTCAATGCCGAATTCCATGAGCCGATTTTCGAGCTCATTCATCAAAATCCTGCACATCCCAAGTCTCCTAAACTGAGGCCTAGTCGCCACGAGTGGCACTTCAGCAACTCCCTTATTGATCCTCACCGTGGCGGCACCGATCATCTCCTGATGACCATCATCATCATCTCTCCTCTCCAAAACCACAGTGTAAAACCCTCTCAAATTCAACTCGGAATCGGATTCCAAGTCGAAGACAATGTCCTCAGCAATGTCTCTGTTGGTGTAGGGGTCTTTGGAAGGCTCGAAACACTCGTGGATGGCATTGAGAGCGGAGTGGAGCTTGGTGCAGTAAAAAGATTCAATTCGCATGTGAGATTTCAAAAGCCTCCATGTCAGGTTATTCCTCACGGGAATGGGTGTCCCCAAAATCCGGTTGATCCCAGAAATCTTGGATCTTTCATCTTTTAAGACATCATTGATGTTTCTTGTTTTCGATCCTCTTCTTGATCTGGATTGGATTTGGGGTCGGGTTCTGTTTGACGACGCCGTTTTGCTCTCCCAACACCGGACTGATTCTTCTTCAGGAACGCGCGAGGGTTTCACGGTAGACGACCATGACGATGCCATAGTAAAGGCCCGCTTCCGCTTCATGATTGATCGATCTCGATTAGGGTTTTTGATCGATCTTAGGGTCGATCTCGATTAGGGTTTTTGATCGATGTGGGTCTCGATCTTAGGGCTTAATTCAGCGGAAAGTTTGATCAGAGAAGAGAAATTTGTTGAACAGAGAGAAAGAGAGAGAGAGAGTGAAGAAACAAAGAAATTCAAGAGAAACAAATAAATGATTTGCAGGTAGAGGAGAGAAAGTGAAGACAGAGCAAATGCAGGTACAGGTTTATATAACAGGTTCCAACGGATACTTTCTCACTTATTGACACGTGGCCTTTTGCTGCTTGCTGCCCACGAAATCATGACAGCTGGCACTCCCTCCACTAGAAACGAATACTGCGTTTAAATCAGGATCCCCTTCATGTTCCCAAAAAAAAAAAAAATTAATTAATAATAATACAACAAAGAATAGAGGAACAAAGAATAGAGCAAACTGAAGACTGACAAAAGGTAGGGTTAATAAAAAAGACTAAATTTAGTTTAGTAACTCAAATTTTAGGGTTAAAATTAATTTGGTCCCTGATTTTTTTTTTTTAATCAAGATGATCCCTGCACTTCCAATTTCCATTACTCGAGTCCAAATTTCAAAATTGACTCCAATTGTGACATCATATGGTGAGTTGACACCGACAAGCATGGCCCACTGTTCAGTTTTTAATTCTCAGTTTGGACGAAATGTCCAAACTACCCTGATTACTATTTTCCTCATCTCGAGCGTGCTGGAGTCGTGGGAGGGCGTCCGGGCAACCCAACCATGTCCACCGTCGTTGCCGCCGTCTACCCCCTTGCTAGACCCAGGACGAGGCTCGCTTCCTTATCCTCGCCTATCGCGACCACTGGTTCTACGAATCTGAAATCTGCCAACTGGGACCACATAGCCGCTGCCACAGCTTCCTTGGCTCCCTCCTCGCCGCCCAAGACCTCGTTGTAGTGCCATCAGAAGGCTCGTAATTTGGTAAAATTTGATGGAAATGTTGACAGGGATTTTAGTCCTGATGTTGATGAGAAGTCTAGCTTCTATTCTAGCTCAGGGAAGAAAAAATGTTGAGTACTTCTGGTTTTGTAGCTTTGATAATGTGCTCTTGTTTTACTGTGATTTGGTTTGGAAGTAGATTATTAACATAGATAGTGGATATGGGGTTCTGCTTTGAACTAGGGATGGCGGAGGTGTCGAATTTGGTGGAGGAAGAAGAAGAATATGGGATAGCCGAGTGTGAGAGTCAAAGTTAGGGGTAGTGTGAGAGATGATGATGATGGAAGTAATAACTCGACGACGTCGGGAAAGCCGACATACGTGGAGTCATTGACGTATTGATCAAGATCAAGAGGGAAGGAGAGGAGCGGGTCTCCACCGTCATGAAGCTTGAACTGGAACCTGAACCAGGGTCTTTACACACTCTGGAGCCCGTCTTTGCAATTGTAGTGAGGGGTTAGAGAGGGTCTAAATTTGGGGGTTTTGGGAATGGTCAAGTTGGTCATTGGGTCTTTTGAAGCATAGGAGTTTGGCTTTGGTAGTTTTGAGGTGGAAGTTCTCATGATGATGAATTAAATTTGGGAGCAATTAAAGAGTTTTTTGGGTTTGGAAAATTGAGAACCAATTTCAATTAGGTTGTTCTATCCCAACAACATTTACTTTGCAAAGAAAAAGCTACCCAACAAAGATCATATTGTTCATCAAGCCACGAGGTATGTAATCTGGAAGGTCACGTCCCCAAATTGAAGTTTCCATAAGAGAATACGACATTTTGACAAGGTTCATATGTAAAATTGTAGATTGAATCAATTGGATGTGGGTAGATTTGGTAGGCAAATGCGGCGGTTGAGAAGCCTCAAAATTCCATAGCAGTTAAAAACTTTAAAATTTTTAGATTTTGAAATGAAAGAGGAAGAGAAAGTGTGAGGGATATGGAGGATTAGTGACTCAATTTAATATGGTTGGGTTTAGTGGCAAAAGAAGTTATGTTCCATTGTTTTGGGGGGGGGGGGGTTTGAAATTACCAAACTGCCCTTTGAAATATGAATAATGGCATAAGGTTAATAGTGTTATTAACGACATGTATCAAAAGTGAATTGCAGAGGAAAACTGAAGACTTGCAAATGATGAAGGGTATGATTAATAAAAACCTCTCACCCATGAAAATCTCTGGGCAGCTGGCAAAGTGTTTTGGCATATGAATATCCGCCAATTGTTTTTTTTTTTTTTTTATAAAATAAAGGATTAAATACTTGTTACTCCGCAAACTTTTTCCTGAAAAACAGTTTAGTTCCTAGCCTTTCAAATTAAACTGGATAGTCCTTATTCTCTCTAATTCTCACACAACAGGTCCAAAACATGTCTAAAATGACTATTCTACCCCCAAAATCCTTTTTATATTTTTTTCTCTCTCTTTTTTTAATTTCTCTCTATTTTTTTATTTTTTTTCTGCTTTTCTCTCTCTCCCTCTCCACAGATCGATCTTGTCCTCCTCACTACTCTTAATCTCTTACATTCTCATCTTCATCTTCTTCTTCAACTCTCCAGAACCCACCACTAAATGGGTCTTCGTCTTCCTCTATCAGAATGCAACTCCGGCGCCGGCAGAGTGCTGTACTCGAAGATCGTCCGCTTCAAGCAACCCTCCACTCCGTTTTCAGATAGCTTCTCCACATTCTTCACGTTCTCCGTCAGCAATTTGAATCCCTCCTCGATCGGCTGGACGGCTGGCTTTTATCATCACGTCGGATGATGAGGTTGTCGAAGACGCTGGCGGGTTCTTGGGGCTCTAGAGCATGGCGGACCCGGGTTCGGGTTCAGGGTCGAGCTTCGTGGCGGTGGACCTCGTGAATTGCTAGATATAATTCGGTGGGTCTTCAACATATCCGTTTCGTATTCGAATCTCAAACCCAGAGACCCGCTCCTCTCCTTCCCTCTCGATCTTGATCAGTACGTCAACGACTTGGGTGTTTAGGATTTGGGTTGTTTCTGGGTGTTTATGATCTGCGTTGTGTGTTGTTATTGTTTGATCTGATCTGGGTGTTTCTAATCATTCGTAATATGTTGGATGATGATAGTAAGGTGGCTTATTGGTGGGAGTGGTGGAGGATGAGGAGGAGGAGGAGGAGAGGTGGTTGAGCTTAGTGGGGACGACGGAGGTGGAGATGGAATTGTGGCGGCGGAGCCTCCATGAGGGGTGGAGGGGGCCTACCAAGCGCTGTAGAGTGGTAGTGAGTGCGGTGGATCGAGTGGATAAACTCGAGGTCAGATACTAGCTTGGAGAGAGAGAGAGAGAGAACCAGCCAAAAATAAAATAAAAAGAGAAAAAAAAATAGAGAGAAAAAAAAAAGGATCTTGGGGGTAGAATAGTCATTTTAGACTTGTTTTGGACCTGTTGTGTGAGAATTAGAGAGAATAAGGACTATTCAGTTTAATTTGAAAGGCGAGAGACTAAACTGTTTTTCAGGCAAAAGCTTGAAACTTGTACTAATAAGAAGTAGGGCAAATGTCCAAATACCCTAAAATCTTCCTTATCCTACCAAACTTATGGATTTCCCTATTATCCATAAGATAATTAATTTTTGTTCCCTAAAACCCAATTGAGCTCATTTTTTTTTATTTTTTGTTTGTTTTTGGGACTATTTCACCCTCTTCCCCTCTGTCATATAGAGATAAAGTGTTTTTTTTTTTTTTTGGGGGGGGGGGTGTGGGGGTGTGAGGTCACTGGAGAGTTTATCGAAACTTGACCATAACCTCGTCAGAATTTGCCAGAACCTTGCCGGAGGTTGCTGGACGCTTACTGGTCCTTGCTAGTCGTCAGAGGTCACTAGAGGTCAACGGAGATCTCATAAAGTTCTAGGAGGTTTATTGACCTCCAAAAAAACTTTTATTGTCCCCCAATAAAAGTATTATTGAGGATCAATAATTAGTGAAAAATGAAGACCTTCTTGATTTTGAAAGTCTTAGGTGGTTTGTTGACCCCTACTAGAATTTTATTGACCACCAATAAAAGTTTTGTTGAGAATCAATAAAAGTGTTAGTAGATAGAGTATCACCATTTTCTTTTATAAATGAAATAAATCGATCAAATAAATAGGTATGAGATAATAGAAACTAATTTTTTTTTTTAGAGTAATAGTCAACCATTTTATTAATAATAAACAAAAGAAAAATTACAACTTATAGATGTAGAAGCTACATCAAAATATAAAATAACAACAGAAGTACTAGATGCAACAAAGCATCGGAAATAAAAAACCTAGCAAGGATATGAAGGGATGTAATTAAGCATTTGATGAGGCACCAGACAGAGTCTGAGCTATGTAAAACGGTACCAACAGTATGGCACGCAAAGATATACGTCGAATAGAGGGTAACCTTCTATCAAGGTAACCGCCAGTAGTATGACTGACCTTGCCTACTCCATGCAAAATAAAGCGCTGAATAGAGAGCAATCTTCTACCTAAGTAACCAAAGAAGCAATTCCAACATGCAGATAAGTTTAGGGCCCAAAAACAGTCTCCCGGATCCCAAATGCGAACCCTAACAACTTCGGACTCATTCACCAGCTGCCCGGCCCCAAGAAGGAAGGCCCAGCCTAAATTCCAGTTGAGCAACCCAACAGAATAGAGGCCCAGGCCCACCAGGGTACTTTGGGCACCCAAAGCCTCTTTGGGCATCAACCTTGATCGCGGCTCTGATAGCTGCTCCACCGCCCATCGTCAGAGAAGGCACCACCCGGTCCCACCACTTACCCAAGAGGCCAAGGACGCCTGACTCTCCGCACTATGCCAAAAACCTTAACATACTACACTTTTTGCACACACAAAAAAAAAAAGTGTTATGTGATGAAGGAAAGTACATCAGACAACATGTTTACTAAACTTATGTTCTGTAAGGTGGTTAAAATTCTAAAGTTTTTGTTTAGAAGATCATTGCACAATGGTTAAAAGAATAATCTGTTGTGTAAATTTAAAAAAAAAATTGCGGTAGATTTCCCTCCTAAATTGACTCAAATTTGGCTCCAAATTGTACCCTAGATGCCACTAAATTCTACAACAGTTTAGTTACTTGTGTTGTAGGAGTATACTGCTTGCAAATCATCATACAATGGTTTTTAGTGTGCCGTTGTGCAAATATGAGGCCAAATTTGGAGAAGTCTCCAAAATGGCATTCATTCCACCCAACCACCCCCCCCCCCCCCCCCCCCGCAAAAAAAAAAGAGAGCAAATTCGGCTTCAATGGTTTGTCATGCTTGCAATTTCGTACAACATTATGAACTATTTTTGTTGTGTGAATGAGAAATGCCTAACCTAAGCGCTAAAACTGACATTTTGATTGCACATGCGGGAAATTTCCATCTTTTGTTCCCTCAGCTATCTAGCAATTCAGACAACGTAAATTTATCTATATGTTGTTTGAGTAAGTTAAAAAAAAAAAAAAAAAATTAATGCTTAATGCCTTAAAAGTCTTAGCCAACTCGAGGGCACACTCAAACAAAGTGGCCGTTTTTCATGTCTGAGAAAAAAAAACAAGAGCTTTTCTTCATTTTAAGGCTTCGAGCCATACATGGAGCTTTTCTTCACCATCTTTCAAGTCTAGATTAGGGTTCAATTTGGGTTTTCGTTATGCTGAAAGGGGGGGATTGGGTTCTCACCAATCGAGTTGGGTTCTACTTGATTAAGGTTCGAGTTTTGTTAGATTTGGGGTTTTTTTGTTCTGCTGAAAAGGGAGATTGAGTTATCACCAATCGACTTGGGTTCGAGTTGAAGGATGAGGAAATGGAATTTCACGAGCTTAGGGATTGGTGCTCAAATCCTTTCGATTGGTGAGTTAAATTTGGGATTTCATTGCTCTTCTTCATTGTCTTTATTTGTTTGGTGCTCAAATCCACTTTGGGTTTTAAATTTTGTGAAGAAGTTCATTGTCTTTGTTCGTTTGGTGCTCAAGAGCATTCGATTGGCTTAAGTTTATAACCACTTGTTTGTGTTAGCTTTTTTGAGAGCAATTAAGAAGAAGAAGAAGAACCAATAGCTGCGAAGGTGGAATGAAACCTTTGATTTCATAGCTCTCTATGGTTGCACCAGTTTCCAAAGCCCCAAAGCCATGAAGAAGAACAAGATGGTGTTCTACTTCAAAGGACAGCGATTTCACTGTCTTCATAGACCTCAACAAGTTCTAGAATGAGGAGCTCATCAAATATGGCTTCCCCGAAGACATTTGGTAACCTCTAATTTTCCCTACATCAATTCCAATTCTATCTCAAAATCAAGGATTTATCGCTTAAGTTCTTAGATTTGCTACTGATAAATTAACTTTAGGGAATAGATTAGGTTAAATTGCAGTCTTTGTATTAACAAGGAGTGTATTTGTGGTTGGTTAATTTGATTTATGCTCTTTTTGACGGGTTGCAAGGTGCATTTGAATGGAAAGATCAATTGAGAATATTATGCTGTTATTGTAAATGTTGAGTAGAAGGTTAAGATTTTCATGCTATCGGGTTGGTGGTGTAATACCTCTCTAGATTTGGTTTTTCTTTTGGTGAGTATGTGGAAATTTAACTTCTTCTTTTTTTCTTTCTATTTTGCTGAAAAATAGCATGTCATACTTATGATTGAACTTTTCATACTCTTTCCCATATGCTCGTTTCAGGTATACAGTCCCTTGCTCATGCAAATAACTGATGTCTATGAATGACTTTTATGTGTCTTGCTTAACCTTATAGCTATGCCATCACTAATCGGAAGTTACATTTATTTCAACATGAGATTATACATTTCAACAGGAACATCTTTCAAGTATCCAGCTGCACAAATGGTATTGTTGTTATAGTTTTTTGTTTTTTTGTTTTTCCTTTTTTCTTTTTGTATGAGGTTGGAAGGTTTTTCTTTTGATCTTATGTATATGTATTCAAGTTCCCACCCAAATAGAGGCTTCTACCAGACATTGGTAGCTTTTAGGATTTTACAGGTAAATCTTTGACTCTTAGAGCTACTACAAAAGTAAAAAAAAAAAAAAAGAGAGAAATTTCATTTTAAAGAGTTTTTCTTTTGGGTGAGTTTTTGTTACCTGGATTGGTAATTTGATCTTACCTTATTATACTTTTAGTTTGTCTATGTTTTGTTTTATCTATTAGTTTTGAAACAAATAATTTGATGTGATTAGTAAGCATGGTTAAGACTTACGTGGCTCTTGCTTGCTAAAACACCTTCTGGTCTTGTTATTTTATTTGGGCTACTTCTCTGTTCCTTTTGGTTTTGGCTGGGTTCCAGTCTAGAAAGAAAGAGAGAGGGTGGCCCGGGGGGGTGACAGGAGGAAGAAATTGACTTTTCTCCATTTTTTTCCAATGTCAAGTGATTTTCTTTGGTTACTCTCTTCTTCTTTTGGGAGGATTGAAAACTAAGTTGACATCTCAGTTTCAACTTTGAGTTCAATTAGTTTAGCTTCTGATTTTCTGTCCTTGGGTACTTTTCAACATAATCTGGAGGTGTTTGAGAAATTAGTTCTTATTTTTCTATTGTGTTTCGCTCTTGAAACTTATAATTTATCTACAGCTCACTTTGTTCTCCTCTCCCCTTTGTTTTCCTAAATTTCTTCGCAACTAATTGTTATTGGTTTGGGTATTGAACGTTTTCAATTATTTTGGTATTTTAACATCCTTTTCTTCTCAAAAGTCTCTCTCTCTCTCTCTTTGTTCTATTATTCACATCTTTCATATGCGTCTATTTTCTTTGTTTGCAACACTAAGTGTTTGCTTTATTGTCAATCAAGTTGATTTTCTTATCGAGTGGAGATTGCAATTTTTATTATTCTATCTATTTTTGTTTCTTTCTTCTTGAAACATAATTTGAATTATGAAACCTAATTCAAGGTGTATCTATGTTCTTTAAGGTGTTGAGGGAGCTACTTGAGCTCGTTTGTTTTCTGTAACATGTTTAGACAATCTTCCTTATATAGAGGTGAGTGGATACTGAATATTCTATTTACATTGAGTTCTTGTTATCATGTGCTTGGTTTGATAACCATGATGTGGTCATGACTGATGATTGTGAGAGTGGAGTTCAAAGTTGTGAACTGCGGTGAACCTTTGATTTATGTTGTGAAAGCATAAAACTATAGATGTTGTTAACCTTATTCTTCTAGAAGAGCCCATGTTTGTATGCTGGACTGAAATGTTTCAGATAACTCTAAAAGGGCATGTTTTTGTTTTGTTATACCCTTTAACACTTTAGAAATTTGGAGTGTATTTACTGTTACATTTGTTTGTTTTGGTAGTCATTTCCATCTGGAAAAAAGATTTGATCTTATCCTGTAGACACAAGTGCTTAGTTCGTAATACCAGATGTAAATATAAGTCTTTGTATTTTGGTTTTCTCTGCAGCTTCTTGCTTGTGTCCTTTTGTCATGTTGCTCATGGGTAGTGTGGCTTTTGATGTGGGAGTATTGTATGCAGCTTCTTGAAACAAGTTGATGTGGTGGCTGAAGCAGAAGAAAAAAGAGGAGCTGCAGGAGCAAGCATTAGTCGTGGCCGAAGTGGGCAAGCAATCATAAATAGCCCAATAAGCAATGATCCATTTCTAGCACACTAATGTCTTTGTCCCGGATTCAATGTTAAACAATAAATTGTCACTGATTCATGATTTTGTGGAACAATGACTAATACGAATTGTATCTTGGTGGATCCAATGTACTTTGAAGTTTAAAATATGGGTTGGAGTACTATTAGTTCATTTGATTGTTTGCATCAAATTCTATTTCCATTTGATCACTACTGTTCATCAGGTAAAATGAATGTTTGAATGATCATACAACAGATTTCTCATTTATCAGACAATGGTTTTTCCAAAAAGTAAGTCTTCTAATTAACTCTCACACAAAGAAAGCACTAGAACCCCGTTGTCTGACAAGGCTTAACAAACAACGGATTTAAGCAAATTCTGTTGTCTGAAAGCAGTGCCTCAATTACTGGGCAGCTACACTTGACATCTGCCTAGCCATCACACAACAGTTATAACACATACCCGTTGCCTATGTGTGTCTCAGACAACTGTGTTCAACATTGTTTGAATTTTCAACAGACAACGGCTCACTCTACAACGGTGGCACTCCAAATCACACAACAGTTTTTGTTCGTCGTCTGATAAGTTTTTTTGGCATAGTGTCGGGTCGTCCTGATTTGAAAAGGCAATGTAGTCATTGCTTCTCCCCATTGAACACGACGACCCCGACCAAGGAATGGGAACCAGAGATCTCCACCACCAGGGTTACTCAGCAACGCTGCCGCATCTTGAATCCATATTAGACCACGCTGACCCGGATCCCAGATCTGGCCCTAGAGCCAGACTCGATCTCCGGCAGTCCTCCATACACCCAATCGCAGCCTCTTGCCACTCACCACCTTGCTCCTTGTTGCTGCCCACTGGTTCTTTAGCCTAGACAAACCAGGTTGAAGAACGAAACGCGCATAGCCACCGGTGAGATGTTCTTACCATAACCACTGGATTGAATCACAGAAAAATCCTGAATGCTTTGGGCAATATGAGATTGAGAAACAAGGCCACAAGCCCTGCGTAGTATTCATGAAACCAGGAACGGGTCGCCATACTCCTCCGCTAGCATGGAGGGAAGGTGCTAGAGATGGCCATCCAAGGAGGCGGCCACTCTCACCCTAGCAGAGCGCTAGGTCATTGAATATTGAATATTAATAGAAACTAATTTATGCAATTTCATTTCATGTATTAATTGGAAACTAAATGGTAAATGTTTAGTGACTAAAACGAAAATCAGAAATAGAAAGTTAAAAAACTATAATCAAAATTCTCATCACAATACAACAACCCACATGAAACAAAGAAGTAGATAACAAACTATCCAGGGTCTTCCACCACTAAATGCCTACCATGTGGGCAATGCCTACTAGAGACCCTGTATTTCCCCAATCAATCAATGCACCAGATAGAATCCAACATCGCAAACTATAGAGAAAAATATCAACATACATACATAAACTAAAATTAAATTAAAACAAATATTGATTTGCATTAAGCTAACAACACCATAATTAGTTTGCACCAAGGACGAATCCAAGTGATGGGCTAGTTGGGCTACAGCTCAACCCAAAGTTCTTCCAAGCTTTTAGATGGTATAAGGATACGTTTACTTACTTAGAATGAGAATAAAAATGGTGGGAATGTTACGTAGTAAAAATATTCCTGCATTTACTAACACATAAAGGAATCAGAATGATTCCGGGTAAAAGAATTTTTGCGTTTACTAACATATGAAGGAATCAGAATTGGTGTAGGTTCCACCTCCTTGTTAGGAATCGATTCCTGAATACTCATGAATTTGATTACGATGGGGGAGATGGGTTTAAGAATCAAAGCTTTTAGAATCAATACCGATTCCTTTCTTCTCCCATTCCAGTTGCCTCCGATTCATAATTATTTTACATTTCAAGTAAGTAAACGTGCATAAGTGTGCTACTTAGTCAAGGCCCTGACTTTGGTTCAGTTGCTAAAGTGACAAGCCCATTAACACTTTCTAACATTCTGATCTGGGATCGAGTCCCCTAGGCTGTTTTTTTTGTTATTAACCGATATCTTTCTTCCTTTTCTGCATCATTTTCTTTCTTTAGTTTCTGTTCTTCTTTTTTCTTTTCTTTTTGTTTCTTTCCTCATTTTCTCCTCCCTTTTTCTCTTTTTCCCATTCTTTTATTACAGCTGTTCTATTAGTTTTCCTATTAGTATTTCTTAAAAATTTCTTTTTTTAAATGCAAATCTTGTTTTTTTTTCTCTGCTCTTTCCACATTTTGCTCTCCCTTTTTTCTTTAGTTAAAACATGAGTGTTTATATTGGGACCTCCAAATTTGCTCACTTGACCTCACTCTATTTTGAATTATTAAATGACATATATAACCTACTATAAAATGACTATTAAGGATAATAATTATACCAAAGAAATATTATATTAATTTCTCTAGACTTTCCAATTCAATAACATTAGATTGTATTCTTTATTATTTTCCTTATCTATTTTCATTTTCCAATTTCACTACATACTCATTAAAGTATTCATATATATATTTATTAAGAATTAAAACTATGATTAAGATCATGTGAAATAAAAATGTATGATATACATATTGAACTCATACTGGTAAGGGAAAACATGCAAAATAAATCAAATTATGACCTAAATCTAAGTCTATCCATTATATTTGTAAAAAATAAAAAATGAGCTAGCAATAAAAAAAAACTAAATAAATATTTAAATAATTAATCATGAGATAGAGAAAATAGAGAAAATAAAATAAACATTAAGAAAAAATGACTAATCTTTTCTTTTTTTGAACAGCTAAAACATAAATCTTAGTTAATGATTTTTCCCTAGAAGACACTGAGTTGTTCTTTGTTCATGGGTTCGCTTACAAAGCGGGCTCAAAATTGACTTGTAATGAGTTGATATTACTTAGATATGAGCGTGGTTGTTACCCCGCTATTTTTCTGTCTTTAAGTGTATGTTAGACTCTGGCTATTTGGCTAGTCATCTAATGCAATGAACCTTTGTTTAAAAAAAAAAAATAATAATAATAATAATAATAAAGATTAGCGGTTTTCCCTATGTACGAGTGAAACCTTAGCCTCCGGTGGTGGTTTCTCCATTTCTCTCAGTCAAATTCTCCTGTTGTTCCGTTCTGCTAGTATGGATATAGTTTTCTGGAATATCAGGGGCACTAAGGACCCTCATAAGTTACGGGCGTTGTCATCCTTGGTCTTCCAAAGGCGTCCTGGAGTCCTATTTCTGTTGGAGACGAAGTGTAGTCAAGAACGCTTCAACTCCTTTCGAGCTAATCTAAGGTTTCAACATGGAGTGATGCAGGAGTGTAGCGATAATGGAGGGGGTGGTCTGATGCTGTTATGGGGTGAGGACATTGATATTCATCTTCGCTCCTATTCTCCGCACTTTGTGGATGCAGATGTGGTGTTGCCGGCGTTAAAGGGGGTCTTTGCCTGATCACTGGTTTTTACGGGCATCCAGAGATAGCGCAACATCATGTCACTTGGGATTTACTCAGGCAACTTGCCATGCTTCCCGAGGCAGATAAGTGGTTAGTATTTGGTGACCTAAACGAAATTCTTTCCTCCTCTGAGAAATCTGGAGGAGCCGCATGTCCTCTATGGCAGATCGATGCTTTCCAAGGCGCTCTTGACGAAGGGTTTTCGACTTTAATAAGGAGAATGCATAGTGCTGGGGAGTTGAGGGGTATCAATATTTGTCGTCGTGCACCTACGTTGCACCATCTTTTGTTTGCAGATGACAGTTTTTTATTTGCCTAGGCTATTCCAGGCTCGTGTCATAAATTGAAGGAGTTATTGAATATTTATACACTAGCCTCTGGTCAAGCAATAAACTTTCAGAAGAGTAGTGTGTGTTTCAGTTCGAATTTATCTATAGCTGCACAGGAGGATCTGGCTGGGATCTTGAATGTGGAGCTTGTTCCTTTCCATGAGAAATATTTGGGGCTGCCTACACATATTGGCTGCAGTAAGAAAGAGGCTTTCTCTTATATTCAGGATTAGTTGAGGAAGAAACTCTTCGGTTGGCGGGGTAAGCTGTTGAATGTGGCAGGTAGAGAACTTTTGATCAAGGTGGTCACCCAAGCACTTCCCACATATGCAATGAATTGCTTCTTACTCCCGAAGACTTTTTGTGTACAGTAGTTGTGTGCTAATTTTTGGTGGGGTGATTCTAATAACCACAGTAAAATACATTGGAGCAATTGGGATTACTTGTGTTTGCCCAAAGATAAAGGGGGTCTGGGGTTTCGTAATCTATGTGCTTTCAACTTTACCATGTTGGCCAAACAAGCATTGAGGATTATACAAAATCCTGATTCCCTTATGGGTAGAATTTACAGAGCTAGGTACTTTCACTCTACATCATTCATGGAGGCTTCTCTAGGAGCTGCCCCGTCATACACCTGGAGGAGCATCTTCGCTTCTGGGGTGGTGCTTAATGGTGGACTGAGGTGGCAGGTAGGTGATGGTAACTCAATTTGCATTTGGGAGGATAATTTGATTCCTAGAGATCATGCTTTTACACCTTTGTCTCCTCTCAGGTGTCACGCCCCTGATTTTTAACGCAAATAAAAATCGATATACAATCCCATAATTATATATGCGTGAACGTTCAACCATCAATACAAAATACCATAGAAACTTTTTCCCTTTTAACCCAAGTACATATTGATGCCCTAAACCCACTATGTCAATATTGATCCGCTCCACAGAGTCATATATTACAATGCTTATGAATTAAATTGTCAACAACAAAATAAAACGTAGATGCTCCTCAGAGTTCACCACAAGCGGAAGTCTTCATAACAGTAAAGTCACAAAATGACTTCTTACCTTTAAGCTGCAAGCACGCTACCCCAGCATCAGCCACGGTTATCCTGACCTGCAGAAATAACCCCTACACCTTTGGAATGGTGCACCGAGTTGCCACACAACAAACCCGGTAATCTTTTGCAAGCCCGTATGAGTAAACTCAAAACCACAAAGCAAAACACATTTCTTAAGTCACCTAAACCTAAACACGATATGCACATATCTCACACCTACGGCCATCAATTCCATAACCTTCCATATCATGCCTACATAATTCAACTGGTGACTAAAGCCTCATGTTCAGATTCTCAACTAACGTCCCATTACACAAATTCAATCAAACAAGACTTCCTCAAGCAATGTTTGACGCTATTCTAACTCACTTCGGCGAATTCCAAATCACACTCATTCCCCCCCCCCTCCAGGAGCTTTTGTCATCAACATGACATCAAAGGTGAAAAAAAATCAATGAATCACCTTCCTATCCTCACCACAGAGTACAATTCGTCACCACTATGGCTCTTAAGATAAATCAAACCATCAATCAATACAATCAAGAAGAAACAAAGCAATCACATTTCAAAACAAGCAAAACAATTCATATAATTTAGTTCAGGAGGTCACACTAAGTCAAGCAATTCAAATCATAGTAATCATCGTAATCCCACACTCTGACATCTGTAGGTAGCCCCGATCATCACAGCAGTTATCTCAATATTTGTTAACTTGATAACAATTCAACTCCGCTACCGAGCTGTAATCACACTGATCATCACACTCACCGATCATCACACAGATAGCCATCATCCTACTAATTATCACACAGATAGCGATCATCCAACTAATCATCACACAGATATCACCGGTCATCACATAGATAGCAATCATCACATAGATTCATTGCTAGTCATCACACAGATAGCAATCATCACACAAATATTCCTACACAAGCTACACAGATATTTCTACACAAGCTTTACATGATAATCATCACAAAGATTCATCATACTGATGTCATCAATTCATCACAAAGATTCATCATACTGATGTCATCAATTCATCACACAGATATTCCTACACAAGCTACCCTATCTTAAATCTCACTTAAGACGGTCATATTAGACCCATGGTATCTCAACACATGATATCCTACAATCACAACTCAATACACAATTTCATCAGTCATCACACAGATTCCACCAATACATATATATATATATATATCACGCAAATATATATATATATATATATATATATACATGATCATCCACTCAGGAATGCCACTAATACCACTATAGTCACAGTTAATCCCATAACTCCAAGACAATATGGTAATTAGCTCGTTACATCTTCACACACTAACCAAGACAAGCACAATTCGCTGTAATCCGCTCAACACAAGCCTCTCAAGTACCTAAACACATAAGGTCTCGACTTAGCAACAATTCACAAACGATTTAAGTCTGAAACCCCTGTTTTGAAAATAAAATCCCCAAAGTGACTCCAATCGAGGCGAAACCACATCCGAGACCACCCAATGTCTCCATAATACTTCTACGATCGATATGCCAAAACCACAAGTCAATCGGATAGTCGGATCCCCACAGATCGAAACATCGAACGGTCCGAAACAGTAAAAACCCTAACATGCTCATACGATCTCCAAAAATTACAAACAATATATCAAAATTCTCATATCAACGAGTAGATCGAACTTAGGAATAGAACTATCCCTGAGGTGGCCGAAAACCACCAGAAAACACCACCACAATGGCTGCGCCGCCGCCGGCCCAAAGTCAGAATTTGGCAAAACCCCCAACACAAAAATTCTTCATCTTAACTCCAATTACAACTTTCATAACTACACTAAAGTCAAATTATAAACCAATCAATCAAATTTTACCTTTGAAGCAACTGAAACCCGATGAACCCTAATTTTGAAATCGATCCAACTCGATCTCCACAGATTGAACCGATGCAAGCCATCTTGGGGGAAATAATCTATGCCCTTTAATGGGTAGAATCCCTTTTTGAATCACAGCCAAAGGTGGCCGGAGTTGGGAGAACGAAGTGCGGCGACTAGAGGCGATTTGCAGCCTCGCCGTGCTACTTCTCGGCCTCGTAGCGCCCTCCACAGCTCGTGTTTCTCCTTGATGTCTTCAGGGAATTTGTAGGCGGGGTTGAGACCAACAAAAACCACAAAAGATTTCATCCTATGGTGGCCGGATGAGCGAGATCGCCGATACCAAAGGGGAGAGGCGACTCAGGCTCTGGGAGAGAGAAATAGAGTTGGGTTTCCCAAAATGGAAACCTGGCCTTTTTTGCAATTTCCGGAAAAATCCTCTATATATACCAAAATGGAAAATTTTCAGACGGCCATAACTTCTTCATACGAACTCCAATTGACGTGAACCACATGTTCACGAACTTGTATCGACTCACTCTACAACTTTCGTGAAAGAAGTTTTCGGAGAATCTCAACGTATCAAAAGTCAACCTTGAAACCCCCCCTAAATCCACTCTTTTCAAATAAAAATTCGTCCGAACCACTTTTGCTCCGTCCACTAGCGACGAAACCGTCTTATAACCATAAAATTAATTTCAAAAAATCCTCGAAAAATAATTATGAATTTCCAGGGTATCACATCAGGTACCCTACTACTATTTAATTGATCAGTCGTCGGCTAAGTGGAACGTCCCATTATTGCATTCACTTTTTGCTGCGGAAGATGTTAATATCATTTAGCTGATTCCGTTGAGCGTGAGACTCCCACCTGATTTTTGTGTTTGGCATTTCACTTCTAATTTTTGAAACTCAATACCTTGTGTTTGATTTTCTTTTATTGAAAAAGAGATTTATGTTATCTGATTAAGGAATGAATATGCAATTAAGATTTATAGAGTAATTAAATCATTGAAATGACTACGTTTTTTATTTTAAAGATAATAGTTTGTTTGCAAATTATATGAATGAGGTTATTTAAGGAACTTTAGTGAGGTTTAGTGAGTAAATTTTGTACTTGCAAAGTTGATAGGAGGTGTAAAGAGCATACGAGGTCAAGTGAGTAAATTTGGAGGTGTCCAGAATCACCCTACTTTGATTCTCAGTATTGGAGGAAGTTCTGGGGGACTAAACTACCTAATAAGGTTAAGTTGTGTGTTTGGAAAGCCTTGAAGGGATTTCTCCCAATCTGTAGTAAATTGTTGTCACGCCTGGTAGATGTTCCGGTTCATTGTGGGCTCTGTCAGCAGGACTCGGAAGTAGATGAACATCTCTTCAGGGAGTGTGTAGTTTCAAGAAAGATTCTCACTCCTCTACTTGGACAGTTAGCTCAGCGGCAACTTCCATTTCCAGCTTGGTTGAAGCTTTGTATGGGGGTGTTATCTTTTGACAAATGGTCTAAATTATTGGTGCTTCTTTGATCTATCTGGAAGGCTAGGAATGATAAGGTTTGGCATGACAAGGCTTGAGATCCTCCTCAAGTTATTGTGAGAGCTCATCTGTGGCTTCAGAATTATCTACAGGTTAATCGTCCTCCAGTTCAAATTGGTCGTCAAAGGTCTAAATGGATGAAACCGTTGCCAGGGTGGGTGAGTATTTGCTTGAATTGTGCTTTTAATTCCCTTTCTTGGGTGGGGGTGTGAGTGTTGTTGCTAGAGATAGCAATGGGACTTGTTTAGGTGGACGGGCTAAATACATCCAGCGGGTTTCTTCAGCTGAGCATGTTGAATTACTAGCGGGTTTTGAAGCTTTGGAATTGGCGCAGGAGTTGGGTTTGCAGGTGGTGAAGTTTGAGTCTGATTGTATGCAGTTGGTTGGTTCGGTAGCTCTTCCATTGGAGTCTAAACCTGGCCTTCATTTGCTTTACATGGACTCACAATCACTTTTTTCTTAATTTCCTGGTTGTTATTTTAACATATTTTTAGGGAGAAGAATGCCGTTGCTCATCACTTAGCTGGGTGGGCACTTCGTTCAAAAGTTTTTTCTTCTTTTACTGGTCCTCCAAGCTTCTTGGTCGATTTGTTTTCAACTGATTGTACTTAAATCTGATCAATAAAAGTGTTTACGTTGCTTCTCAAAAAAAAAAAACCCACAGAATAGTTCATGTTATTTTCTTGTTGATTAGAAATTAATTTTTGAAACTCAATACCTTGTGTTTGATTTTCTTTTATTGAAAAAGAGATTTATGTTATTTGATTAAGGAATGAATATGTAATTAAGATTTATAGAGTAATTAAATCATTGAAATGACTAAGTTTTTTATTTTAAAGATAATAGTTTGTTTGCAAATTATATGAATGAGGTTATTTAAGGAACTTTAGTGAGGTTTAGTGAGTAAATTTTGTACTTGCAAAGTTAATAGGAGGTGTAAAAAGCATAGGAGGTTAATTGCGTAAATTTGGAGGTGTCCAGAATCACCCTACTTTGGATTCTCAGTTTTGGAGGAAGTTTTGGGGGACTAAACTACCTAATAAGGTTAAGTTGTGTGTTTGGAAAGCCTTGAAGGGATTTCTCCCAATCCGTAGTAGATTGTTGTCACGTCTGGTAGATGTTCCGGTTCATTGTGGGCTCAGTCAGCAGGACTCGGAAGTAGATGAGCATCTATTCAGGGACTGTGTAGTTTCAAGATGGATTCTCACTCCTCTACTTGGACAGTTAGCTCAGCGGCAACTTCCATTTCCAGCTTGGTTGAAGCTTTGCATGGGGGTGTTATCTTCTGACAAATGGTCTGAATTATTGGTGCTTCTTTGGTCTATCTGGAAGGCTAGGAATGATAAGGTTTGGCATGACAAGGCTTGCGATCCTCCTCAAGTTTTTGTGAGAGCTCATCTGTGGCTTCAGAATTATCTACAGGTTAATCGTCCTCCAGTTCAAATTGGTCGTCAAAGGTCTAAATGGATGAAACCATTGCCAGGGTGGGTGAGTATTTGCTTGAATGGTGCTTTTAATTCTCTTTCTTTGGAGGGGGTGTAGGTGTTGCTGCTAGAGATAGCAATGGGACTTGTTTCGGTGGACAGGCTAGATACATCTAGCGTGTTTCTTCAGCTGAGCATGTTGAATTACTAGTGGGTTTTGAAGCTTTGGAATTGGTGTGGGAGTTGGGTTTGCAGGTGGTGAAGTTTGAGTCTGATTGTATGCAGTTGGTTGGCTCGGTAGCTCTTCCGTTGGAGTCTAAACCTGGCCTTCATTTGCATTACATGGACTTACAACACTTCTTTCTCAATTTCCTGGTGGTTATTTTAACATATTTTTAGGGAGAAGAATGCAGTTGCTCGTCACTTAGCTGGGTGGGCACTTTGTTCAAAAGTTTTTTCTTCTTTTACTGGTCCTCCAAGCTTCTTGGTGGATTTGTTATCAACTGATTGCACTTAAGTCTGATCAATAAAAGTGTTTATGTTGCTTCTCAAAAAAAAAAAAAAAAAAACCCACAGAAAAGTTCATGTTATTTTCTTGTTGATTAGAAATTAATTTTTGAAACTCAATACCTTGTGTTTGATTTTCTTTTACTGAAAAAGAGATTTATGTTATCTGATTAAAAAATGAATATGTAATTAAGATTTATAGAGTAATTAAATCATTGAAATGACTGAGTTTTTTATTTTAAAGATAATAGTTTGTTTGCAAATTATATGAATGAGGTTATTTAAGGAACTTTAGTAAGGTTTAGTGAGTAAATTTTGTACTTGCAAAGTTAATAGGAGGTGTAAAAAGCATCGGAGGTCAAGTGAGTAAATTTAGAGATGTCCAGAATCACCCTACTTTGGATTCTCAGTTTTGGAGGAAGTTTTGGGGGACTAAACTACCTAATAGTTTGTTTGCAAATTATATAAATGAGGTTATTTAAGGAACTTTAGTAAGGTTTGGTGAGTAAATTTTGTACATGCAATGTTAATAGGAGGAGTAAAAAGCATAGGAGGTCAAGTGAGCAAATTTGGAGGTGTCCAGAATCACCATACTTTGGATTCTCAGTTTTGGGGGACTAAACTACCTAATAAGGTTAAGTTGTGTGTTTGGAAAGCATTGAAGGGATTTTTCCCAATCCGTAGTAGATTGTTGTCACGTCTGGTAGATGTTCCGGTTCATTGTGGGCTCTGTCAGCAGGACTCGAAAGTAGATGAGCATCTCTTCAGGGACTGTGTAGTTTCAAGAAGGATTCTCACTCCTCTACTTGGACAGTTAGCTCAGCAGCAACTTCCATTTCCAGCTTGGTTGAAGCTTTGTATGGGGGTGTTATCTTCTCACAAACGGTCTGAATTATTGGTGCTTCTTTGGTCTATCTGGAAGGCTAGGAATGATAAGGTTTGGCATGACAAGGCTTGCGATCATCTTAAAGTTATTGTGAGAGCTCATCTGTGGCTTCAGAATTATCTACAGGTTAATCGTCCTCCAGTTCAAATTGGTCGTCAAAGGTCTAAATGGATGAAACCGTAGCCAGGATGGGTGAGTATTTTCTTGAATGGTGCTTTTAATTCTCTTTCTTGGGAGGGGGTGTGGGTGTTGTTGCTTGAGATAGCAATGAGACTTGTTTAGGTGGACAGGCTAAATATATCCAGCGTATTTCTTCAGCTTAGCATGTTGAATTACTAGCGGGTTTTGAAGCTTTGGAATTGGCGCGGCAGTTGGGTTTGCAGTGGTGAAGTTTGAGTCTGATTGTATGCAGTTGATTGGTTCGGTAGCTCTTCCGTTGGAGTCTAAACCTGGCCTTCATTTGCTTTACATGGACTTACAATCACTTCTTTCTCAATTTCCTGGTTGTTATTTTAACATATTTTTAGGGAGAAGAATGCAGTTGCTCATCACTTAGCTGGATGGACACTTCGTTGAAAAGTTTTTTCTTCTTTTACTGGTCCTCCAATCTTCTTAGTGGATTTGTTATCAACTGATTATACTTAAGTCTAATCAATAAAAGTGTTTACGTTGCTTCTCAAATAAAAATAAAAAAAACCCCACAGAAAAGTTCATGTTATTTTCTTGTTGATTAGAAATTAATTTTTGAAAATCAATACCTTGTGTTTGATTTTCTTTTATTGAAAAAGAGATTTATATTATCTGATTAAGGAATGAATATGTAATTAAGATTTATAGAGTAATTAAATCATTGAAATGACTGAGTTCTTTATTTTAAAGATAATAGTTTGTTTGCAAATTATATGAATGAGGTTATTTAAGGAACTCTAGTGAGATTTAGTGAGTAAATTTTGTACTTGCAAAGTTGATAGGAGGTGTAAAAAGCATCGGAGGTCAAGTGAGTAAATTTGGAGGTTCTAATAGAAAAACTCTTGCAACATTCTCCATTAATCTTTCTTCCAAAATTTAGTCTCAATATCTATTGAATTATTATCGACAAAGAAACAAAAATAATTATTGTAAGCAAGCCTTAAATTATCCCACCCCAAACCTACATCCTGACTACGTCTCTGGTTTGCACAACACTCTAACCAAGCAATAGTTCTCTGAATCATCATAGCTAAATGATCAGCACAATTACAAATTGAGCTAAACTATAGACACAAAAAACAAAGCAAAAGCTGAAAAGCCAAAAATTTGATTAAAGAAATAAACTTTCGGACTAGAATGTGAGGAACCAGAGAAGCAAAACCAATCATCAGGATTGGCAGTGACAATGTCCATGTAGCACCCCACAAAGGACAACACTTTCCCTGGCACAGTATCGGGGTACTCCACAATTACGTTTCCCTTGACAGGGTAGTTAGTCATGTGATTGATAAGCAAGGTCTCACCGCTAGTGGTGGTTGCGTAGGGCAAGTGCAAATGGAGCAAGTGCTTCACCATTTGGTACTCCTAAGGAATTAGGTTAAGCGAGTTATTCTGGATGAACTTGGCCTCCCCGATAAGCTTGGAGAGGAGGGAAATGAAGGAGTCATTGTCAACGCCGAAAAGATTAACACAAGTTTAGATCCATGAGCCAAATTTGTTTGATTTAAATAAGCATGACTAGATCATACCTGAAAGACCATACGCTACTTTCAATGCCTTATGCTACTCCATGTCATAATGAAAATCAAGTTTTAATACCACCAGATTCGGCGATCGAAGCCGTCATTAGCGTGCTAACTACAACGGCGAACTCTACTTCGAGTTGGTGTTCCAGGTCGGGATGGTGAAGAATTGGGGATCTAGAACCTCTCAGTGGATGCCATGACCAGGTGGGACAGAGAGAGTGTGAGAGTCTGCAAGAAAATCAGGAGAGAGAGAGTGGAAGGTTATGTAATTTTATGATTCTTTTGAGCCCAACAATGACATTTTGTCTTTAAATATGGTGATTGAGAATTTGAATCTGTTGGTGGGAGGAGCGGTAGTGTTTTGGTTAAAATTTAGGCATTGGGTCAAGGCCCCTATAAAGTATACCTATATCTAACAACAAAAATATATCGAAGAATGAATATTGGTAGTGTGAGGTAAAAATATGAGGAGTACGAGCCCTCTTTTCTCTCCTCTAGTGGTAGCGAACCCTAGATTTAGGGTTTTGCTTACCCAGTTCCTTGAATGTTGGTAGTGTAAGGTAAAAGTATGAGGAGAGTACAAGCCCTCATTTCTCTCCTCAGGCGGCGGCGAACCTTAGATTTCGGGTGTTGCTCGCCTAGTTCCTTGGCTAGTGATGAGGCCTCTTCTCCTCTTATTACCAGTCTGGCATCCTTCCTATGTCCGTTGCTTCCTTCTGTTCAATCTCTGGGTTGTGATGATCGATCCAGACAAACCATTTCTTCTCTTCTATAGGTATCATGTTTTCTAATTCTTTTTTAAAAGGAAATTTACTTTAGAGAATTTGAATATGCAGCTGTGTTGTGTTTGTGTTTATTTTGTGTATGGATCTACAAGTTATCGGGGCCCTCCCCCTAAAGTGGCAATGGTAGCTAGTACTTGGCCTTCTTTTGCTCTTTTGAAAAAAATGTTTTGCTTCACATGTCAATATATTTTTTTAACTTATATTGTCGGATATGTGCATTGTTATTTTTTTATTACATCATCAGCTGAGAACCACAAAAGTTAGTCTTCCTTGAATTAAACTCACAACCTTCGTCTTACATAATCGGATTTGAGATTTTGAGGTTTACAGGGCTGGATTTGAGATTTTGAGGCTTGAGGTGAAAAATAACAAATGTGCTTACACCTTTTATAACACAGAAGAAGATCAAAAAAGAAGATAGCAAAGAAAAAAAAATCCTTAATAGAAAAGGGATTTGAAAATGGGCATACACCTTTTACAACAAAGAAAAAATGAAACGAAGGAGAAGGGTAATAATGGCTTTGGGCTTTGAAGCTTGACATGAGTATGCTTACGATCGGTTGAATGGAGCTTCCTAGAATGTGTCTTGCTCAATTTTGATTTCTCTCCTAATTGGGTTCACTGGATAATGTGTTGTGTCAGCATGGTCTCCTATTCTTTTGTGCTTAATGGGGTTCTAAGAGGAAATCTTGTTCCTTCTAGGGGTCTGAGACAAGACAATTCCATTTTGCCATATCTGTTCTTACTTTGGGCGGAAGTTCTTTCCAGACTTATCATGAGGGAGAAAAGTGATGATCTTTTGCATGGGACTCGGATTTGTACATGTGCACCTTATATTTCCCATTTATTTTTCGCTGATGATTCATTAATTTTCTTTAAGGGCTAAATACTGTTTAGTACCATGTGGTTTGGGTTCAAAATCAATTCAGTCCCTGATCTTTCAATTTCATCAAAAACACCCTCACACTATCATTTCTCATCCAATAGACCCTTCCGTCATGATTCTGTCAAATGGAACCATTAAGTAGCTGATATGGCATGCCAACTTGGTAGAAAAAATTCCAAAATAAAATTTCAGAATTTTTTTTGTGTGACAAAATTGCAGAAATTCAGATTCTCTCTCTTTCTCTCTCTCTCTCTCTCTCTCTCTCTCTCTCTCTCTCTCTCTCTCTCTCTCTCTCTCTTCTCGGTTTCTCAGCAATCTCATCCTTAGATCTGCCGAACCAACCAATCTCACCACTCTGGTTTCTCCGTCGGCCGCTCCCATACTGGAAAGAAAGCTCTTCGTAAGTCTCACGCTCCATACTCACCACTAGTCATCATTTCGTCTGTAGTGAAAACCCCAAATGGATCGAAAACCGGCAACTCCGATTAGCAATCAGACTCGGAATCCTGATCAACTTCAATTTCTTTAGAAGAACAGGAATTCGATTCGGAGATGAGGCTATCACAATCAGAATCAGAATCTGGAGTTTGGGTATTCTCTCGAGTCATCGGGACTTCATCGATGTATGGATGTAGTCCATGAGGATTGATTCTAGGTTTTTGAAATTTTTAATTTCCCAGAATTGCAGAGATGAGGGCTTGTCATCGGAGGCCTTGCACGGTGCAATCCGATAAGGCTCCGATCCGATCTATTCAGTTCTGATCCGCGTACGTCATCATGTTTCTGTTTGATTGGTTGTACGGTGTGCTCGCTTCCCTCGGTATGTGGCAGAAGGAGGCCAAGATCTCATTCCTAGCGCTCAATAATGCTGGCAAGACCACCTTGCTTCACATGCTCAAAGATGAGGTCAGCCCCCCCATCCCCTTATTCCTATTCCATTTTTTCCTTTACTTCAATTTCAATACATAGATTAGATTCTTCTTTTATGTTTGAGACGAATTGGAAGTTAAGGCAGATTTACTAGATCTGTAATTTTTATGCTAAAAACTAAATAGCTTTACAAACTGTTGGGAGCTTGAAGCAGAAACTGATTCATACTCCAAAGCATAAAAGCAGAGAGCACCAGAAAACTAATAACTAGGCCAACTCTAAACTTATCTCTTCGGCACCAGCAATTAATCAAAACAAACAGCTTAGTCCGCAGCTCATAATACAAGAAAAACAATCCTAATCCACCTAGTTAAAGATTTGAGTTTATGCCCAAAATGTTCAGTGTTTAGGATGGATTATACTTACATGTGTGTTTTAGGATGCTAATTTGTTTGGAAATAGATTGTTATTTGTGTGATATAATTTGAGCTTTATTGTTTTGGTTTCAGAGGCTGGTGCAGCATCAACCTACGCAATATCCCACATCCGAGGAGTTGAGAATTGGCAAAATCAAGTTCAAGGCCTTTGATTTGGGAGGTCATCAGATTGCTTGCAGGGTCTGGAAGGATTACTACGCAAAGGTAGATGTTGTGGTGTACCTTGTGGATGCCTACGATGGTTTTAAGTGACTCTCTCAATACATTACTGTGAATTGGTTGTTCAAAGTTCAGAGCAGTGCCTTGTGTAGTTAGTTTCCTGTATGCTTACCATGAATATGTGTTTATTAGAATGAGGAATGGAATCGATGTGATTTCATTCTTGGTTGTTGGCTACTGACAATTAAAACTAGGTTGCGATTACGTTGGGTTTTGCAAGCGTCAATGTTGCTTAGGCAGTTTGTTGAGTCAAATTGTTATTGAACCTGTGTTAAAAAAAAAAAAAAAATCTATGTCACTGCTTTGTAACCTGGAATTTGTTATTTCAAATTTTCTGCAATTGTCATAAAAAAAAATTCTGAAATTTTATTCTAGAATTTTAGAATTTTGCCTGCCATGTGGGCCCCACCAGTGCCAAGTTGGCATGCCACATCAGCTACTTAACGGCTCTATTTGACGAAATTATGACGGAGGGGTCTATTGGATGAGAAATTATAGTGTGAGGGTATTTTTGATGAAATTGAAAGTCTAGGGACTGAATTGATTTTGGATCTAAACTACAGGGTACTAAACAGTATTTAACCCTTTCTTTAAAGAAGAATTTGAGGACACCTTTGTGTTGAAAGAAATTCTTGGAGAGTATGAAAGGATATCTTGTCAACTCGTTAACTACCAAAAGAGTAGTATCAACTTTAGCAAGAATGTGAGGTGAGACAAAAAAGATGATATTGCTACCATGTTACAATTGAGTATGGTTAAGAAGCATGAGAAGTATCTCGGCCTCCCTATTGAGATTAATTTTTCCCAAAATGCGGCTTTTAATTTCTTGAATGAGAGAATTAAAAAGATAACCAAATGGTGGTGTGAGAAGACTTTTACTGCTGCGGGAAAAGAAATTCTTATAAAGGCGGTGGCTCAATCCATTCCAACATATTATGAGTTGCTTCAAGATTCCAATTCATTTGTGTAATGAGATGCATACTTTGATGGCAAAGTTTTGGTGGGGATCTACGGAAGAGGATAAGAAGATACATTGGCTTGCGTGGGAAAGATTGTGTCCTGCTAAGTCTGACGGTGGTATGGGATTTTGAAATATGCACCAGTTTAACCTTGCGCTCCTAGCTAAGCAAGGTTGGAGACTTGTTTAGAATCCACAGTCTCTTTTTACTCAACTACTTAAAGCAAGGTATTTTCCCGATTCTAATTTTATGCATGCTTCTATTCGTGGGGATGTTTCTTTTGCTTGGTGTAGTATTTTGAAAGGTCAAGATATTCAATGAAATTGCAGTATCGGGTGGGAATGGTGCCTCGATAAGTGTGTGGGAGGATCCTTGGCTCCCATTACACTATATTTCTATAATTTCAAGCCATTTTTGTTGCCCATTGTTGGACTCGAGGCATTGCTTGTATATATAGGACTTAATTGACCAAGAACAAAACAAGCGGCCACTGTCTTTTATCAAAGAATTGTTCACTGAGAATGAAGTGAGTATTATTGCTAGCATTCCCTACCCGTGCTCCAACTAACAAATGTGTAGGGCATTTCGATGAAAAAGAGCTTTATAGTGTGAAGAGTGGTTATCATACCATTAGACTTGCTAACGACTTAATGAACCATGCTTCTACTTCTAGTAATGCACAAAGAGGAGGACATTGGCTGAGCCTTTAGAAGGCACGGGTTCTACCTACCAACCAAATTTGGAAGGCATGGAAAATCAGGTTGTTTCTTTGGAGATTGTATAGAGGTATTCTACCAACCAAATTGGTGTTGACAAAGTGTGTCACTACTAGCAAAACAAACAACTCACACATATTTAATTGACACAGATTTTTAAAAGTCACAGCTATCAGTGTGAAATACCAATTCAAACAGATAACGGTGTGAAATAAGTATGGTTGGGTCCATAAGAATTTATGCAGCAACAATAACCACGGAAATCCGTGTGAAAAAACATTAAAGACAGACTTATGTGTGAAAACTAAAACATTTTATAATCTACTCACAAGGTTATATGTGTGCATCAATTGAGGCCTATCAGCCTATGTAATGTAATATACAAGATTGGCTCCAAGGTATTGGCAAATAGGTTGAAACCCCTGCTTGATGGCATTATATCCCCTTATCAAAGTGCGTTTGTACTGGGGAGATTAATTTTGGATAATTCCCTACTGGCTTTTGAGATTTCACATTGCCTTAGACGAAGAAGAAGAGGGCATGTGGGTTATAGTGCCTTGAAGTTGGATATGAGCAAAGCCTACGATAGAGTCGAATGGGCATTCCTTGAAGCTATGTTGGTGCAGTTAGGGTTTTGTGGGGAATGGATAACATGGATCATGAGATGCGTTAAGACGGTGACGTACTCTTTCATGGTGAATGGTGAGGTAGTTGGGAACATAGAACCTTCAAGGGGCCTCAGGCAGGGGGACGCCATCTCCCCTTACCTATTCCTACTGTGCGTTGAGTTTCTATCGCGGCTTCTGGTTTTGGCTGAGCAGAACAATGATTTACAAGGTGTGAAAGTGTGTAAGAGGGCACCTCCAATTAGCCACCTTTTTTTCGTAGATGACTCATTCATCTTATTCAAATCAGGTTATAATGAGTGTGTGTTCTTGCGCGATATGTTCCTTTTTTATGAAAGGCTGACAGGGCAGCAGATAAACTTTGAAAAAAGTTGTGTATCATTTATTCGTAATGTACCTAGAAGCTTGCAAGACGGGCTGGCAGAAGTTTTGGGAGTGCAGAGAGTTGAAAATCATGATAAATATCTTGGCTTACCCACTGAGCTGAGTTACTCGAAGGAGGATGCTTTCAAGTTTTTAACAGAGAGAGTGAGGAAACGCACACAAGGATGGCGAGATAAAACCCTGAGCGGTTCTGGTAAGGAAGTGCTCATAAAATCTGTGATTCAGTCTATCCCGACATATGTAATGAGTTGTTTTGAGTTACCAAAACATTTGCGCGATGAGATGCATAGACTGATGGCTCGTTTTTGGTGGGGTGATCAAGGTGAAGAAAGGAAAATACACTGGGTGTCGTGGGAAAAGTTGTGCATCCCTAAGGCAGAAGGCGGACTAGGGTTTAGAGATATGAAGTTATTCAATAAAGCTCTACTGGCTAAGCAGGGTTGGAGATTAGTAAGAAAGCCAGAATCTCTACTTGCACGGGTACTCAAAGCCAAGTACTTTCCTGATACAGGTTTCATGCGAGCTAGTTTGAAGAAGGGGTCTTCATTTACGTGGAGAAGTATCTTCAAAGGTAGAGAGCTGTTGTGCAAGGGTTTAAGAGTTCAAGTCGGGAATGGAGAGGACACATTGGTATGGAAGGATCCTTGGATTCCTATGCCATATCATTTCAAACCTTTCACACCACCAATGGATGGCACTGAGGAAATCAGAGTAGCAGAACTTATCGATGGAGAAAGTAGGGTGTGGGAGATTTGGTTGCTGAATGATTTGTTTATGGAGACTGAGGTTAATTATATTGCTCAAATTCCATTAAGTTTGAATGGGGGAGCAGATCGGTGGATATGGCATTTTGACAGGAAGGGAATTTACACTGTGAAAAATGGTTATCATGTCGCCAGAATAACGGAGCAAATGGATATGAGAGCGTCCTCTTCTGGGATGAATACAAGCAGCAAAACTATGTGGAAAAAACTGTGGAAAGTGAACGTACCTCCAAAGGTACGCATGCATGCATGGAGGTTAGTTAAGGGGATACTACCAACAAAAGGTGCCCTAGCAAAAAAAGGGGTACTATTGGATATGAGGTGTCCTTTCTGTTACGTGGAGTGGGAAGATGGCATGCATGTGTTCAAAACTTGTAGTGTGGTGAACATATTCTGGCAATGCGGTCCAATCAAGTTATGCCCAGCAGTGCACCCAGCTCCAGACTTGGTGGAATGGTTTTATGACATGCTTGATTTGCTGCATGGTGAGCATCTTGAGTTTTTCTTATTGTCTCTTTGGGCTATATGGAATGAAAGGAATAACCTTGTATGGAAAGGTGGATGCTTCATTCCAATGAATGTGGCCAAATGGATGTGTACGTACCTTGATGAGTATAAGAAGCTCCACGCACGTTGTGCTAAGAAGAACAGAAGGCATGTTACCAAATGGAAGTGTCCACCAAGTGGACGACTTAAAGTTAACATTGTTGGAAGCTTTAGAGCTGGAAATGGCTATGGTGGTATAGGAGTTATTGTCCGGGATGATCATGGAGATTGCGTAGCTCCGTTGGCTAGACCTCTCCCTTATGTACAGTCTGTGTTGCATGCTGCGGTGGAGTCACTCTGCGCCGGCTTACTGGTAGCTATACATCAAGGTTAGGATGAGATTGAGGTTGAGTCAGATTGTGCTATGCTTGTAAATGCCCTTGATGGGGAGGAGGAGGACTTGTCAGAGATAGGCCGAATTATAGAGGATTGTAAAAGGTACGCCAGTTCTTTTAAGTCCTTTCAACTTTGGCATGTCTTTCGTGAAGCAAATGGGGTGGCCAATAGGTTAGCACACCTTGCTAGTTGGAATAGTATTGATGAATTTTGGGTAGAAGAGAGGCCTGTTATTATTCGGGACGTTCTCTATGAGGATATGTGTAATGGTTCTAGGGGTTCAGGCAATATGTCCCCCCCCCCCCCCCCCCCATTGTACTCCTTCCCTATTAATAATATGAACGAGGCACCTAGCTAGTTTGGTGTCTCTGCTATTTTCAAAATATATATATATATATATATTAGTTTATTTAAAAATGATTATTTTTGTGTGTTAAATAAATTATAGAATGACAGACTTCCATGACTATTACAGATTTCTCTGTGAAATGAGTATACACACAAACATTCTTATGAAAGATCCAGTTAACTACACACAGATATCTGTTAGAGTTGTAACTGTATCTCATACGGATTACGGTGGCAATACAAACAACTCACACAGATATCTGTAAGTATTATTAAAGAGGGCTAAATACTAGTTAGTACCCTGTGGTTTAAGTCCAAAATCAATTCAGTCCCTAGACTTCTAATTTCATCAAAAACACCCCTGCACTTTCAATTTTGATCTAATTAGTCCAATTTGTTAATATTCTGTTATGAGTTCAAATTATAGTTGGATTATTTGTTGAAAAACTATTTATTTTTAATTGTAGGACTCACTCCTAAATTGACTATGCAGACCACTTCGACACCACATCATAAAACATAGGCCATATATGAGTCACGTTAACAAGTTAAATAACTCAATTATCGGAAAACTAACAAATTGGACCTATTAGATCAAAATTGAAAGTGCATGGGTGTTTTTGATGAAATTAGAAGTTCAGGGATTGAATTGATTTTGGACCTAAACCACAGGGTAGTAATTTGTATTTAGCCGTATTAAAAAATATTATAGAAAACCACGCAGGCTCATCCTAATATCCTTTTTGGCCTCCTTTTCCTTTCAAACCCGCTGCAGTCCCTCTTTTTCTTTCTCCCTCACAAACTCACGTTTCTGTTGGCTTCAACGCCGGCCCACGGTCATCGGCATCTCACACCGCCACCACCATTAAGAGCAGTGGAGAGAGATGACCAAAACCCGGTCCTTACCACACCCGACCTCAAAAGATTGCACCATTACTCGAAGTTACCACCACCACTTTCTCAAGACGCCGTAGACATCAACGAGTTCAGACCAAGCCAATTGTCTTAGCCATGAATCCTTGCAAAGAGATGAATGAATGAATATATTTTATGAGGAATGCCTGTATATGTAAGTCAGTAGCTACATACATATATTGAATCTTTTTGGTTGCATTATCTGATTTGGTAAAGTTTATTCAATGTGGTTCATAAGACTTATTTGATAGAGTTACGACTTATTTGAATTATCTGATTTGATAAAGTTTATTCAATGTGGTTCATAAGAAGAAATGGGAAAAGTGGGTTTGATATAGGGAACTTCTCAATAGAGTTAAGACTTATTACTATTATACTGTACTTTTGGTTGCATTGGTGGTGTGACTCCTCAGTCGTAGCTCATTGTTTTGTTTTTGAATGATAGTAATACACTTTTGGTGTTCCTGTTCTGTTTCTGTTGAATAGGTCTAGCATAATAGTAGGTCCTACAATCTTCGAGGTCCTTAATCAAACATATTTGATTGATAATTTTATTGGCTCTATAAAATCACAGACTAGAAGTCTAGAATCAAGTATCAAGCTTTGTGATTGAAAGTTTGAGATTTTAAGTTTGGACATTCTCTGTAACATAGTTGCAATCTGTAAGATTATGTTTCCTTCAGTAGAAAAGTATAAACTTCAATTTTATTGAAACTCTTTTTGCAGGCTTTCGTTTTTGATGTTCAACCTTAAGATCCTAAAACAATACTTTAGTTTGCAGGATGGTAATGGGTATTCCCTTTCAAAAGTTTGGAGTAGTTATTGATATGAGTAGCATTAATAAAGATTACAAAATGTTTTCTGAACATATTTGTCCATAATTTGGAATTACAGACTGAAGGAGAAAGACTTATTTCATGGTACATGTTTGTTATCTTAGCTTGCATTAGTATTTCTATTTCTGCATAATATTTACTCCAGTATACTCATGTATGTACTGATATTTTTGCTTTACCTAGCGGCTTAAGTGAATATTAACACTAAATAGCTATCCATTCATTAATTATTTTATGATGTTCATCTCGCAGGTACAAACAAAAGACCTTAAGCTACAGATTAGCCACTTTATTTTCAGGTATAGTTCCATTTTGCTTCAAGATGAGCTACTGTTTTTCAAATTGCACCTCTCTCGGTATTTTGCATATTTTTGCAAAATACATAATAAAAACAAGATAGGGGACCTCTCTGTTGCTTATTTGCTTCTATATATATTCTTTGCTGCACCTTACTTTTTGCTCAAATTATGGTTATGTGTATAAGTATTGAGAACGATTTAACAACTACAACATATTTCGCAGTCATGTCATCTAAGAGCAGGATGACGAGGAAGAAAAGGGTCTTAGAAGGTTTACAAGATGGTGGAACTGACTGGAACATCAGCAAACATGATCTACTTCATCCTTTGTAGTAAAACAGACTTAATCCTTTGTTGATATAATAATCATGTCAACTATATCATCCATGCCTTTAAATTTAGTCCTTAAATAAATGTTGACACTTTCTCGTTAAAAGTCTAAACTTCAAGCTTTGTTGTTGTGGAATTTTCTTTGTATTATTTATTGAGAATAAAGTATTGAAATGTTAAAAAAATGGTTGGTTGTGAATATATTTTTTATATGATATTTTCTTTTCACACATTTAAATCTGTGTAAGTTGCTCGTTTTGCTAGTAGTGTGTGAATCTTGATACTGTTTTAGGGAATCAGAAATTGAGAGATAATCGCTGTGTAATCTCATTGATAATATGGGCCTCTTTATATAGAGGATTACAATGCATAGAGATAGAATCATACAAGGAAAGAGAATCTCTAGATTCTTCTAATTGAACCCTATTACCACTAGGTCAAGTAACCTAGAGTTTGGATTAAACACAAATAGAGATAGAGATATCCTTAAACACTCCCCCTTGTGTCGTCCAAACGCGGTGCTTCTCTCGTTGCCTCGTTAAAAACCTTGCCGAGTAACAAAAACTCAGTGGGACAAAAATAACCTCAGTCGATGGGCAAAAAGAGCACAACACACCCTTCACGTTTCGAGGTGAACATGTAGACATCTCCCCCTGATGTCTGCACCTCCCCCCTGATGACTACGATCATGGGAGTTCAGATAATTTCCGCAAGCCAATTCTTGCCACATGTTTCTCGATCGTGGATTTAGGTAATGACTTAGTAAACAAGTTTGCCTTACTGTCCTCAAATTGAACCTAGTTCTCTTTGATCTCGAGGAGAGTCTGTTGTTGCTGATTATGCTTGGTGTTATCGCCTCATATGTTCAAAACAAGCAGTATTATCCTAAATGCTCGTAGACTCATCTGTGGTAGACTTCAAACCACAATTGTTCGAACATGCGTAATTATGGATCCAATCCATATACATTCACGAACCACTTCGTGAAGAGCAATGATCTCTGCATTGTTCGAAGATATAGCGACTAGGGTCTATTCTGTAGACCTCTAAGATGTCACGGTCTTTTCCCATGGTGACCACTTGACCAGATTGGGAATGACCTTTGTGTGGGTTAGAGAGATACCCAACATCAGCAAAACCTTCCAAAACAAATGTCGTTTTAGGATGGGGATAGTGGATGCAGGCCAGTGTTGGTGGCGTACCTGGTGTGTGATGGGTCCGAATCCATCATCTCTTTGTAGGGATAGAACAAGCCCATATCAATCATACATCTCAAAAATTGAAAGATATCTTTTACACCAATCCAATGGCGTCGCATTGGTGCAGAGCTATATCTAGCTAACAAGTTCACAACATATGAGATGTCCGGTCTTGTGCATTGGGATAAGTACAATAATGCGCCTATTGTACTAAGTAAAGCACTTCTGCCTCTAGCACAATTTCGTTATCATCCTTTCGACGAAGAGGATCCTTTTCAGGATCAAGACTATGGACGATCATGGGGGTGCTTGAAGGCTTTACCTTATCAAAATGCCTAAGCATCTATCGAAACGATGCTCAAGTTCTAAACCGAGACATAATCGTGTTCTCCCAAAATCCTTCATCTCAAACTCGGATTTAAAGTGTTCAGCGGTTTCCCTTAACTCTTTAAGGGCTTCTAATGAAGATTATGTCCAACATGAACCACAATGGAATCCGAAACTTGTTATGGAAATGCGTGGGCATATCCCTTCCCAATCAAGTAGTTATTTTAGCGAGCGTTTCAACCTCTTTGTAAACGCGCTCCGTGGTCTAGAGCCACTTGACTTGGGAAAATGAAGTTCACCATGAACCTTCATGTATATTCCGTATCTAGATCCCTATAGAGATACGTCGTGACCACATTTGTAAGCTGCATGTTCAGTTATTTAGAAACTACCAAACTGACAGGGTAGTGGAGTGCAATGACATCCATTACGAGAGAATATGTCTCATCGTAGTCGATTTCAGGGCGTTTTGTGAGAAGCCTTGTGCCATAAGGCGAGATTTCCATCTCTTTTTCTCATCACGCTTCTTAACGAAGACCCATTAGTCAATAGGTTTTATGTTAGGAGGTGTTGGCATTACTAGCTCGAAAACCTTCCTCTTCGTCAGAGAATCCATCTTAACCTAGATCGCATCTTTCCATTTAGGCCAAATTTCTCTACGTTGGAATTCATTCATCAACGGAGCGTGGTTTGATATCATCTGATTCAACAAACTCATGCATAGTGAAATGTGCAACTACATCATCAATTATGATGAAGTTTCTATCCCACGTCTCATGTACACTAGTGTAAGTTTCATAAAGCTCTATATTCTCAAGAATAAGTTCTGACGTTGAGGCATCCCCCAACGATAACCATAACACAGAAGATACTCATGAGACAGATTTTGAGTGTCGATGATCAAGGATTGGTTTGTGCCAATGTATCCTTTGAACCCACGGGCCTCCCACGCATCCTACCTGGGGCCATGGCCTGTAACGCCAGAGTGCCACTCTCTTTGGCGTCATGCCTACCTCCGTGTAGGGTGGCGCTACGTCCTCTCGTAGGGACGTCCTTCCTTGCAGGCATGTTTGCAGCATATTTGTGTGATCTCGTCACTTTAATAGGGATCGAGATGAGACATAGTGGGGACAGGCCACGACAATCCCTGTCGTTCCTGCTGAACATCCGTGTTCTTATCTCCCCCTAACGACGGGAAGATTGTCTCATCAAAGTGACACCCCGCAAATTTAGCGGTAATGAGATCGCCTTGCAAGGGCAGTAAGTGGCGGGTGATTTGTTGGAGTCTCAAATCCAACATAGTTGCCCATTCATCTTGTAAGGACCAATGATAGAGCGCTGTGGCGGCGCATTTGGCACATAAATGGCTCACTCAAATATGCGTAAGTATGATACTTGTACCCAGTTACTAGCTGTAACGCAGAGGTACATGGAGTGGCGGTGGGTCGTAGACGAATTAGTATAGCTGCATGCGATATTGTATCACCCCAAGCGGATATAAGGAGATTGGTGCACATTACCAATTCCCGAACTATCATCGTAGTCTTTTTCGTAAGACCATTTTGGGTGTGTACATGGGAATATGATGTCCAACATCAGTCCCATTGCAATATCCATCGAAAGCCTTTCGATGTAAACTCTCTAGCATAGTCAAATCCAATTGACTGAATAGGATGATATAGGAAGTTTGCGTGTTTGTGTGTCAACCAACTTAGGAAATATTTAAGCGTCCGCAAGTTGGTTGAATCAATCCATAGGATCCCCATGGATTCTATGTAAGAACATAATGAGTATTGTCATATCCTTTGCATAGGACGGTCTCAATCCTAATTTCCCTAAGGAACGGGCTTTGTAAAACGAGCGAGATGCTTTAGAAGCAACCTATGAGAATTTTGGTTGGGCCTGAGCGTCTTAAACGCTATTCGAAGAAAGTTGGTAATTGTAGCATCACCTAGGGCGCCATCACCATGATGGATGCCATCCATGGCATCATGGATAGGGACTACGCCAGTCCTAAGCTGATGGTGGACGGAGGCGGTGCCCTAGGCAACATCGTCGGTCATACTTAGTCTAGGAATCAACTTTTGATTCATGCTTCATTTCGCTCTAGAGAAAAGATGTCTGTGTGAAGTCTTTTGTAGGCGGATCATCATATCATGACTAGGATGATCTATCCTGTCGTGACAAAGCCAATATGTGTCTAAATCCAAGAGATCTTCTCTCATAACTTTTATTGGATTAATAGCTCGAATAGTGACATAGAGTCTACTAGAGAGACACATAAACTTCTCTAAGATGCGTCTTTGTTCGCAATCATTAAAGGTATTGTAAAGGAACTCATTTCCATTCTCTACATGCATTTTTGCGTGGAATTCGTTGGCTATTCATAGGGTACCATTTGCCCTAAGAGCGTAGAGAGTTTCTGTGACAACTGTAAGCTAGGTGCCATTTGGCAAGTGGAACTTGGGCTATTCCACATCCTTGAATTAATACTGATGCCCAGCCATCGTAGTCACAAAGTCATATGCTCAGAATCAAAATGGAGTCATAATGAAAAGAACTCGAAATTTTATTCACTAGCCAACAGATTACATCATTGTTGCTTTGATCAAAGAAAATCTAATCTAATAAACTAGTTAATGCAAAACAATGGTAGTCGTCTAACTCCTTTCGGTATTTCCAATGTAAATGTGACCAGGTGAGTAGAGAGATGTCGGTGGAGTAAAGCTCGCTTAAGTACCACTTATCTCAAAACCTTCCTAGACATCACACTTACATTGAGTACGCCTACTTTGAAGAAAGACTGATATCATTGGCATCTACTACAAAAGTAATATGGCAATTGCCTACATCTCTTGGAAAATAAAAAGACTTAATCAAAATCGCCAGTTTCTGGCTCTTGATCCTTGTAGTCTTCCACCCATAGATCGAGATCGCCATCTTGATCTTCTTGTTCCATGTAATTTGCTTCTCTTGCTTCACGATACGTCTTGTATGCGTTTGCAACATTCTAGGGTGCTGTACATGCTTTGGCCCAATGTTCAGTTGATCCACATCGAAAACAAACATCATTATGGTCAGGCTCCCTTGATCGAGGTGCCATTGGGGCGCAATTTGGACGACCTATGCTCTTGGTGGCGTTACCACCATGGTCGGAGGCTCCGCCTCTCTCTCTCTTCACACGTTGACCTCCACGGTTCCGTGCACACCTCTCTTGGCGATTACCTTCCTTTTTAGGGCAAACATATGGACCAGAATTTCCATAATTGCCCCTACTCTTAGGATTTCGCTCCTTGCGTCCTCCATTGGGGGCGCGACAATAGGCTTAGTTCCCATGGGTCTAGCATTATAGTTCTTCACAAGAATATTGTGGTGCTTTTCAGCTACGTTCATGGCGCCAATGAGCTCATGAAACCTTGTGATACGTCTTGCATTTACATCAATCCGATAATTCTTTGAAATCATCAGGGCAGAGACAGGGAATGTAGAGAGAGTCTTCTCGATCAACATCGTATCAGTTATGGCTTGGCCACAAAACTCCATCAAAGACTTGATACGAAGAGCTTCCGAGTTATAATCAAGCACAAACTTGAAATGACAAAAGCGGAGGCTATGCCATCACACTTCTAAATCAGGAAGCAGGGAGTCACGAACGTTGCCAAATCACTGCTCAAGTTCTACCCATAGCTTTCTTGGGTCTTCCTCATTGAGGTATTCATTTTGGAGCGCGTCATTCATGTGCCTTGTCATGAGAATTATGGCTTTAGCTTGTTTTGCTTCAAAAACAGTAGCTTGCTCAATGGAGAGCACGTTCTGACTAGGTTCTTGGATGGCTCCCAGAAGTCCATCAGCCTTAAGATGTTGGCGCACATCTCGGACACATCTATGGTATCCTGTGCCAGTTGTCTCTAGTGAACGAAGTTCAACTTGTTCAGGTTACTCATCCAGAAAAACAACACAAGCTTAGGGTTAGTTTCGGAGCGAAAAAGGCTACCACGAAAAATTATTAAATTTATGAACGTAGTCGCTTCCAAGAAATTAAGAATTTTCTGAGCGCAGTTGCTTCCAAGAAAATCTGATTCCAAGAGGGGTTTTGGATTAGATCGAAACAACGATGTATGTGGTCGATCGTTTTCTTCTCAATAAACTCTAAGTTTGGAGGACTCTACAAGCTCCAAGCTTGGAGTGAGCACGAACCCCCACAGTTCGGCTTTTGATCTCCCCTATGAAGAAGAAAAGGGGGTAGAAGAAGGGATGTTGGAAGTCCCCGAGAAAAGAAGAAGAAATTAAAAAAAAAACTTCAAAAACGGAAACTTTTAGAAAAAATTACTTTAAAAAAAAATGGCCGGAAAACTTGACAGAAAAGTTGGTCCGAAAAATGTCGCCGGAAAGTGGTCGGAAAAGTGTTGACCGGCGTTGATTGGCCGTTGACTGGAGGTGCTGACGTGGCAGATCGGTGCTGACGTGGGAGGGCTGACTGGTTGGCTTCGGGCCGGTTTCTTCCTTCTGGGTCGTGGGCTAGTCCTTTGCTTCTGGGCTTAGGGCTGCTATGTTGCTTGGGCTGGGCTTGTTTCTTTTTTTGGATTGGACTGACAGAGGCAGAGGGGTTTCAGGCGGCGGTTCAACGTGGAAGACCTTCTGGTGTCCGGTTTGTCGATTTTCAGGCCTGTTCCGGTGGTTATTTTTCCGGTTCCGGCAATCTGGGTTTGAAGCGCTGCAGGTGATGGAGTACGGATGTCAGAGGCGGAGGAAAAAGCCTTAAATCAGGCAGAGGTGTTTCTGGTACTTTTGATGGCCGGTTCGGTATTTTTCTTGCCGGTTCTTGGGGTGGTGCCGCCGGTTCTGGACTCCTGGGGTCGAAACCTTCAAGGTGGGTGGTGGCGGTTTTTGGGATTTGAAGGCTACGAATTTAGGGCTTCAGGGTTAGGGCTTCGTGCTGATAACTTGTTTTAGGGAATCAGAAATTGAGAGATAATCGCTGTGTAATCTCATTGATAATAGGGGCCTATTTATATAGAGGATTACAATGCATAGATATAGAATCATACAAGGAAAGAGAATCTCTAGATTCTTCTAATTGAATCCAATTACCACTAGGTCAAGTAACCTAGAGTTTGGATTAAACACAAATAGAGATAGAGATATCCTTCAACAGATACCAGTTTATTTATTTTTTTTTTTTTTTTTGTCACAATTTTGCTGAAGATGAGTTACATATCTTTAAAGATTGCAAGCAGGTGGAGGAATTTTGGTTCCTGGGCCCACTAAAACTTAAAGCACGTACTCACCATGCATGCTCTATCTCTGCATGGGTTTGCATTTTAGTGAAGTTTTCCCTCAAGAACAGTGACTTATTCTATATGCTTTCATAGTGGTCAGAACGCACTGGTGTGTTATGGAGGGGGTTGACTTTCAACTTTCTTAATACTGCTGGATGGGCATCTAAGCTCCTGATTGATTACCAATAGTGTCCACCTAGTTATGGTGGAGAAGAAGAACAGGCTTCAGACTAAATGGAAACTCCTTCCGAGTGGTAGACTCAAGCTTAACACTGATGTAGCTTTTGACGTAGAAACTGGTGAAGATGGAATTGGGGCTGTCATCATAGATACCAATGGTGTGTGTTTGGCTGCTATTGCACTCCCTTTTTCTTGAGCTGCCTTTCATATTGAGGTGGAGGCTATGAGGGCAGGACTCCTACTTCATTTTGTGTTGGTGACTTTGTTGAATCATATTCTAGTACTTATTACAAGTGAATGATAATTAATAATGTTCTCTTAGTTACTCTTAATGTGGTGTGTGTGTGTGTATATATATATATATAAGAGTAATAATTACATTAATATGGGTCTTTTATACGTAAGGCTTACGCCTTATGCCTCAAGGCAAACGCCTTCTTGAGGCTCACCGAAAAACGCCTCAGCCTACGCCTCAGCGTTTTAAAACATTGATTCTTACAATATATATCGAAGCACACAACATTTAAGGATTAGGGAATAGTTGGACCAGAAACACCTATAGCTAATATAAGTTGCTGCATGTTTAACATTGGCACCAAGGCAAATGTTTTTAAGCATAGAGCTCCAAATTAGATAACCTGGGTGTTGGTACAGCAATAAGTGGAGTGTTTTTCTTTGTCACAATCCCAAATTTGTCTGAAACGTCAAGCTTTTTGTCATTAGGCAGTTTCCAATCAAACGAATGCAAGAATGAAGCCAACACATAGAACAGCATCCTCTCTGCTAAGGGAATCCCGGCACATATTCTCCTCCCATAACCAAATGGAAGAAACTGAAATTTGTTGCCCTGGTAATCAAAGCTATTGCTTGGATTTAGGAACCTCTGGGGTCTAAATTCCAAGGGATCGTCCCAAACACTTGGAACTCTCTGTATGGCCCAAGCATTGAGAAAAATAGTGGAACCTTTTGGTATGTAATAGCCACCAATGATGGTAGGTTGGCTTGAACGCCGGGGCACTAGAAGGGGCACTGGAGGGTGCAAGCAAAATGTCTCTTTGATCACAGCATCTAAATGATGTAATTTCGGAAAATGAAACTCTTCAACCAAGTTGTTCAACCCCACAATTTGTGTTAGTTCTTCTTGAACTCTTATCATTTCTTCTGGGTGCTGCATCAGCTCAGTCAGAACCCATTCCCCTATTGTTGCCGTAGTGTCAGTTCCACCCACCACGATATCCTATTAATATATATTGTAATTCACTCAATAAGAATTAGAGTATGAAACTTAATACGACATATATTAATTACCACTCTTCCATACAAAGAATAAACCAAAAGTTAGATTACTATACCATGAGCAAGCCCTACAGTTGTTGCACTGTAAACGATGTTGAACCATCTTCATGATTATTATTGTTCTCCAAGAGGAACTGCAGAAAGTCCTTCCTTTCATGTTTTTGTTGTACTCCCCCATTTTTGGCTGAGGCTAGCATCTTCATCTGTTCTTCTATGGCACGACTTAGAATCTTGTCAATCGCGGATTGAACTTTCTTTGCTTGCCTCTCAATTCCTTGTATGTCAAACCTTGCAAGCACAGGAAAATAGTCCGAAATGTTTGGTTTTGCAAATAGATATACAATTTCTGCCACCAATTTCCTATAATCTTCACCAAAATTAGTCCCTTGTAGAGTTGCGCCCCATAGCATACGCAAAGTTGCGTTGATTACTGTGGAAAATGCAAACTCACCCACATCAGTTTGGGTTCCAATTTTGTCATGATAAATATGACTGATCGACTTGTGCACCTCCTCTTTTCTCAGAGCATAGCCATCATCAAGGTTGATTTTGCTCAGCATCTGACCCACAAACACCTTGCGCAGCTTCCTCCAATCTGAACCATACGATCCAAATGCAATGTCTGATGCTCCATATGAGCGACTAGACCAGCAATTGTAGGGTTACGGTTGGAAAATGTTGTGTCATGGTCACGAACCACTTGCTTCACAAGCTCAGGTGAGCTCACCACAATGCACAACTTGGTACCAAGTTGGAGTTTGTAAATTGGACCATAAACCCTTGCCATGTCTGTGAATTCTAGGTGGAGGTTTGCACCAAGAAATGGAAGCTATCCAACTAGCGGCAGACCACGAGGGCTTGGTGGCAACGGAGCTGTAGGGTTCCTATTCGGTTTCTTCCAAATCCACAAGAACCAGAGCAGAGTAAACACCATGAACAAGTGACGCAGTCGGATTGATATCTAGGTTTACCAGCAATAAACCTAAGCAAAGGATTCTGGAGTCCACCAGAGATAAAAGAGAATAATCTCAATTTTATTGATAAAAGATGATAAGATAGTTCTGCAGCCGTTTAAGGTTGCTTATATATGGGAAAGAAATCCTAGGGCGACTAACAATGAAACCCTAAAGCCCACGGATTAAAACAAAATAAATCCAAAATAAACTAGAAAACCTAAAATAAAAAGAATGTAAAACTAGCCTTAAAATATTAAATCACAAATCGGATAATTAAGACGATACATTTTGGCCTAAATCTGATAGGGCTCACTAAAGTGAGTCTTGAAGATCTCGTCGTTCCCATTCTGGAAAGGCCATGCGTCTCAAACGGACATTCTGGCCAAAAGTTAGTCAAATCTGATTCAAAATCAAAACCTGACTTTTCGCACGAGAAACCCGAAAAGTCCAAAACCAAATCTTCTTGAATATTCCGGCGGCTAGTAACCTGATTACGCGTGAGTTACCTATTTTCCAATCACTTTTCTTGATTCTACGCCGCTTCTTTACTTTTATGGTTTTTCGGCTTAACTGGGTCCATTCTTGTCTTACATCATTCTCCTCCACTATGAAAGAACTCGCCCTCGAGTTCCTCTTGAATAAAGGACAAGAATAGGTAGACAAAAGACTTAAGGAAAAATTAGACAATTGAACCTGTAGATTATTGGCCGGATCTTCTGCATATTCTGATGGCACAATCATGAACCCAACACCATAGATGAGTCTGTCATATGCATTTTGGCTTTCATAGGCAACCGTAGTAGATTCTTCTTGGCGCTCAAGGTTGCATTCTTGAATGACATCGGGTTCTGAATGATTTATTTCAGGATCCAAGACTTCACCATTACAAATAACCATGTCTTCATGAGCAATTTCATCTTTAACATCTTCTTGATCATGATGGATGATTTCTTGTGGAGTTTCTTCCATCAGAAAATTTTCTGGCTTTTCTTCAGATAAGCTATTAATCTCAACGGGCAAAGAAAATTCTTTGGACTTTAACTTCTTCTCAAAAACCTTGGGAGGGTAATTCTTGATCGAAAAATCTCTAGGCAAAAATTTTTCGTTAAGAAGACCTTTCATCTTCCTCCATGTTCGAACACGCTCTTTTCCTTGCCTCTGACGAGAGCTTTGCAACTGATCCCACCAATAAGTAGCATCTTTCTTTAGCTTCTGAGAAACCATCTTAGCCTGCTTGTGTTTTGGAACCTGGGTCCATTCTTGTCCTACATCAACAAGAGTGTGGAAATTACTGGAAGGTTTTCCCCATTGTCATGATTGCTAGTAACGCACAGTGATGACCCCATTGCTAAGCAAACTGAAAACACAGACTGTTTAATTGTATTCAGCAGGTTAGCCTGGTTAAGTGGTTATTATAATTGAAAGATAAGCTTTTCTCATTTTCTGGTCTGAAATGAGATGATTACAGATAAGGTGGGATTGGTCATTCCTGATTTGTGGCTTATTACTGATTTTCTGCATAAACCATCACAAAACAAAGGGCCAAGATATTTGTAGCATGGTAGAAAGACGGTACCAGATTCAGTGATTGAGATGAGGTATGTATGGATGTGAAAGTAACACTTTGGTCATCGTCTAAACTTTGTCATTATACAAGTAGCTAGATATTGGCCACATATAAGAGTGGTTAGAGGCGATCGAAATTCATAATAATTGGCTTATCTATGTTGAAAACTCCAGCGCTCAATAAAGGTTTTTGGTATCATCCTACACTAGTGCAAACTAGTGTAAAGGATCTAATTCTGAGCTTAATTTGGATAAGTTTTTTGAGTGTTTATGGTGCACTAAATACTTTGTCTTAGCCTCATGCACTCATTCCATCCATGAACTCATTTGTTGGCGTCTTAACCTCTTTGTGCAGAGGAGAGATAATCCGAGACGCAATAGGGCCCAATCTGCTGGCTATATCTTTGGAATAATTTTAAACAGAAAATTAGCAAGTGCAATGGGACGATACTGTGAGATAGCACTTGCCCCCTCAACTTTCGGCACCAGCACAATGAAATTAGAGTTTGCATTAGGTAGAACCAGTTTTGTTTGAAAAAGAACTGAACAAAAGCAATCACATCTTGACCCACAATATCCCGGCAAGTTTGATAAAAAGAACCTGGAAAGCCATCCGGACAAGGAGCGCTTGAAGGATGCATAGAGAAAACTGCACTCTGAATCTCATCCGCCGAAGGAACCGAAACCAGAGTAGAGTTTTCATCGGCAGAGACTAAGCAAGGAATAACCTGACAAAATTCATCAACATCTTGTGGAGCAGCCCCGGGACCATACAAAGTCTTGTAAAAATCAACCACATGATCAGCAATACTTTGTGGCTCAAAGAGGAGAGCCTCCCCATCTTGTAGACAATTAATTGCCTTTGTGACTTTGCACCGGATTTTTGATCAATTAAACAAGCAAATGCATATGCCTTTTAATTTGGCTAATTCGGTTCTTTCGCTTTGGTTTTTCTAAACGATACATTAATTGTTGATGGATGATACAACATGCAATACAAGATGCAAAGTAGTGGCTAACAAACTTCCAAATGTTCAAACTTATGGTATGTTACCGGATGGCCCATGTACCAACAACTAGATATCGCAGTGGAACTGTTTAGAGAGTTGGAAGGCATGAAGTTGGATATAGATATTTTATTATATACAATATTCTTATTGAAGGATTGGGTAAGGCTGGAAGAGTTGAATCTGCTAGGGAAATGTTTTGCAGTTTATCATCAAAAGGACTTCAACCTAATGTCAGGACATATAATTTACTGATTAATGGGTTTGTAGTTGGGGACTTGGGGGCACTATATTAGCTGGAGCAGCAAAGTTTCTCAAATGAATGGAAGATAAATGTTGTCCTCCAGATCAATGCACCCATAACAAAATAATCCAAGGTCTTGTTAATAACGATGAGACAGAGGGGCTATGGGACTAATGTATCTACTACGAAATTGGTAGTTGTTTTAAGATCTTTCTAAATGTACCCAGCAAATATCTAAATACACCCAGCACTTAAAATATTGTCATGTACTTTCCAACTTTACCCTTGCTTTGAGTTACAAACCCAGCAACCAGATTCAAAAGACGTTGACAAGACTAGGAATTGATCTCTCGCAATTGATCTCTCCCACCGACAATACAAATCACCGGCAAGTTCTCACTGCAAGCATCGGCGATAGCGTTCAAGACGCTGAGCCCACCCACCGTGAAAGTGACGACACAAGCGCCGACACCCCTGGCGCTCACGTAGCCGTTGGCGGCGTACTCAGCGTTGAGCTAGTTGCAGCAGCCTATGAGGTTGAGCTCCAGCTCGGCGATCAGGTGGTCCAAGAGGGTCAAGTTGAAGTCACCGGGGACGGAGAACACGTCATGAACACCGATCTCGACCAACCGCAAAGCCAGGTGTCGGCCTAGCGTGTGTAGATGGTACAAATAGAAAGACCTTTATTTTACGGATCCGGCTCCTCTAAAGTTATTTTTAATGAAATTTTGTGAAGTTTGTAAAATCTGAACCACCAGTGTAATCTAATGGTTTGAGAGTGAATGGTTTGAGAGTGAGCCATTTCATTTTTCTTAGCATTTTTTTTCCTTAAACATTGAAACAAATTCAAAAAAAAAAAAAAAATTGGGATAACTTTGCCGTCAACTCTGTGTTTATTGGTTGAAGAGAAACCTTGTTTCTCAATTCATCTCCAAATTAACTTGTGAACTTCGATTTTCTTCTTCGGAAGCAATGACTAACAATAGTTTTATTGTCAATTGTTGGGATCCGAGGGGTGTTAGGTAACCCTATTTCTCTTTTTGATGATCTAATCCAAGTTTCATGCTCTTAAATTATATGCATATGAAATATGGGAGGATGCTTTGATCCCAAATTTGTCTCGGATGTGATCCACGTTTCATGAGGGGAAGAAAACACCCGACCTCCTGATATGCTTTTAATTTAATGTTTTCATGTGATAGTTTCTTCTGTTTTGTATCAATCTGGCCATGGGAACTATTAGGTAAAGGTAATCATGAACTGAGAAGGGGAAGATGAGGTGGAAAAAAAAACAAACCCAAACAAAAAGGGAGAAGAAGGAAGAAGATGGGAAGATAGGCAAATGGAATATGAAGTCTTTTAACTGACGTGGTTTAATAAGGACCATGCGATTATATAGATAATTGAGATTTTACGAACTTCACAAAACTTCATCAAAAATAACTTTAGAGGAGCCGGATCCTTGGTTTACTATCTAAAGAACTGTAGATCCAGTTTTGCTGCCATTGTTAACAAATTCATTTCGAAGTTAATTTGGATCTTTGAAACGGAAGAACTTTCTCATTATTACAGGGAAATTGGAAAGGCTGCACATTGACTACTGTGGATGTACCATGTATGTTATTTGTTTCATAATCTCATTGCTATTGTACAGTACTAGCTAGATTTGTTGGCTATGTACGAGTGAAACATTGTAAGCTGCCAGTAGCATGCTCCGACACTCGATATGAAATAAGAATTTACAGATTCGGGCTACGAAAGTGTGCTGATTGATTTTATTGAAAAGGAAAGCCCCATGAGAAAGTATTGACCAGTGCAGTTTTGTTTGTTTTTTTTTTTTTTTGGTTTTTGAAGTATTAGCTCTGAAGACTTCATTTTCCAGTTAACTTGATATTCCACACTGCACCGGTTCTGTTGAAATTGTGCTACGGCAGAATTGGTAGCTTTTCAGAAGAGCCAATACAAATATGAGTAAAACCCACCACTAGGGTCAAAACTTTTCTCCACCGGACAAAATGATACCCAACTTTCAAAAGTGATTAAAATGATACCTAAATTTTTAAAAGTGGTCAAAATGATACCTAAATTTTTAAAAACAAATCAACTTGATACCCAACTTTCAAAAGTGATCAAAATGATACCTAAAGTTTTAAAAACAAATCAATTTGATACCTCAGTTTATTTTTTTAGGGCTAAATACTGGTTACTACTCTGTGGTTAGGTCCAAAATCAATTCAGTCTCTAGACTTCTAATTTTATCAAAAACACCCTTATACTTTCAATTTTGATCTAATAGGTCCAATTCATTAATATTCTGTTATGGGTTCAAGTTATAGTTGAATTATTTGTTGAAAAACTATTTATTTGATAAATTTCTAATAGTGGGACTCACTCCAAAATTGACTATGCAGGCCACCTCAACACCACATCATAAAACATAGGCCATATATGAGTCACATCAACAAGCTAAATGACTCAATTGTCGAAAGACTAACAAATTGGACCTATTAGATCAAAATTGAAAGTGCAGGAGTGTTCTTGATGAAATTAAAAGTTTAGGGACTGAATTGATTTGGGACCCAAACTAAGTAGTAGTCAGTATTTAGCCATTTTTTAAAACTTCTTTGTTAAATCAAATGCAAAATCAAGCACAAAAATTGAAGTGATTTGTGGTCAGAGGGCCATCAATCATCTATAACCCAATCTTCTTCTTCTATAGAATTAAAAAAAAATCTTCCATTCAATTTCAATTCTACCATCGATCGTAGAAACAAATAAAGTTCGGATGTTTTCCAACTTCTAAGGAAACAAAGAAAAATGGGAAGAGAGAGAGAGAGAGGCAGAGATAGAAGAAGAAGAGAATTAACAAAGTAAAATAAAAAATAATTGAAAAATAGTTTTTTGTGTAAAATATTATTATAACCCCATAAAATACTGCATCAGACGTGATCAATTTTAACAAAAAGTTACAAAAAATTAAACCGAGGTATCAAATTGATTTGTTTTTAAAACTTTAGGTATCATTTTGATCACTTTTGAAAGTTGGGTATCAAGTTGATTTGTTTTTAAAAATTTAGGTATCATTTTGATCACTTTTAAAAACTTAGGTATCATTTTGATCACTTTTGAAAGTTGGGTATCATTTTGTCCGGTGAAGAAAAGTTTTGACCCTAGTGGCGGGTTTTACTCTACAAATATACACAAACAATGCAAAAGCAGAATTGGTAGCTTGTAACTGGTGAATGTGCTTGAGTTTTCCTCTGGTTGGAAAACAAATTAAAACTAAAGGCCATGCTGCTAGTCTGCTAAATAATTTTCCATCAATTCATTTCCACCTTCTACATACATGTGTGAGGGAAACGCATTTCAATCCCATGCTCACCATTAAATTTACATTGCACTCTTCAACTAGAACAAAACATTTACAGTATTGAAATTCATCAAGGAATCAAGCCATCTGTAGCATCCAAAGAATGCCCGTAATGTTAAAGAATTTGGGGAACACAAAGGCGCATAGAGCTTATATAACTACAAGTAGTTAATGCTCAACAGTAAACAAGTTAATCCTCAACACTAAAGCCCTTTGCACGACAGCAGAGATATAACTTGACAAGACATCCAGAAGGCTTGAAGGCGGCTCTTATGCTTACAAGGATTTCATATATCCTGTCAAGATTGAAAACAAGAGAGGTTTAAGAACAGTAAGAAAACGTAAGCTGAGACTGAGGAACTCTAGCAATTATTCAGCAAATAACATAATAAATTTAAGCCAGTGATCTAAGAGTCTAATACACAACATTAAGATAAGACAATCAGAATAGAAAACACTAGAATTAGGCAAGCTAACCAACGGCAGTTGCTTCCCATGATCCTGCATTATTACATCCCTTCTCTTCACAAGCTAGACAACAAATTTGGACATGATAGCTTCACTCATAAAATGTGGGTGGCAAACTCGATGAAAATAAAGGACAGAATGCTTAGGAACCAAAAGATCTGAAGTTTACAGTATTCTAAATTTAGGACATACCCATGATGCTGACTGTCTTCAAGTTATTAGGAGTCAATTCCTGCAGATTAACAAAGAATATATACCTCAATATCTGAATTGGTGCACTGAATATGCTCAAGATAGGAGCCCGGGTAACATTATTTGAACATATGATTTTCAAGAACTCATGTATCACTATTTACTCAATAATTTCTTAACTTTCAGAGGTCACTTACAAAACGCCTACCAATTCACTTTTGCACATTCTGACAACACAAATGACAACAAGGGCTCAAAATCTACAATGGACAGACTTAATACTCGTATGATGACAGTAGCAACATTATTGGTGTTTCTTTGACTGGGTGCACGCTGAAATAAGGGCATGCACTTACTCAAATGAACATGCCCTTAAACAGGTAAAGTAAATACGTGATTGCAATCACCATGTCAGTAGCATCACGTAACATCATTAGTAAAATCCACCAAATGGACCTTTTGTTTTCTTGTTTTGGATTTACTATATAAAGAGGAAATCTAAAACACTAAGGAGTCCAAACACTAAACAGGGCAAATTCAGAGGAATTATTGAGCACTGAACTTTCAAGAAAAAAAAAACACTAAAATTCACTAGAAAATCTCATATCTACTAATAAAAGAGTTGGACTTTTGACTCAAAGAACCAAAGGGATTGATCTATTTAACCGAAACGAACTACAGCTTATCAATTTGTGAAAACAAAGGTTTCTATTGTTTTCTAGTAAGTGCTGTTTTAAGTACTAAGATGTAAAGCAGACTCTTACCGACTAGCTTTTGGTAAGTGAACCTAAGGTAGTACTGTGTCAATAGTCTATCAGAAATGATGTGAAAGTAATGCAGCATTAAGCATGAACGGTGGCATGTCACAAAATATCTCAAATCCGAGTGTCCAATGAACATAAAAAGGACTTGCTCACATTCTTGTTCAAAATATGGGTTCAATGGAACATATACGCAACATGCCTACCATTGTGAGTGTCAATTATACAAAGACTTCATGATCACATTCTGCCAAAAGAGATATCATGTTACACTATCTGCAAAACACAAAATCATGAAAAGTTAGAAAAGTAACAGGAATTTCAAAGCAATTATTGAGTACTAAACTTACAAGGGAAAAAAAAAAAAAAAAAACCTCTCATCTAATAAGAAAAGTGGAGTTGGACTTTGACTCAAAGAACCAAAGGGATTGATGTATTTAGCCGAAACGAACCACAGCTTATCAACTTGTGAAAACAGAGGTTCCTATTGTTTTGTAGTAAGTGCTGTTTTGAATAATAAGATGTAAAGCAAACTCTTACCAACTAGCTAGTTTTCGATAACAGAACCTAAGGTAGTCCTGTGTCAATGGTCTATATCAGAAAGTGATGTAAAAGTAATGCAGCATGTTGACATCTCACAAAATATCTCAAATCCAAGTGTCTAACGAACATAAAAATGATTTGCATGCATTCTTATTCAAGATCTGGGTTCAGTGGAACATATTTGCAACATCCTTACCATTGTGAATGTAAATTCTACAAAGACTCATGAACACATTCCGCCAAAACAGATATGAGGTTACACTATCTGCAACCAATTGAACCTTTAACAAGTCACCTGCGTCTAACTAACAAAGGGATTGACTATAATTGACATCAATTTAGCCGAAATGAACTACAGCTTATCAACTTGCGAAAACAAAGGTTTCTATTGTGAAAGTAATGTAAAAGTAATGCAGCATTAAGCATGAACGTTGGCATGTCACAAAATATCTCAAATCCGAGTGTCTAAGGAAGAGAAAAAGGATTTGCACACATTCTTGTTCAAAAAATGGGTTCAACGGAACATATATGCAACATCCCTACCATTGTGAAAGTTAATTCTACAAAGATTCATGAACACATTCGGCCAAAGCAGATATCAGGTTATGCTATCTGCAAAACAGAAAATCATAAAAAGTTAGAAAAGTAAACAGGGGAATTTCAGAGACATTATTGAATACTAAAATTTCAAGAATAAAAATAAAACAAAAAACACAAGAAAATCTCATATGTACTGAGAAAAGAGGAGTTGGAGTTTTGACTCAAACTGCCAAAGAGGAACCCAGAAGGTGACCAAAATGAGGCGCTGCAAGGCAGGAACTAACGAAAAGTTAGTGTGGGATCGATGAGGAAAGGGTAACAAGACCAAAGAATGGTCTTAGACTCTTGGTATCAGGAAACTCGAGGTTTGTCAAATCATCCACATCACAATGACACTATTGGGTGCTTCAAGAGTATTTTATGGCACATGACAGTGTCCTTAAAATCCAAGAACTCATGATGAGCACTGAGCTCTGATATCTCAGCCTCACTCATCATTGAAAACCCAATTGAACTACTAGTCCATGTATTGAGTGCGCTTTGCGCAGAAGGCAAGACTAACCTCTCAATGCCGAATTCCATGAGCCGATTTTCGAGCTCATTCATCAAAATCCTGCACATCCCAAGTCTCCTAAACTGAGGCCTAGTCGCCACGAGTGGCACTTCAGCAACTCCCTTATTGATCCTCACCGTGGCGGCACCGATCATCTCCTGATGACCATCATCATCATCTCTCCTCTCCAAAACCACAGTGTAAAACCCTCTCAAATTCAACTCGGAATCGGATTCCAAGTCGAAGACAATGTCCTCAGCAATGTCTCTGTTGGTGTAGGGGTCTTTGGAAGGCTCGAAACACTCGTGGATGGCATTGAGAGCGGAGTGGAGCTTGGTGCAGTAAAAAGATTCAATTCGCATGTGAGATTTCAAAAGCCTCCATGTCAGGTTATTGCTCACGGGAATGGGTGTCCCCAAAATCCGGTTGATCCCAGAAATCTTGGATCTTTCATCTTTTAAGACATCATTGATGTTTCTTGTTTTCGATCCTCTTCTTGATCTGGATTGGATTTGGGGTCGGGTTCTGTTTGACGACGCCGTTTTGCTCTCCCAACACCGGACTGATTCTTCTTCAGGAACGCGCGAGGGTTTCACGGTAGACGACCATGACGATGCCATAGTAAAGGCCCGCTTCCGCTTCATGATTGATCGATCTCGATTAGGGTTTTTGATCGATCTTAGGGTCGATCTCGATTAGGGTTTTTGATCGATGTGGGTCTCGATCTTAGGGCTTAATTCAGCGGAAAGTTTGATCAGAGAAGAGAAATTTGTTGAACAGAGAGAAAGAGAGAGAGAGAGTGAAGAAACAAAGAAATTCAAGAGAAACAAATAAATGATTTGCAGGTAGAGGAGAGAAAGTGAAGACAGAGCAAATGCAGGTACAGGTTTATATAACAGGTTCCAACGGATACTTTCTCACTTATTGACACGTGGCCTTTTGCTGCTTGCTGCCCACGAAATCATGACAGCTGGCACTCCCTCCACTAGAAACGAATACTGCGTTTAAATCAGGATCCCCTTCATGTTCCCAAAAAAAAAAAAAATTAATTAATAATAATACAACAAAGAATAGAGGAACAAAGAATAGAGCAAACTGAAGACTGACAAAAGGTAGGGTTGATAAAAAAGACTAAATTTAGTTTAGTACCTCAAATTTTAGGGTTAAAATTAATTTGGTCCCTGATTTTTTTTTTAATCAAGATGATCTCTACACTTCCAATTTCCATTACTCGAGTCCAAATTTCAAAATTGACTCCAATTGTGACATCATATGGTGAGTTGGCACCGACAAGCATGGCCCACTGTTTAGTTTTTGACTCTCAGTTTGGACGAAATGTCCAAACTACCCTGATTACTATTTTCCTCATCTCGAGCGTGCTGGAGTCGTGGGAGGGCGTCCGAGCAACCCAACCATGTCCACCGTCGTTGCCGCCGCCTACCCCCTTGCTAGACCCAGGACGAGGCTCGCTTCCTTATCCTCGCCTATCGCGACCACTGGTTCTACGAATCTGAAATCTGCCAACTGGGACCACATCGCCACTGCCACAGCTTCCTTGGCTCCCTCCTCGCCGCCCAAGACCGCGTTGTAGTGTCATCAGAAGGCTCGTAATTTGGTAAAATTTGATGAAAATGTTGACAAAGATTTTAGTCCTAATGTTGATGAGAATTCTAGCTTCTATTCTAGCTTAGGGAAGGAAAAATGTTGATTACTTCTGGTTTTGTAGCTTTGATAATGTGCTCTTGTTTTGCTGTGATTTGGTTGGAAGTAGATTATTAACATAGATAGTGGATATGGGGTTCTGCTTTGAACTAGGGATGGCGGAGGTGTCGAATTTGGTGGAGGAAGAAGAAGAATATGGGAGAGCCGAGTGTGAGAGTCAAAGTTAGGGGTAGTGTGAGAGATGATGATGATGGAAGTAATAACTCGACGACGTCGGGAAAGCCGACATACATGGAGTCGTTGACGTATTGATCAAGATCAAGAGGGAAGGAGAGGAGCGCGTCTCCACCGCCATGAAGCTTGAACTGGAACCTGAACCAGGGTCTTTACACACTCTGGAGCCCGTCTTTGCAATTGTAGTGAGGGGTTAGAGAGGGTCTAAATTTGGGGGTTTTGGGAATGGTCAAGTTGGTCATTGGGTCTTTTGAAGCATAGGAGTTTGGCTTTGGTAGTTTTGAGGTGGAAGTTCTCATGATGATGAATTAAAGTGTTGAAATTTGGGAGCAATTAAAGAGTTCTTTGGGTTTGGAAAATTGAGAAGCAATTTCAATTAGGTTGTTCTATCCCAACAACATTTACTTTGCAAAGAAAAAACTACCCAACAAAGATCATATTGTTGATCAAGCCACGAGGTATGTAATCTGGAAGGTCACGTCCCCAAATTGAAGTTTCCATAAGAGAATACGACATTTTGACAAGGTTCATATGTAAAATTGTAGATTGAATCAATTGGATGTAGGTAGATTTGGTAGGCAAATGCGGCGGTTGAGAAGCCTCAAAATTCCATAGCAGTTAAAAACTTTAAAATTTTTAGATTTTGAAATGAAAGAGGAAGAGAAAGTGTGAGGGATATGGAGGATTAGTGACTCAATTTAATATGGTTGGGTTTAGTGGCGAAAGAAGTTATGTTCCATTGTTGGGGGGGGGAGCGGGGTTTGAGATTACCAAACTGCCCTTTGAAATATGAATAATGGCATAAGGTTAATAGTGTTATTAACGACATGTATCAAAAGTGAATTGTAGAGGAAAACTGAAGACTTGCAAATGATGAAGGGTATGATTAATAAAAACCTCTCACCTATGAAAATCTCTGGGCAGCTGGCAAAGTGTTTTGGCATATGAATATCTGCCAGTTGTTTTTTTTTTTTTTTATAAAAAAAAGGATTAAATACTTGTTACTCCGCAAACTTTTGCCTGAAAAACAGTTTAGTTCCTAGCCTTTCAAATTAAACTGGATAGTCCTTATTCTCTCTAATTCTCACACAACAGGTCCAAAACATGTCTAAAATGACTATTCTACCCCCAAAATCCTTTTTATATTTTTTTTCTCTCTCTTTTTTTAATTTCTCTCTATTTTTTTATTTTTTTTTTCTGCTTTTCTCTCTCTCCCTCTCCACAGATCGATCTTGTCCTCCTCACTACTCTCAATCTCTTACATTCTCATCTTCATCTTCTTCTTCAACTCTCCAGAACCCACCACTAAATGGGTCTTCGTCTTCCTCTATCAGAATGCAACTTCGGCGCCGGCAGAGTGCTGTACTCGAAGATCGTCCGCTTCAAGCAACCCTCCACTCCGTTTTCAGATAGCTTCTCCACATTCTTCACGTTCTTCGTCAGCAATTTGAATCCCTCCTCGATCGGCTGGACGGCTGGCTTTTATCATCACGTCGGATGATGAGGTTGTCGGAGACGCCGGCGGGTTCTTAGGGCTCCAGAGCGTGGAGGACCCGGGTTCGGGTTCAGGGTCGAGCTTCATGGCGGTGGGCCTCGTGAATTGCAAGATATAATTCGGTGGGTCTTCAACATATCCGTTTCGTATTCGAATCTCAAACCCAGAGACCCGTTCCTCTCCTTCCCTCTCGATCTTGATCAGTACGTCAACGACTTGGGTGTTTAGGATCTGGGTTGTTTCTGGGTGTTTATGATCTGGGTTATGTGTTGTTATTGTTTGATCTGATCTGGGTGTTTCTAATCATTCGTAATATGTTGGATGATGATAGTGAGGTGGCTTATTGGTGGGAGTGGTGGAGGATGAGGAGGAGGAGGAGGAGAGGTGGTTGAGCTTAGTGGGGACGACGGAGGTGGAGATGGAATTGTGGCGGCGGAGCCTCCATGAGGGGTGGAGGGGGCCTACCAAGCGCTGTAGAGTGGTAGTGAGTGCAGTGGATCGAGTGGATAAACTCGAGGTCGGATACTAGCTTGGAGAGAGAGAGAGAGAGAACCAGCCAAAAATAAAATAAAAAGAGAAAAAAAAATAGAGAGAAAAAAAAAAAAAGGATCTAGGGGGTAGAATAGTCATTTTAGGCTTGTTTTGGACCTGTTGTGTGAGAATTAGAGAGAATAAGGACTATTCAGTTTAATTTGAAAGGCGAGAGACTAAACTGTTTTTCAGGCAAAAGCTTGAGGAATAACAAGTATTTAATCCAAAAAAAACTTGTACTAATAAGAAGTAGGGCAAATGTCCAAATACCCTAAAATCTTCCTTATCCTACCAAACTTATGGATTTCCCTATTATCCATAAGATAATTAATTTTTGTTCCCTAAAACCCAATTGAGCTCATTTTTTTTTATTTTTTGTTTGTTTTTGGGACTATTTCACCCTCTTCCCCTCTGTCATATAGAGATAAAGTGTTTTCTTTTTTTTTTTCTTTTTTTTGGGGGGGGGGGGGTGGGGTGTGGGGGTGTGAGGTCACTGGAGAGTTTATCGAAACTTGACCATAACCTCGTCAGAATTTGCCAGAACCTTGCCGGAGGTTGCTGGACGCTTACTGGTCCTTGCTAGTCGTCAGAGGTCACTAGAGGTCAACGGAGATCTCATAAAGTTCTAGGAGGTTTATTGACCTCCAAAAAAACTTTTATTGTCCCCCAATAAAAGTATTATTGAGGATCAATAATTAGTGAAAAATGAAGACCTTCTTGATTTTGAAAGTCTTAGGAGGTTTGTTGACCCCACCTAGAATTTTATTGACCACCAATAAAAGTTTTGTTGAGAATCAATAAAAGTGTTAGTAGATAGAGTATCACCATTTTCTTTTATAAATGAAATAAATCGGTCAAATAAATAGGTCTGAGATAATAGAAACTAATTTTTTTTTAGAGTAATAGTCAACCATTTTATTAATAATAAACAAAAGAAAAATTACAACTTATAGATGTAGAAGCTACATCAAAATATAAAATTACAACAGAAGTACTAGATGCAACAAAGCATCGGAAATAAAAAACCTAGCAAGGATATGAAGGGATGTAATTAAGCATTTGATGAGGCACCAGACAGAGTCTGAGCTATGTAAAACTGTACCAACAGTATGGTACACAAAGATATACGTCGAATAGAGGGTAACCTTCTATCAAGGTAACCGCCGGTAGTATGACCGACCTTGCCTACTCCATGCAAAATAAAGCGCTGAATAGAGAGCAATCTTCTACCTAAGTAACCAAAGAAGCAATTCCAACATGCAGATAAGTTTAGGGCCCAAAAACAGTCTCCCGGATCCCAAATGCGAACCCTAACAACTTTGGACTCATTCACCAGCTGCCCGGCCCTAAGAAGGACGGCCCAGCCTAAATTCTAGTTGAGCAACCCAACAGAATAGAGGCCCAGGCCCACCAGGGTACTTTGGGCACCCAAAGCCTCTTTGGGCATCAACCTTGATCGCGGCTCTGATAGCTGCTCCACCGCCCATCGTCAGAGAAGGCACCACCCGGTCCCACCACTTACCCAAGATGGCCAAGGACGCCTGACTCTCCGCACTATGCCAAAAACCTTAACATACTACACTTTTTGCACAAAAAAAAAAAAAAAAGTGTTATGTGATGAAGGAAAGTACATCAGACAACATGTTTACTAAACTTATGTTCTGTAAGGTGGTTAAAATTCTAAAGTTTTTGTTTAGAAGATCATTGCACAATGGTTAAAAGAATAATCTGTTGTGTAAATTAAAAAAAAAAATTGCGGTAGATTTCCCTCCTAAATTGACTCAAATTTGGCTCCAAATTGTACCCTAGATGCCACTAAATTCTACAACAGTTTAGTTACTTGTGTTATAGGAGTATACTTGCAAATCATCATACAATGGATTTTAGTGTGCCGTTGTGCAAATATAAGGCCAAATTTGGAGAAGTCTCCAAAATGGTATTCATTGCCCCCCCCCCCCCAAAGAAAAGGAGCAAATTCGGCTTCAATGGTTTGTCATGCTTGCAATTTCCTACAACATTATGAACTATTTTTGTTGTGTGAATGAGAAATGCCTAGCCTAAGCGCTAAAACTGACATTTTGATTGCACATGCGGGAAATTTCCATCTTTTGTTCCCTCAGCTATCTAGCGATTCAGACAACGTAAATGTATCTATATGTTGTTTGAGTAAGTTAAAAAAAAAAAAAAATTAATGCTTAATGCCTTAAAAGTCTTAGCCAACTCGAGGGCACACTCAAACAAAGTGGCCGTTTTTCATGTCTGAGAAAAAAAAAAAAGAGCTTTTCTTCATTTCAAGGCTTCGAGCCAAACCTGGAGCTTTTCTTCACCATCTTTCAAGTCTAGATTAGGGTTCAATTTGGGTTTTCGTTATGCTGAAAAGGGGGATTGGGTTCTCACCAATCGAGTTGGGTTCTACTCGATTAAGGTTCGAGTTTTGTTAGATTTGGGGTTTTTTTGTTCTGCTGAAAAGGGAGATTGAGTTATCACCAATCGAGTTGGGTTCGAGTTGAAGGATAAGGAAATGGGATTTCATGAGCTTAGGGATTGGTGCTCAAATCCTTTCGATTGGTGAGTTAAATTTGGGATTTCATTGCTCTTCTTCATTGTCTTTATTTATTTGGTGCTCAAATCCACTTTGGGTTTTAAATTTTGTGAAGAAGTTCATTGTCTTTGTTCGTTTGGTGGTCAAGAGCATTCGATTGGCTTAAGTTTATAACCACTTGTTTGTGTTAGCTTTTTTGAGAGCAATTAAGAAGAAGAAGAAGAAGAAGAAGAAGAACCAATAGCTATGAAGGTGGAATGAAACGTTTGATTTCATAGCTCCTCACAGTGCTCTCTATGGTTGCACCAGTTTCCAAAGCCCCAAAGCCATGAAGAAGAACAAGATGGTGTTCTACTTCAAAGGACAGCGGTTTCACTGTCTTCATAGACCTCAACAAGTTCTAGAATGAGGAGCTCATCAAATATGGCTTCCCCGAAGACATTTGGTAACCTCTAATTTTCCCTACATCAATTCCAATTCTATCTCAAAATCAAGGATTTATCGCTTAAGTTCTTAGATTTGCTACTGAAAAATTAACTTTGGGGAATAGATTAGGTTAAATTGCAGTCTTTGTATTAACAAAGAGTGTATTTGTGGTTGGTTAATTTGATTTATGCTCTTTTTGACGGGTTGCAAGGTGCATTTGAATGAAAATATCAATTGAGAATATTATGCTGTTATTGTAAATGTTGAGTAGAAGGTTAAGATTTTCATGCTATGGGGTTGGTGGTGTAATACCTCTTTAGATTTGGTTTTTCTTTTGGTGAGTATGTGGAAATTTAACTTCTTCTTTTTTTCTTTCTTTCTATTTTGCTGAAAAATAGCATGTCATACTTATGATTGAACTTTTCATACTCTTTCCCATATGCTCGTTTCAGGTATACACAGGGCCGGTCTTGAGGTTTTTGATGCCCCGGGCAAAAAAAAATTTGGTGCCTAACTACCCATATATATATATATATATATTCATATGTAAAACAGTACAACTTTAAACGATAAACATTAGAGCACAGAACAATAAAACAAGGATTGCGATGTAGCAATTGTAAAGACGTATGCATCAACATATCAACCTGCAACTTCTGACTTCCAATTAATGCATCTAAAGATGCTATGTTTGTAGAGAAAGAGAGCAAAAAATAAATAAATAAATAAAGAAAAAAAAAATTCCATTGTAGGGGAAAAAAAAGTCGATCTTCTAGTGTTCAGTATAGATTGAACCTGTAACTAACTGACTAAGGATGTTGAAAGCTGCAAATTGAACATCAGCGGTGACAGTATAGTCGAGATTTTGAGATTACAGGCACAAAAATTTATAATAGTTGTTAGAATAATCAACAAATACCACAAAATGCCAGTAATAGAACTTATAATGTCCAAAATTTCAACGAATTTAAAAATTGAAGAACACCCACCATAAAAAAAAATAATAATAATTTAAAGAACACCCAATTTAACTATACCTATTTTGATCGATCTCTATTGCAGCTTGAATCGATGGAATGCCAAAAATTGTGTTTGATCACCGTAGAAGAAGAGAAAAATATAGGAGAGAAGATTGAGAGGAGGTGACAGATGATGAAAATAAATTGCTTGATTGAATAACCATTGAAACCCCAATATTTCAAGAGAAATTTGTTTGTTTTTAAAGTTTTAGAGAGAGTTAAGAGACTCTTGAAATTCGTCTGCTATAATTGTGTGTACAATTCTCAAAGTGAGGAGAAGAGAAAACCATTTCGAAGTGAGGAGAGGAGAAGAGAAGACACTGCGTTTGGGAACAAAGCAATTTTTTTTTTTTTGTTTACCGTCGACATATACTATATATAATTTTTTTTTCATATATATATAACCTTATTTAAAAAAAAAAAAAAAAAAAAACTGTGCCCCCCTCTCACTTAGGCCCTGGGCCGTCGCCAAGCCCGCCCTTGGGCAAGGCCGGCCCTGGGTATACAGTCCCTTGCTCATGCAAATAACTGATGTCTATGAATGACTTTTATGTGTCTTGCTTAACCTTATAGCTATGCCATCACTAATCGGAAGTTACATTTATTTCAACATGAGATTATACATTTCAACAGGAACATCTTTCAAGTATCCAGCTGCACAAATGGTATTGTTGTTATAGTTTTTTGTTTTTTTGTTTTTCCTTTTTTCTTTTTGTATGAGGTTGGAAGGTTTTTCTTTTGATCTTATGTATATGTATTCACGTTCCCACCCAAATAGAGGCTTCTACCAGACATTGGTAGCTTTTAGGATTTTACCGGTAAATCTTTGACTCTTAGAGCTACCACAAAAGTAAAAAAAAAATTGAGAAATTTCATTTTAAAGAGTTTTTCTTTTGGGTGAGTTTTTGTTACCTGGACTGGTAATTTGATCTTACCTTATTATACTTTTAGTTTGTCTATGTTTTGTTTTATCTATTAGTTTTAAAACAAATAATTTGATGTGATTAGTAAGCATGGTTAAGACTTACGTGGCTCTTGCTTGCTAAAACACCTCCTGGTCTTGTTATTTTATTTGGGCTACTTCTCTGTTCCTTTTGGTTTTGGCTGGGTTCCAGTTTAGAAAGAAAGAGAGAGGGCGGTCGGGGTGGGGGTGACAGGAGGAAGAAATTGACTTTTCTCCATTTTTTTCCAATGTCAAGTGATTTTCTTTGGTTACTCTCTTCTTCTTTTGGGAGGATTGAAAACTAAGTTGACATCTCAGTTTCAACTTTGAATTCAATTAGTTTAGCTTCTGACTTTCTGTCCTTGGGTACTTTTCAACATAATCTGGAGGTGTTTGAGAAATTAGTTCTTATTTTTCTATTGTGTTTCGCTCTTGAAACTTATAATTTATCTACAGCTCACTTTGTTCTCCTCTCCCCTTTGTTTTCCTAAATTTATTCGCATCTAACTGTTATTGGTTTGGGTACTGGACGTTTTCAATTACTTTGGTATTTTAATATCCTTCTCTTCTCAAAAGTCTCTCTCTTTCTTTGTTCTATTATTCACATCTTTCATATGCGTCTATTTTCTTTGTTTGCAACACTAAGTGTTTGCTTTATTGTCAATCAAGTTGATTTTCTTATCGAGTGGAGATTGCAATTTTTATTATTATATCTATTTTTGTTTCTTTCTTCTTGAAACATAACTTGAATTATGAAACCTAATTTAAGGTGTATCTATGTTCTTTAAGGTGTTGAGGGAGCTACTTGAGCTCATTTGTTTTCTGTAACATGTTTAGACAATCTTCCTTATATAGAGGTGAGTGGATATTGAATATTCGATTTACATTGAGTTCTTGATATCATGTTGGATGTGCTTGGTTTAATAACCATGATGTGGTCATGACTGATGATTTTGAGAGTGGAGTTCAAAGTTGTGAACTACGGTGAACCTTTGATTTATGTTGTGAAAGCATAAAACTATAGATGTTGTTAACCTTATTCTTCTAGAAGAGCCCATGTTTGTATGCTAGACTGAAATGTTTCAGATAACTCTAAAAGGGCATGTTTTTGTTTTGTTATACCCTTTAACACTTTAGAAACTGGGAGTGTATTTACTGTTACGTTTGTTTGTTTTGGTAGTCATTTGCATCTGGAAAAAAGATTTGATCTTATCCTGTGGACACAAGTGCTTAGTTCGTAATACCAGATGTAAATATAAGTCTTTGTATTTTGTTTTTCTCTGCAGCTTCTTGCTTGTGTCATTTTGTCATGTTGCTCATGGGTAGCGTGGCTTTTGATGTGGGAGTATTGTATGCAGCTTCTTGAAACAAGTTGATGTGGTGGCTGAAGCAGAAGAAAAAAAGAGGAGCTGCAGGAGCAAGCATTAGTTGTGGCCGAAGTGGGCAAGCAATCATAAATAGCCCAATAAAAAATGATCCATTTCTAGCACACTAATGTCTTTGTCCCGGATTCAATGTTAAACAATAAATTGTCACTAATTCATGATTTTGTGGAACAATGACTAATACGAATTGTATCTTGGTGGATCCAATGTACTTTGAAGTTTAAAATATGGGTTGGAGTACTATTAGTTCATTTGATTGTTTGCATCAAATTTTATTTCCATTTGATCACTACTGTTCATTAGGTAAAATGAATGTTTGAATGATCATACAACAGATTTCTCATTTATCAGACAATGGTTTTTCCAAAAACTAAGTCTTCTAATTAACTCTCACACAAAGAAAGCACTAGAACCCCGTTGTCTGACAAGGCTTAACAAACAACGGATTTAAGCAAATTCTGTTGTCTGAAAGCAGTGCCTCAATTGCTGGGTAGCTACGCTTGACATCTGCCTAGCCATCACACAACAGTTATAACACATACCCGTTGCCTATGTGTGTCTCAGACAACTATGTTCCAACATTGTTTGAATTTTCAACAGACAAAGGCTCACTCTACAACGGTGGCACTCCAAATCACACAACAGTTTTTGTTCGTCGTCTGATAAGTTTTTTTGGCATAGTGTCAGGTCGTCCTGATTTGAGAAGGCAATGTAGCCATTGCTTCTCCCCATTGAACACGACGACCCCGACCAAGGAATGGGAACCAGAGATCTCCACTACCAGGGTTACTCAGCAACGCTGCCGCATCTTGAATCCATAATAGCCCACGCTGACCCGGATCCCAGATCTGGCCCTAGAGCCAGACTCGATCTCCGGCAGTCCTCCATACACCCAATCGCAGCCTCTTGCCACTCACCACCTTGCTCCTTGTTGCTGCCCACTGGTTCTTTAGCCTAGACAAACCAGGTTGAAGAACGAAACGCGCATAGCCACCAGTGAGATGTGCTTACCATAACCACCGGATTGAATCACAGAAAAATCCTGAATGCTTTGGGCAATATGAGATTGAGAAACAAGGCCACAAGCCCTGCGTAGTATTCATGAAACCAGGAACGGGTCGCCATACTCCTCCGCTAGCATGGAGGAAGGTGCTAGAGATGGCCATCCAAGGAGGCGGCCACTCTCACCCTAGCAGAGCGCTAGGTCATTGAATATTGAATATTAATAGAAACTAATTTATGCAATTTCATTTCATGTATTAATTGGAAACTAAATGGTAAATGTTTAGTGACTAAAACGAAAATCAGAAATAGAAAGTTAAAAAACTACAATCAAAATTCTCATCACAATACAACAACCCACATGAAACAAAGAAGTAGATAACAAACTATCCAGGGTCTTCCACCACTAAATGCCTACAATGTGGGCAATGGCTACTAGAGACCCTGTATTTCCCCAATCAATCGATGCACCGGATAGAATCCAATATCGCAAACTATAGAGAAAAATATCAACATAAATACATAAACTAAAATTAAATTAAAACAAATATTGATTTGCATTAAGCTAACAACACCACAATTAGTTTGCACCAAGGACGAATCCAAGTGATGGGCTAGTTGGGCTACAGCTCAACCCAAAGTTCTTCCAAGCTTTTAGATGGTATAAGGACACGTTTACTTACTTAGAATGAGAATAAAAATGGTGGGAATGATTACGTAGTAAAAATATTCCTGCATTTACTAACACATAAAGGAATCAGAATGATTCCGGGTAAAAGAATTTTTGCGTTTACTAACATATGAAGGAATCAGAATTGGTGTAGGTTCCACCTCCTTGTTAGGAATCGATTCCTGAATACTCATGAATTTGATTACTGTTGAGAGAAAATTGCACACAGTGAGCGTAAATGTCACCCAACATAATTTCACTCGTATTCATTTAGTGAATAGAGTTTTTATTATTTTGAGTTCGACCCATTCAAGACAGAATGTGTCTCTTAATTATAATCCCTTGTTACAGGGAAATACCCTTTGATTCCATTTATGAAGAAACCAATTGATGAGATGTGTGTTTGTTTGTTTTTGCGGCTGCACCCGGATATTTGAATGGGTTGCCTACGTACCCTTGGAGAGGGATCAAGCCACTCGTAGTTCAAGAGTTCCAATGAGTGGATGACTCATTGGAGGGCTTTGATTTTTGGGATTAGAGTAGTGTTTAGGTGAATTTGGTTGAAGTAAACCAGGGATTCGATTTTGTGTTTAGGACGCGGTTGCATCTAGATGAATTTGGTTCTAGATTGCCTACATACCCTTTGCGGGATCAAACCACATGTAGTTCCGGCATTTGAGATTTAAATAGGTAGATGACCCATTTATTTTGAATTTGTGTTTGGGAAAGTGTTTAAAGTCCTTGAATTTGGTTTGGACTTTATTTGTGTGATTTGGAAATGAATTTGATTTTTCTGGTGTTGGGAGAATTTGACTGGAGTCAGTGATTCATTTGGGACTGGCTGAATTTGACTGGTGGAGTCAGGGATTCTGTTTGGAGTTGCGGTTGCATCTAGTGGGTCGCTAGACTGCCTACATACCCTGTGAAGGGATCAAACCACTGTAGTTCATCTTTTTGAATTTTCGGTTTTGTACCGACTTTGGGTTGACGGATGTATACATATTTTGAATCCGTCAAGCAGACCTTTTGAGTGAGCACCCAATTTGAGAGAGTGTTCGCTAATTTTGATTTGGACACTCATCATGCCGAGCTGTGCAATGAGCTTTGTGTCACTTCGTCGGAACTATAGTGATCTGCTTCAAGTGATTAATTGCTTTGGACACCCATCAAGGCGAGCTTTGAGATTGGAGTCGAAGATTTGATGTGGACGAGCTTGATTCCATTTTTCGTAGGAGGCCCAACTTTATTTGAGATTTGTCTGAAAAGCTATTAAATTAATGGACATTAGTTTATTAGTTTTGTTCTCTCTCTCATTTTCACGTTTTGGTGTTAATTGCTCAGCAAACTTTCATAGCATGTATTTTTAGCCTTAGACTTGTTGTCTTGCTCAAAGACCAACACCGTAGATATCAAGTGGCAACACCGTAGATATCAAGTGGCATATTTCATATGGGATTCATAATTCCCATTCATTTATACTTGAAGTGGTGGAGTTTGTCTTTAATTTGTATCCTTTCTCCTTTCTTGGATGAACTCGTGTCCCCTTATTAAGATGGTGGAGCGGTGGAGCCTTGGCATTAAGAGAGATGTTGCCATGTAGCCACCAGCCATGTAGCTTCTTCGATATGTTTCTTTTGATGGTAGCAGTGCAACAATTGTCTTTCATTTGTAGACATAATTTCGGAGAAGACCACCATTCTGACTTGTTTCTTTGCAGACGTAGTACGAGCCATTGATTTGCAAAGGTAGTTCTTAACTTCACAGAGGTAGTTTTGCCATGGATTGAATGAATGTGTTCAATCCTTCATACCAATTGGGCTTATGCCACCGTGTTGTACGTATCCGTCGAACATCTCTGCAGCCATCTTGTGAGGCAACTCCCCTCTTTCTTCCATTTGCTGCTGCAGTCTAACTTGTGAGCGGGTTTCCCGAACATGACTTTGGTGACTTCTTTGATGCATGTGGAAGCAACAACATGGCGTTGAAACACTATACGAGGATCCTTCTGGAGCAGCTTCCCCACTGTTATGAACTCGGGAACTTTGTAGGACCGTACTTGACGTGAAATGGCAGCCACCAGGCATTCACCTGACATACTCATTTTTGCCACCCATATGCAGGACGCACCGCGATACAGGCATCAAAAACAAGTATGGTGAACCCCCTTGAACTTGAAGCTTGCTTCCGCCACCTATACGCAGGACGCACCGCAATATAGGCAGCGAAAGCAAGTGCAGCATGGAGTGACACCACGGCTGTGAATGAGGGCTTGATGTCGACTTTGTGTCTTGCCCGGAAGCCGTCGGTGATATTTGTGAGGATGAAGCAACGAGGGACTTTTGGAGAGAGGATAGACCATCAACTTCTTGTTTGGAGTGCTCATAGTCTTACATGATCACCTATTTAGCTTTCTGTAATCATATAATGTAGAACAAAGAGAACACTTGAGTGAAAATGATAATCGACAACATATAGAAGAAATTATACCCACTGCTCTATGTTTGTAGCTTCTCGTGGTCTCTTCTTAGCTTCGAATTATTCTTCTCTTCTTCCCTTCCTCTTCTTTCTCTGCTCCTGCGTTTTTCCCCTCTACACTCTCTCTCTCTCTTTTTTGTTCTCTCGTTGCCTCTCTTTTTGTTTTGCTGCCCTCCAGTCTTTTTCTGCTTCTACTCCCTAGCCTCTTTTGCTCCTCCCCCGTTGCCTCTTTTTATAGGAGAGTAATGGATGAGGTAGAGTTGGGGATGACTCTAGTTTGAATTTGGAATGATTTGATATTCAAATCAGTTTGACCAAGTCTGTAGGTGTTCGGTGCATCCCCACAAAACTGCTGAGATTTGAATTGATAATAACTAGCTTGGCTTTGATCTTATCATGACTGAGAACATCTTGAACGTTAATTTGCATGCAGGCCTCCTTTTTCCAACAATTATCCACTTGTTTTGCTGATAACGAAGTTGATTTGAATGAGAAGGTTTGACTGCACTATCTCTTGGACTTGTATTTCAAACAAAACGTGAGGCACCAGCAGTTTGACTCTATCTTCTTCTTCTATCTTGAAATATATATATATATACATACTTTTGACCCAATTTTGCTTTGGCAAGTCTGGTACTTCCTCTTTCTTTGACTAAGTTTGTAACAAACCTCATCAATCTCCAATTTGAATGCCACACGTTTTGATTGCAGTAAAGCTTTATCTTTTTCTTTAAAATTTGAATGTGACTTTTTTCCTTATTCAACAATTACGATGGGGGGAGATGGGTTTAAGAATCAAAGCTTTTAGAATTAATACCGATTCCTTTCTTCTCCCATTCCAGTTGCCTCCGATTCATAATTATTTTACATTTCAAGTAAGTAAACGTGCATAAGTGTGCTACTTAGTCAAGGCCCTGACTTTGGTTCAGTTGCTAAAGTGACAAGCCCATTAACTCTTTCTAACATTCTGATCTGGGATCGAGTCCCCTAGGCTGTTTTTTTTGTTATTAACCGATATCTTTCTTCCTTTTCTGCATCATTTTCTTTCTTTAGTTTATGTTCTTCATTTTTCTTTTTCTTTTTTGTTTCTTTCCTCATTTTCTCCTCCCTTTTTCTCTTTTTTCCCATTCTTTTATTACAGCTATTCTATTAGTTTTCCTATTAGTATTTCTTAAAAATTTCTTTTTTTAAAATGCAAATCTTGTTTTTTTTTCTCTGCTCTTTCCACATTTTGCTCTCCCTTTTTTTCTTTAGTTAAAACATGAGTGTTTATATTGGGACCTCCAAATTTGCTCACTTGACCTCACTCTATTTTGAATTATTAAATGACATATATAACCTACTATAAAATGACTATTACGGATAATAATTATACCAATTATATTAATTTCTCTAGACTTTCCAATTCAATAACATTAGATTGTATTCTTTATTATTTTCCTTATCTATTTTCATTTTCCAATTTCACTACATACTCATTAAAGTATTCATATATATTTATTAAGAATTAAAACTATGATTAAGATCATGTGAAATAAAAATGTATGATATACATATTGAACTCATATTGGTAAGGGAAAACATGCAAAATAAATCAAATTATGACCTAAATCTAAGTCTATCCATTATATTTGTAAAAAATAAAAAATGAGCTAGCAATTAAAAAAAAACTAAATAAATATTTAAATAATTAATCATGAGATACAGAAAATAGAGAAAATAAAATAAACATTAAGAAAAAATGACTAATCTTTTCTTTTTTTGAACAGCTAAAACATAAATCTTAGTTAATGATTTTGCCCTAGAAGACACTGAGTTGTTCTTTGTTCATGGGTTCGCTTACAAAGCGGGCTCAAAATTGACTTGTAATGAGTTGATATTACTTAGATATGAGCGTGGTTGTTACCCCGCCATTTTTCTGTCTTTAAGTGTATGTTAGGCTCTGGCTATTTGGGAACTATTAGGTAAAGGTAATCATGAACTGAGAAGGGGAAGATGAGGTGGAAAAAAAACAAACCCAAACAAAAAGGGAGAAGGAGGAAGAAGATGGGAAGATAGGCAAATGGAATATGAAGTCTTTTAACTGACGTGGTTTAATAAGGACCATGCGATTATATAGACAATTGAGATTTTATGAACTTCACAAAACTTCATCAAAAATAAATTTAGAGGAGCCGGATCCTTGGTTTACTATCTAAAGAACTGTAGATCCGGTTTTGCTGCCATTGTTAACAAATTCGTTTTGAAGTTAATTTGGATCTTTGAAACAGAAGAACTTTCTCATTATTACAGGGAAATTGGAAAGGCTGCACATTGACTACTGTGGATGTACCATGTATGTTATTTGTTTCATAATCTCATTGCTATTGTACAGTACTAGCTAGAGATTAGCGGTTTTCCCTATGTACGAGTGAAACCTTAGCCTCCGGTGGTGGTTTCTCCATTTCTCTCAGTCAAATTCTCCGGTTGTTCCGTTCTGCTAGTATGGATATAGTTTTCTAGAATATCAGGGGCACTAAGGACCCTCGTAAGTTACGGGCGTTGTCATCCTTGGTCTTCCAAAGGCGTCCTGGAGTCCTATTTCTGTTGGAGACGAAGTGTAGTCAAGAACGCTTTAACTCCTTTCGAGCTAATCTAAGGTTTCAACATGGAGTGATGCAGGAGTGTAGCGATAATGGAGGGGGTGGTCTGATGCTGTTATGGGGTGAGGACATTGATATTCATCTTCGCTCCTATTCTCCGCACTTTGTGGATGCAGATGTGGTGTTGCCGGCGTCTAAAGGGGGTCTTTGCCTGATCACTGGTTTTTACGGGCATCCAGAGATAGCGCAACATCATGTCACTTGGGATTTACTCAGGCAACTTGCCATGCTTCCCGAGGCAGATAAGTGGTTAGTATTTGGTGACCTAAACGAAATTCTTTCCTCCTCTGAGAAATCTGGAGGAGCCGCATGTCCTCTATGGCAGATCGATGCTTTCCAAGCGGCTCTTGACGAAGGGTTTTCGACTTTAATAAGGAGAATGCATAGTGCTAGGGAGTTGAGGGGTATCAATATTTGTCGTCGTGCACCTACGTTGCACCATCTTTTGTTTGCAGATGACAGTTTTTTATTTGCCTAGGCTATTCCAGCCTCGTGTCATAAATTGAAGGAGTTATTGAATATTTATACATTAGCCTCTGGTCAAGCAATAAACTTTCAGAAGAGTAGTGTGTGTTTCAGTTTGAATTTATCTATAGTTGCACAGGAGGATCTGGCTGGGATCTTGAATGTGGAGCTTGTTCCTTTCCATGAGAAATATTTGGGGCTGCCTACACATATTGGCCACAGTAAGAAAGAGGCTTTCTCTTATATTCAGGATTAGTTGAGGAAGAAACTCTTCGGTTGGCGGGGTAAGCTGTTGAATGCGGCAGGTAGAGAACTTTTGATCAAGGTGGTCGCCCAAGCACTTCCCACATATGCAATGAATTGCTTCTTACTCCCGAAGACTTTTTGTGTACAGCAGTTGTGTGCTAATTTTTGGTGGGGTGATTCTAATAACCACAGTAAAATACATTGGAGCAATTGGGATTACTTGTGTTTGCCCAAAGATAAAGGGGGTCTGGGGTTTCGTAATCTGTGTGCTTTCAACTTTGCCATGTTGGCCAAACAAGCATTGAGGATCATACAAAATCCTGATTCCCTTATAGGTAGAATTTACAGAGCTAGGTACTTTCACTCTACATCATTCATGGAGGCTTCTCTAGGAGCTGCCCCGTCATACACCTGGAGGAGCATCTTCGCTTCTGGGGTGGTGCTTGATGGTGGACTAAGGTGGCAGGTAGGTGATGGTAACTCAATTCGCATTTGGGAGGATAATTTGATTCCTAGAGATCATGCTTTTACACCTTTGTCTCCTCTCAGGTGTCACGCCCCTGATTTTTAATGCAAATAAAAATCGATATACAATCCCATAATTATATATGCGTGAACGTTCAACCATCAATACAAAATACCATAGAAACTTTTTCCCTTTTAACCCAAGTACATATTGATGCCCTAAACCCACTATGTCAATATTGATCCGCTCCACAGAGTCATATATTACAATGCTTATGAATTAAATTGTCAACAACAAAATAAAACGTAGATGCTCCTCAGAGTTCACCACAAGCGGAAGTCTTCATAACGGTAAAGTCACAAAATGACTTCTTACCTTTAAGCTGCAAGCACGCTACCCCAGCATCAGCCACGGTTATCCTGACCTGCAGAAATAACCCCTACACCTTTGGAATGGTGCACCGAGTTGCCACACAACAAACCCGGTAATCTTTTGCAGGCCCGTATGAGTAAACTCAAAACCACAAAGCAAAACACATTTCTTAAGTCACCTAAACCTAAACACGATATGCACATATCTCACACCTACAGCCATCAATTCCATAACCTTCCATATCATGCCTACATAATTCAACTGATGACTAAAGCCTCATGTTCAGATTCTCAACTAGCGTCCCATTACACAAATTCAATAAAACAAGACTTCCTCAAGCAATGTTTGACGCTATTCTAACTCACTTCGGCGAACCCCGGAGCTTTTGTCATCAACATGACATCAAAGGTGAAAAAAATCAATGAATCACCTTCCTATCCTCACCACAGAGTACAATTCGTCACCACTATGGCTCTTAAGATAAATCAAACCATCAATCAATACAATCAAGAAGAAACAAAGCAATCACATTTCAAAACAAGCAAAACAATTCATGGTAACTCCTGCATATAATTTAGTTCAGGAGGTCACACTAAGTCAAGCAATTCGAATCATAGTAATCATAGTAATCCCACACTCTGACATCTGTAGGTAGCCCCGATCATCACAGCAGTTATCTCGATCTTTGTTAACTTGATAACAATTCAACTCCGCTACCGAGCTGTCATCACACTGATCATCACACTCATCGATCATCACACAGATAGCCATCATCCTACTAATTATCACACAGATAGCGATCATCCAACTAATCATCACACAGATATCACCGGTCATCACATAGATAGCAATCATCACATAGATTCATTGTTAGTCATCACACAGATAGCAATCATCACACAAATATTCCTACACAAGCTACACAGATATTTCTACACAAGCTTTACATGACAATCATCACAAAGATTCATCATACTGATGTCATCAATTCATCACACAAATATTCCTACACAAGCTACCCTATCTTAAATCTCACTTAAGACGGTCATATTAGGCCCATGGTATCTCAACACATGATATCCTACAATCACAACTCAATACACAATTTCATCAGTCATCACACAGATAGCAATCATCCAACTCATCACACAGATTCCACCAATACATATATATATATATATATATATATCACGCAAATATATATATATATATATACATGATCATCCACTCAGGAATGCCACTAATACCACTATAGTCACAGTTAATCCCATAACTCCAAGACAATATGGTAATTAGGCTCATAATGAATATCGTGAGATTTACTCACCTCAGAATCTCGCTACATCTTCACACACTAACCAAGACAAGCACAATTCGCTGCAATCCGCTCAACACAAGCCTCTCAAGTACCTAAAGACATAAGGTCTCGACTTAGCAACAATTCACAAACGATTTAAGTCTGAAACCCCTGTTTTGAAATAAAATCTCCAAAGTGACTCCAATCGAGGCGAAACCACATCCGAGACCACCCAATGTCTCCATAACACTTCTACGATCGATATGCCAAAACCATAAGTCGATCGGATAGTCGGATCCTCACAGATCGAAACATCGAACGGTCCGAAACCGTAAAAACCCTAACATGCTCATACGATCTCCAAAAATTACAAACAATAAATCAAAATGCTCATATCAATGAGTAGATCGAACTTAGGAATAGAAACTATCCCTGAGGTGGCCGAAAACCACCAGAAAACACCACCACAATGGCTACGCCGCCGCCGGCCCAAAGTCAGAATTTGGCAAAAGCCCCAACACAAAAATTCTTCATCTTAACTCCAATTACAACTTTCATAACTACACTAAAGTCAAATTATAAACCAATCAATCAAATTTTACCTTTGAAGCAACTGAAACCCGATGAACCCTAATTTTGAAATCGATCCAACTCGATCTCCACAGATTGAATCGATGCAAGCCATCTTGGGGGAAATAATCTACGCCCTTTAATGGGAAGAATCCCTTTTTGAATCACAGCCAAAGGTGGCCGGAGTTGGGAGAACGAAGAGCGGCGACTAGAGCCGATTTTCAGCCCCGCCGTGCTACTTCTCGGCCTCGTAGCGCCCTCCACAGCTCGTGTTTCTCCTTGATGTCTTCAGGGAATTTGTAGGCGGGGTTGAGACCAACAAAAACCACAAAAGATTTCATCCTATGGTGGCCGGACGAGCGAGATCGCCGCTGCCAAAGGGGCGAGGCGACTCAGGCTCGGGGAGAGAGAAACAGAGTTGGGTTTCCCAAAATGGAAACCTGGCCTTTTCTACAATTTCCGGAAAAATCCTCTCTATATATACCAAAATGGAAACTTTTTCCGACGGCCATAACTTCTTCATACGAACTCCAATTGACATGAACCACATGTACACGAACTCGTATCGACGCACTCTACAACTTTGGTGAAAGAAGTTTTCGAAGAATCTCAACGTATCAAAATTCAACCTTGAAATCCCCCCTAAATCCACTCTTTTCAAATAAAAATTTGTCCGAACCACTTTCGCTCCGTCCACTAGCGACGAAACCGTCTTATAACCATAAAATTAATTTTGAAAAATCCTCAAAAAATAATTATGAATTCCCAAGGTATCACATCAGGTACCCTACTACTATTTAATTGATCAGTCGTCGGCTAAGTGGAATGTCCCATTATTGCATTCACTTTTTGCTGCGGAAGATGTTAATATCATTCAGTTGATTCTGTTGAGCATGAGACTCCCACCTGATTTTTGTGTTTGGCATTTCAATTCTAATTTTTGAAACTCAATACCTTGTGTTTGATTTTCTTTTATTGAAAAAGAGATTTATGTTATCTGATTAAGGAATCAATATGTAATTAAGATTTATAGAGTAATTAAATCATTGAAATGACTAAGTTTTTTATTTTAAACATAATAGTTTGTTTGCAAATTATATGAATGAGGTTATTTAAGGAACTTTAGTGAGGTTTAGTGAGTAAATTTTGTACTTGCAAAGTTGATAGGAGGTGTAAAAAGCATACGAGGTCAAGTGAGTAAATTTGGAGGTGTCCAGAATCACCCTACTTTGGATTCTCAGTTTTGGAGGAAGTTCTGGGGGACTAAACTACCTAATAAGGTTAAGTTGTGTGTTTGGAAAGCCTTGAAGGGATTTCTCCCAATCTGTAGTAAATTGTTGCCAGGGTGGGTGAGTATTTGCTTGAATTGTGCTTTCAATTCTCTTTCTTGGGAGGGGGTGTGGGTGTTGTTGCTAGAGATAGCAATGGGACTTGTTTAGGTGGACGGGCTAAATACATCCAGCGGGTTTCTTCACCAGAGCATGCTGAATTACTAGCGGGTTTTGAAGCTTTGGAATTGGCGCGGCAGTTGGGTTTGCAGGTGGTGAAGTTTGAGTCTGATTGTATGCAGTTGGTTGGTTCGGTATCTCTTCCATTGGAGTCTAAACCTGGCCTTCATTTGCTTTACATTGACTTACAATCACTTTTTTCTTAATTTCCTGGTTGTTATTTTAACATATTTTTAGGGAGAAGAATGCAGTTGCTCATCACTTAGCTAGGTGGGCACTTCGTTCAAAAGTTTTTCCTTCTTTTACTGGTCCTCCAAGCTTCTTGGTCGATTTGTTTTCAACTGATTGTACTTAAATCTGATCAATAAAAGTGTTTACGTTGCTTCTCAAAAAAAAAAAACCCACAGAATAGTTCATGTTATTTTCTTGTTGATTAGAAATTAATTTTTGAAACTCAATACCTTGTGTTTGATTTTCTTTTATTGAAAAAGAGATTTATGTTATCTGATTAAGGAATCAATATGTAATTAAGATTTATAGAGTAATTAAATCATTGAAATGACTAAGTTTTTTATTTTAAAGATAATAGTTTGTTTGCAAATTATATGAATGAGGTTATTTAAGGAACTTTAGTGAGGTTTAGTGAGTAAATTTTGTACTTGCAAAGTTAATAGGAGGTGTAAAAAGCATAGGAGGTCAATTGCGTAAATTTGGAGGTGTCCAGAATCACCCTACTTTGGATTCTCAGTTTTGGAGGAAGTTTTGGGGGACTACACTACCTAATAAGGTTAAGTTGTGTGTTTGGAAAGCCTTGAAGGGATTTCTCCCAATCCGTAGTAGATTGTTGTCACGTCTGGTAGATGTTCCGGTTCATTGTGGGCTCAGTCAGCAGGACTCGGAAGTAGATGAGCATCTCTTTAGGGACTATGTAGTTTCAAGATGGATTCTCACTCCTCTACTTGGACAGTTAGCTCAGCGGCAACTTCCATTTCCAGCTTGGATGAAGCTTTGCATGGGGTGTTATCTTCTGACAAATGGTCTGAATTATTGGTGCTTCTTTGGTCTATCTGGAAGGCTAGGAATGATAAGGTTTGGCATGACAAGGCTTGCGATCCTCCTCAAGTTATTGTGAGAGCTCATCTGTGGCTTCAGAATTATCTACAGGTTAATCGTCCTCCAGTTCAAATTGGTCGTCAAAGGTCTAAACGGATGAAACCATTGCCAGGGTGGGTGAGTATTTGCTTGAATGGTGCTTTTAATTCTCTTTCTTGGGAGGGGGGTGTAGGTGTTGCTGCTAGAGATAGCAATGGGACTTGTTTCGGTGGATAGGCTAAATACATCCAGCGTGTTTCTTCAGCTGAGCATGTTGAATTACTAGCGGGTTTTGAAGCTTTGGAATTGGTGCGGGAGTTGGGTTTGTAGGTGGTGAAGTTTGAGTCTGATTGTATGCAGTTGGTTGGCTCGGTAGCCCTTCCGTTGGAGTCTAAACCTGGCCTTCATTTGCATTACATGGACTTACAATCACTTCTTTCTCAATTTCCTGGTGGTTATTTTAACATATTTTTAGGGAGAAGAATGCAGTTGCTCATCACTTAGCTGGGTGGGCACTTCGTTCAAAAGTTTTTTCTTCTTTTACTGGTCCTCCAAGCTTCTTGGTGGATTTGTTATCAACTGATTGCACTTAAGTCTGATCAATAAAAGTGTTTATGTTGCTTCTCAAAAAAAAAAAAAAAAAAACCCACAGAAAAGTTCATGTTATTTTCTTGTTGATTAGAAATTAATTTTTGAAACTCAATACCTTGTGTTTGATTTTCTTTTATTGAAAAAGAGATTTATGTTATCTGATTAAGGAATGAATATGTAATTAAGATTTATAGAGTAATTAAATCATTGAAATGACGAAGTTCTTTATTTTAAAGATAATAGTTTGTTTGCAAATTATATGAATGAGGTTATTTAAGGAACTTTAGTGAGGTTTAGTGAGTAAATTTTGTACTTGCAAAATTGATAGGAGGTGTAAAAATCATCAGAGGTCAAGTGAGTAAATTTGGAGGTTCTAATAGAAAAACTCTTGCAACATTCTCCATTAATCTTTCTTCCAAAATTTAGTCTCAATATCTATTGAATTATTATCAACAAAGAAACAAAAATAATTATTGTAAGCAAGCCTTAAATTATCCCACCCCAAACCTACATCCTGACTACGTCTCTGGTTTGCACAACACTCTAACCAAGCAATAGTTTTCTGAATCAGCATAGCTATATGATCAGTACAATTACAAATTGAGCTAAACTATAGACACAAAAAACAAAGAAAAAGCTGAAAAGCCAAAAATTTGATTAAAGAAATAAACTTTCGGACTAGAATGTCAGGAACCAGAGAAGCAAAGCCAATCATCAGGATTGGCAGTGACAATGTCCATGTAGCACCCCACAAAGGACAACACTTTCCCAGGCATAGTCTCGGGGTACTCCACAATTACGTTTCCCTTGACAGGGTAGTTAGTCATGTGATTGATAAGCAAGGTCTCGCCGCTAGTGGTGGTTGCGTAGGGCAAGTGCGAATCGAGCAAGTACTTCACCATTTGGTACTCCTAAGAAATCAGGTTAAGCGAGTTATTCTGGATGAACTTGGCCTCCCCGATAAGCTTGGAGAGGAGGGAAATGAAGGAGTCATTGTCAACGCCGAAAAGATTAACACAAGTTTAGATCCATGAGCCAAATTTGTTTGATTTAAATAAGCATGACTAGATCATACCTGAAAGGCCATATGCTACTTTCAATGCCTTATGCTACTCCATGTCATCATGAAAATCAAGTTTTAATACCACCAGATTCGGCGATCGAAGCCGTCATTAGCGTGCTAACTACAACGGCGAACTCTACTTCGAGTTGGTGTTCCAGGTCGGGATGGTGAAGAATTGGGGATCTAGAACCTCTCAGTGGATGCCACGACCAGGTGGGACAAAGAGAGTGTGAGAGTCTGCAAGAAAATCAGGAGATAGAGAGTGGAAGGTTATGTAATTTTATGATTCTTTTGAGCCCAACAATGACATTTTGCCTTTAAATATGGTGATTGAGAATTTGAATCTGTTGGTGGGAGGAGCGGTAGTGTTTTGGTTAAAATTTAGGCATTGGGTCAAGGCCCCTATAAAGTATCCCTATATCTAACAACAAAAATATATCGAAGAATGAATATTGGTAGTGTGAGGTAAAAATATGAGGAGTACGAGCCCTCTTTTCTCTCCCCTAGTGGCAGCGAACCCTAGATTTAGGGTTTTGCTTACCCAGTTCCTTGAATGTTGGTAGTGTAAGGTAAAAGTATGAGGAGAGTACAAGCCCTCATTTCTCTCCTCAGGCGGCGGCGAACCTTAGATTTTGGGTGTTGCTCGCCTAGTTCCTTGGCTAGTGATGAGGCCTCTTCTCCTCTTATTACCAGTCTGGCATCCTTCCTATGTCTGTTGCTTCCTTCTGTTCAATCCCTGGGTTGTGATGATCGATCCAGACAAACCATTTCTTCTCTTCTATAGGTATCATGTTTTCTAATTCTTTTTTAAAAGGAAATTTACTTTAGAGAATTTGAATATGCAGTTGTGTTGTGTTTGTGTTTATTTTGTGTATGGATCTACAAGTTATCGGGGCCCTCCCCCTAAAGTGGCAACGATAGCTAGTACTTGGCCTTCTTTTGCTCTTTTGAAAAAAAATGTTTTGCTTCACATGTCAATATATTTTTTTAACTTATATTGTCGGATATGTGCATTGTTATTTTTTTTATTACATCATCAGCTGAGAACCACAAAAGTTAGTCTTCCTTGAATTAAACTCACGACCTTCGTCTTACATAATCGGATTTGAGATTTTGAGGTTTACAGGGCTGGATTTGAGATTTTGAGGCTTGAGGTGAAAAATAACAAATGTGCTTACACCTTTTATAACACAAAAGAAGATAGCAAAGAAAAAAAATCCTTAATAGAAAAGGGATTTGAAAATGGGCATACACCTTTTACAACAAAGAAAAAAATGAAACGAAGGAGAAGGGTAATAATGGCTTTGGGCTTTGAAGCTTGAAATGAGTAAGCTTACGATCGGTTGAATGGAGCTTCCTAGAATGTGTCTTGCTCAATTTTGATTTCTCTCCTAATTGGGTTCACTGGATAATGTGTTGTGTCAGCATGGTCTCCTATTCTTTTGTGCTTAATGGGGTTCTAAGAGGAAATCTTGTTCCTTCTAGGGGTCTGAGACAAGACAATTCCATTTCGCCATATCTGTTCTTACTTTGGGCGGAAGTTCTTTCCAGACTTATCATGAGGGAGAAAAGTGATGATCTTTTGCATGGGACTCGGATTTGTACATGTGCACCTTATATTTCCCATTTATTTTTCGCTGATGATTCATTAATTTTCTTTAAGGGCTAAATACTGTTTAGTACCATGTGGTTTGGGTTCAAAATCAATTCAGTCCCTGATTTTTCAATTTCATCAAAAACACCCTCACACTATCATTTCTCATCCAATAGACCCTTCCGTCATGATTCCGTCAAATGGAACCATTAAGTAGCTGATATGGCATGCCAACTTGGTAGAAAAAATTCCAAAATAAAATTTCAGAATTTTTTTTTTGTGACAAAATTGCAGAAATTCAGATTCTCTCTCTCTCTCTCTCTCTCTTCTCGGTTTCTCAGCAATCTCATCCTTAGATCTACCGAACCAACCAATCTCACCACTCTGGTTTCTCCGTCGGCCGCTCCCATACTGGAAAGAAAGCTCTTCGTAAGTCTCACGCTCCATACCCACCACTCTAGTCATCATTTCGTTTGTAGTGAAAGCCCCAAATGGATCGAAAACCGGCAACTCCGATTAGCAATTAGACTCGAAATCCTGATCAACTTCGATTTATTTAGAAGAACAGGAATTCGATTCGGAGATGAGGCTATCACAATCAGAATCGGAATCTTGAGTTTGGGTATTCTCTCGAGTCACCGGGACTTCATCGATGTATGGATGTAGCCATGAGGATTGATTCTAGGTTTTTGCAATTTTTAATTTCCCAGAATTGCAGAGATGAGGGCTTGTCATCGGAGGCCTTGCACGGTGCAATCCGATAAGGCTCCGATCCGATCCATTCCATTCTGATCCGCGTACGTCATCATGTTTCTGTTTGACTGGTTGTACGGTGTGCTCGCTTCCCTCGGTATGTGGCAGAAGGAGGCCAAGATCTTATTCCTAGCACTCAATAATGCTGGCAAGACCACCTTGCTTCACATGCTCAAAGATGAGGTCAGCCCCCCCATCCCCTTATTCCTATTCCATTTTTTCCTTTACTTCAATTTCAATACATAGATTAGATTCTTCTTTTATGTTTGAGATGAATTGGAAGTTAAGGTAGATTTACAGATCTGTAATTTTTATGCTAAAAACTAAATAGCTTTACAAACTGTTGGGAGCTTGAAGCAGAAACTGATTCATACTCCAAAGCATAAAAGTAGAGAGCACCAGAAAACTAATAACTAGGCCAACTCTAAACTTATCTCTTCGGCACCAGCAATTAATCAAAACAAACAGCTTAGTCCGCAGCTCAGAATACAAGAAAAACAATCCTAATCCACCTAGTTAAAGATTTGAGTTTATGCCCAAAATGTTCAGTGTTTAGGATGGATTATACTTACATGTGTGTTTTAGGATGCTAATTTATTTGGAAATAGATTGTTATTTGTGTGATATAATTTGAGCTTTATTGTTTTGGTTTCAGAGGCTGGTGCAGCATCAACCTACGCAATATCCCACATCCGAGGAGTTGAGAATTGGCAAAATCAAGTTCAAGGCCTTTGATTTGGGAGGTCATCAGATTGCTTGCAAGGTCTGGAAGGATTCCTACGCAAAGGTAGATGTTGTGGTGTACCTTGTGGATGCCTACGATGGTTTTAAGTGACTCTCTCAATACATTACTGTGAATTGGTTATTCAAAGTTCAGAGCAGTGCCTTGTGTAGTTAGTTTCCTGTATGCTTACCATGAATATGTGTTTATTAGAATGAGGAATGGAATCGATGTGATTTCATTCTTGGTTGTTGGCTACTGACAATTAAAACTAGGTTGCGATTACATTGGGTTTTGCAAGCTCGACATTTTGTCAATGTTGCTTAGGCAGTTTGTTGAGTCAAATTGTTATTGAACCTGTGTTAAAAAAAAAAAAAATCTATGTCACTGCTTTGTAACCCAGAATTTGTTATTTCAAATTTTCTACAATTGTCATAAAAAAAAATTCTGAAATTTTATTCTAGAATTTTAGAATTTTGCCTGCCATGTGGGCCCCACCAGTGCCAAGTTGGCATGCCACATCAGCTACTTAACGGCTCTATTTGACGGAATTATGACGGAGGGGTCTATTGGATGAGAAATTATAGTGTGAGGGTATTTTTGATGAAATTGAAAGTTCAGGAACTGAATTGATTTTGGATCTAAACTACAGGGTACTAAACAGTATTTAACCCTTTCTTTAAAGAAGAATTTGAGGACACCTTTGTGTTGAAAGAAATTCTTGGAGAGTATGAAAGGATATCTTGTCAACTCGTTAACTACCAAAAGAGTAGTATCAACTTTAGCAAGAATGTGAGGTGAGACAAACAAGATGATATTGCTACCATGTTACAATTGAGTATGGTTAAGAAGCATGAGAAGTATCTCGGCCTCCCTATTGAGATTAATTTTTCCCAAAATGCGGCTTTTAATTTCTTGAATGAGAGAATTAAAAAGATAACCAAATGGTGGTGTGAGAAGACTTTTACTGTTGTGGGAAAAGAAATTCTTATAAAGGCGGTGGCTCAATCCATTCCAACATATTATGAGTTGCTTCAAGATTCCAATTCATCTGTGTAATGAGATGCATACTTTGATGGCAAAGTTTTGGTGGGGATCTGCGGAAGAGGATAAGAAGATACATTGGCTTGCGTGGGAAAGATTGTGTCCTGTTAAGTCTGACGGTGGTATGGGATTTTGAAATATGCACCAGTTTAACCTTGCACTCCTAGCTAAGCAAGGTTGGAGACTTGTTTAGAATCCACAGTCTCTTTTTACTCGACTACTTAAAGCAAGGTATTTTCCCGATTCTAATTTTATGCATGCTTCTATTCGTGGGGATGTTTCTTTTGCTTGGTGTAGTATTTTGAAAGGTCAAGATATTCAATGAAGGGGATTGCAGTATCGGGTGGGCAATGGTGCCTCGATAAGTGTGTGGGAGGATCCTTGGCTCCCATTACACTATATTTCTATAATTTCAAGCCATTTTTGTTGCCCATTGTTGGACTCGAGGCATTGCTTGTATATATAGGACTTAATTGACCAAGAACAAAACAAGCGGCCACTGTCTTTTATCAAAGAATTGTTCACTGAGACTGAAGTGAGTATTATTGCTAGCATTCCCTACCCGTGCTCCAACTAACAAATGTATATGGCATTTCGATGAAAAAGAGCTTTATAGTGTGAAGAGTGGTTATCATACCATTAGACTTGCTGACGACTTAATGAATCATGCTTCTACTTCTAGTAATGCACAAAGAGGTGGATATTGGCTGAGCCTTTAGAAGGCACGGGTTCTACCTACCAACCAAATTTGGAAGGCATGGAAAATCAGGTTGTTTCTTTGGAGATTGTATAGAGGTATTCTACCAACCAAATTGGTGTTGACAAAGGGTGTCACTACTAGCAAAACAAACAACTCACACATATTTAATTGACATAGATTTTTAATAGTCACAAATATCAGTGTGAAATACGAATTCAAATAGATAACGGTGTGAAATAAGTATGGTTGGGTCCATAAGAATTTATGCAGCAACAATAACCACGGATATCCGTGTGAAAAAACATTAAAGACAGACTTATGTGTGAAAACTAAAACATTTTATAATCTACTCACAAGGTTATATGTGTGCATCAATTGACGCCTATCAGCCTATGTAATGTAATATACAAGATTGGCTCCAAGGTATTGGCAAATAGGTTGAAACCCCTGCTTGATGGCATTATATCTCCTTATCAAAGTGTGTTTGTACCGGGGAGATTAATTTCGGATAATTCCCTACTGGCTTTTGAGATTTCACATTGCCTTAAACGAAGAAGAAGAGGGCATATGGGTTATAGTGCCTTGAAGTTGGATATGAGCAAAGCCTACGATAGAGTCGAATGGGCATTCCTTGAAGCTATGTTGGTGCAGTTAGGGTTTTGTGGGGAATGGATAACATGGATCATGAGATGTGTTAAGACGGTGACGTACTCTTTCATGGTGAATGGTGAGGTAGTTGGGAACATAGAACCTTCAAGGGGCCTCAGGCAGGGGGACGCCATCTCCCCTTACCTATTCCTACTGTGCACTGAGTTTCTATCGCGGCTTCTGGTTTTGGCTGAGAAGAACAATGATTTACAAGGTGTGAAAGTGTGTAAGAGGGCACCTCCAATTAGCCACCTTTTTTTCACAGATGACTCATTCATCTTATTCAAATCAGGTTATAATGAGTGTGTGTTCTTGTGCGATATGTTCCTTTTTTATGAAAGGTTGACAGGGCAGCAGATAAACTTGGAAAAACGGGCTTGCAAGAAGGGCTGGCAGAAGTTTTGGGAGTGCAGAGAGTTGAAAAACATGATAAATATCTTGGCTTACCCACTGAGCTGAGTTACTCGAAGGAGGATGCTTTCAAGTTTTTAACTGAGCTTGTTCCATGTAATTTGCTTCTCTTGCTTCACGATACGTCTTGTATGCGTTTGCAACATTCTAGGGTGTTGTACATGCTTTGGCCCAATGTTCAGTTGATCCACATCGAAAACAAACAACATTATGGTCAGGCTCCCTTGATCGAGGTGCCATTGGGGCGCAATTTGGACGACCTATGCTCTTGGTGGCGTTACCACCATGGTCGGAGTCTTCGCCTCTCTCTCTCTTCACACGTTGACCTCCACGGTTCCGTGCACACCTCTCTTGGTGATTACCTTCCTTTTTAGGGCGAACATATGGACCAGAATTTCCATAATTGTCCCTACTCTTAGGATTTCGCTCCTTGCGTCCTTCATTGGGGGCGCGACAATAGGCTTAGTTCCCACGGGTCTAGCATTATAGTTCTTCACAAGAATATTGCATGCTTTTCAGCTACGTTCATGGCGCCAATGAGCTCATGAAACCTTGTGATACGTCTTGCATTTACATCAATCCGATAATTCTTTGAAATCATCAGTGCAGAGACAGGGAAGGTAGAGAGAGTCTTCTCGATCAACATGGTATCAGTTATGGCTTGGCCACAAAACTCCATCAAAGACTTAATACGAAGAGCTTCCGAGTTATAATCAAGCACAAACTTGAAATCACAAAAGCGGAGGCTATGCCATCACACTTCTAAATCAGGAAGCAGGGAGTCACGAACGTTGCCAAATCGCTACTCAAGTTCTACCCATAGCTTTCTTGGGTCTTCCTCATTGAGGTATTCATTTTGGAGCGCGTCATTCATGTGCCTTATCATGAGAATTATGGCTTTAGCTTGTTTTGCTTCAAAAGCAGTAGCTTGCTCAATGGAGAGCACGTTCTGACTAGGTTCTTGGATGGCTCCCAGAAGTCCATCAGCCTTAAGATGTTGGCGCACATCTCGGACACATCTATGGTATCCTGCGCCAGTTGTCTCTAGTGGAACGAAGTTCAACTTGTTCAGGTTACTCATCTTGAAAAACAACACAAGCTTAAGGTTAGTTTCGGAGCGAAAAAGGCTACCACGAAAAACTATTAAATTTATGAGCGTAGTTGCTTCCAAGAAATTAAGAATTTTCTGAGCGCAGTTGCTTCCAAGAAAATCTGATTCCAAGAGGGGTTTTGGATTAGATCGAAACAACGATGTATGTGGTCGATCGTTTTCTTCTCAATAAACTCTAAGTTTGGAGGACTCTACAAGCTCCAAGCTTGGAGTGAGCACGAACCCCCACAGTTCGGCTTTTGGTCTCCCCTATGAAGAAGAAAAGGGGGTAGAAGAAGGGATGTTGGAAGTCCCCAAGAAAAGAAGAAGAAATTTAAAAAAAACTTCAAAAACGGAAACTTTTAGAAAAAATTACTTAAATAAAAAATGGCCGGAAAACTTGACAGAAAAGTTGGTCGGAAAAATGTCGCCGGAAAGTGGTCGGAAAAGTGTTGACCGGTGTTGACTGGCCATTGATCGGAGGTGCTGACGTGGCAGTGCGGCGCTGACGTGGCAGATCGGTGCTGACGTGAGAGGGTTGACTGGTTAGCTTCGGGCCGGTTTCTTCCTTCTGGGTCGTGGGCTGGTCCTTTGCTTCTGGGCTTAGGGCTGCTCTGTTGCTTGGGCTGGGCTTGTTTCTTTTTCTGGATTGGACCACTACAAAAATATTGGCCTTTTGTGACATCTAATTGTGACATGATAATGTGGCCGTCATAAAAACTATTAAAATTTTCATAATCACTAAAATATTACGCGCTAAACCTTACCGCTGTATCTAATTACGATACGCAGTTGCATTTGTCGCATCGTATGTCGCAATTAAATAGTCCAGCTTTTATTTTTATTTTTTTCTTTTTTAAGTTTACTTTTTCACAGTTACACGAATACACGATTTCTTCTTAGAAAGGAAAATCGGCGTCTTCTCTCCAATAGGGTTGCAAAGAAAACTGTTATGTGGGTCATTCGACGGCTACTGGATTATGATCGGAATTTTTTTTTGGGGTGTTGATGGAGAGTAGGAACTGAATTGTTCGTTATTAGAGAAACGACGCCCATGAAACTCCGAATCTGAATGGTTGGTGTCTGTTTGTTGTGTTTTCTGGTAGGAGTTAAAGTTTCCACCAAAAAGCATCGATCTCATCTGCAATTGCTTTCATGAAACTCTGATTGGTGATTCTGTTCAACCAGATATGGTTCAGATTTCTTCTCTTCCGACTAAGCAAATAGCAGATTTCACTATGGTTTTCAATGGTTTTGCTTGTGCTCTATGCTAGGTAAGCCCATATAATCTCTGACTTTGAAGAATCTCTTATGAGTTATAATTTTAGTCATGTTATTTTTCAAAGGGCTTGTAGTTTCAGTGGCCCGTATAAATGATGATGTAAACACATACATATATATATATATATATATATATCAAAATTCTATGCTTTCCCTATGGATTTCTTATATATCTGTTCATAGTAATGGTGCAAAGGATTAGCATGTTTGTAGGACCATTAATTCAAATAAGAGTTTATTAAACAATCTAACTCTATATTCTATACCAATTTCTAGTCTGTATGAGTTTTGGTTCCTAATTCCATTGATGATTTTTCCCCCGTTTATCTTGGTTTGTATTGTGTTCTGTCTTTTTGTGAAGAACATTATAGGATAACAAATATTTCACTTGGGAACGCTGCCAATTGTAACTTAGTAGGTGAAAGAGGTGCACTTTTCTTTCAGGTATCTCATCCCTAATATCAGTCTGAGCTTTTGCACGTTTTCTCTCTGAAGTTATTTAGTTTTAGCTATTTAGGTTTATTCCAAAGCATCCCTTGAAATGTTCTGATTAATTCTTACCACTATAAACCTCATAAATTTGACATTCTTATGAAACCAATCATTTGTCTGATAATACAACATTGTTTTGCTTCTTACCCTTCAGGAAAAGCTATAACCCACAGTTTTTGTAAATAGGTGGCGTCTTCTTTTGAGGTAAACAAACTCGACTTTCTTTTCTTTTAGGTAATATTTGGTCTTAAAAATCTAGTTTAGACTTGGTTGGATGAGAACTACTCTTTAGCAACTCCATATATGTTCAGAATTTTTGATCTATTTCATCTTTTTTAGTTTATTTAATTTAACTTTTATTTCTACTTGAATATTGTTGGTCTGTATATGAATAAATAACCCAATAGTGTACATGTTGATCATGGTCGTGGGACAAAGGTTTACTTCCTGAACCGTTCAATGCGTTCCTATGCTTCATAGAGTCTCTTGAGCAATTGTAGGAGTTAGTTCTGGACACTTTTAAACTTCATTGGTTTTAGTAACTCTATTGTATTAACCCCTTGTCAATGTGAATGAGTGAATATGACCACATTAATGCCTTGTCAATGTTTTGTTATCACTGGCTGTTCAATATACAATTGTGTTGACATTTATGTATGCAAAGCTGTTGTGACTATTAGCTTTATTGTTTATATTTGAAACAGCCAAGTCAAAGTGCTCTTCGGATTCTGTAACTTGGAAGTTGATTAGAAAGTAAATTGTTGCATATGCAAGACAATATTGGAGATGCTAATGTTACCTGCAATAGCATAAAGTATTTGTTGCAGGTTCAGATTCTTCTCAATGATTAAGAGAATTCCTGAGTTCTTGACTTTTCTAGTCCCTTCAAGTATTGCTGGTATAGTTTTTTCCTAATGCTTTTAATGAGAAACTGTTTTTATTCAAGTTTTCTGGTAGTTCTAACTGTGGATCTTATATGCTTGTGGAAATGAACTATCAGAGATCTGCAACTTTGTATAGCAATAATAAATGAGATAAACTAATATATACTTGGCAATACTAATCAAATCTATTTGTATGTGCAGGCTTTGGTTTCAAGATTATAAACTCTATGTGCGGAGACTATACTTTTGTATAAACACTTTTCGGCATTATATGATGTTCGTTTTAAGTAAATGGTATTATATAATAATTGGTTGGAGAGCTTCTTTGATTATAATAAGGTGAAAGTCCAGAAGCTCAATTGCGACAGTCTTAGCTGTCGCTATTTTTTTTTTTATTCTCTTGTCACAATATTTGCAACGGGAGAAAAAGCGTCGTAAAAACTCATATACTATTTAGGACGCTTCCTAACGCGTCGTTTTTAACCAAAATTGATTACGACGTCAATATATGCGACAGGCCAAGAAGCGTCGTAAATCCGTCGTAAAAGTTTTTTGCGACACCCCATTATGCGTTGTATATAATGAAAAAGTATTTGCGACTCGATTTTTGCCAACGCTTCACCAAGCGTCGCAAATCCGTCGCAAAAGAGTATTTGCGACGTTTTTTTCCTTTTTGCCGACGCTTTCTTATTGTCGCAAAAAAATCATTTTTTTGTAGTGGACTGACAGAGGCAGAGGGGTTTCAGGCGGCGGTTCAACGTGGATGACCTTCTGGTGTCCGGTTAGTCGATTTTCAAGCCTGTTCCGGTGGTTATTTTTCTAGTTCCGGCAATCTGGGTTTGAAGTGCTGCAGGTGATGGAGTACGGATGTCAGAGGCGGAGGAAAAAGCCATAAATCGGGTAGAGGGGTTTCTGGTACTTTTGAGGGCCGGTTCGGTATTTTTCCGGCCGGTTCTTGGGGTGGTGCCGCCGGTTCTGGACTCCTGGGGTCGAAACCTTCAAGGTGGGTGGTGGCGGTTTCTGGGATTTGAAGGCTACGAATTTAGGGCTTCAGGGTTAGGGCTTCGTGCTGATAACGTGTTTTAGGGAATCAGAAATTGAGAGATAATCGCTGTGTAATCTCATTGATAATAGGGGCCTATTTATATAGAGGATTACAATGCATAGATATAGAATCATACAAGGAAAGAGAATCTCTAGATTCTTCTAATTGAACCCTATTACCACTAGGTCAAGTAACCTAGAGTTTGGATTAAACACAAATAGAGATAGAGATATCCTTAAACAGATACCAGTTTATTTTATTTTTTTTGTTTTTTTTTGTCACAATTTTGCTGAAGATGAGTTACATATCTTTAAAGATTGCAAGCAGGTGGAGGAATTTTGGTTCCTGGGCCCACTAAAACTTAAAGCACGTACTCACCATGCATGCTCTATCTCTGCATGGGTTTTGCATTTTAGTGAAGTTCTCCCTCATGAACAGTGACTTATTCTATATGCTTTCATAGTGGTCAGAACGCACTGGTGTGTTATGGAGGGGGTCGACTTTCAACTTTCTTAATACTGCTAGATGGGCATCTAAGCTCCTGATTGATTACCAATAGTGTCCACCTAGTTATGGTGAAGAAGAAGAACAGGCTTCAGACTAAATGGCAACTCCTTCCGAGTGGTAGACTCAAGCTTAACACTAATGTAGCTTTTGACGTAGAAACTGGTGAAGATGGAATTGGGGCTGTCATCATAGATACCAATCGTGTGTGTTTGGCTGCTATTGCACTCCCTTTTTCTTGAGCTGCCTTTCATATTGAGGTGGAGGCTATGAGGGTAGGACTCCTACTTCATTTTCTGTTGGTGACTTTGTTGAATCATATTCTAGTATTTATTACAAGTGAATGATAATTAATAATGTTCTCTTAGTTACTCTTAATGTGGTATATATATATATATATATATATATATATAAGAGTAATAATTACATTAATATGGGTGTTTTATACGTAAGGCTTACGCCTTATGCCTCAAGGCAAACGCCTTCTTGAGGCTCACCGAAAAACGCCTCGGCCTACGCCTCAGCGTTTTAAAACATTGATTCTTACAATATATATCGAAGCACACAACATTTAAGGATTAGGGAACAGTTGGACCAGAAACACCTATAGCTAATATAAGTTGCTGCATGTTTAACATTGGCACCAAGGCAAATGTTTTTAAGCATAGAGCTCCAAATTAGATAACCTGGGTGTTGGTACAGCAATAAGTGGAGTGTTTTTCTTTGTCACAATCCCAAATTTGTCTGAAACGTCAAGCTTTTTGTCATTAGGCAATTTCCAATCAAACGAATGCAAGAATGAAGCCAACACATAGAACATCATCCTCTCTGCTAAGGGAATCCCGGCACATATTCTCCTCCCAGAACCAAATGGAAGAAATTGAAATTTGTTGCCCTGGTAATCAAAGCTATTGCTTGGATTTAGGAACCTCTGGGGTCTAAATTCCAAGGGATCATCCCAAACACTTGGATCTCTGTGTATGGCCCAAGCATTGAGAAAAATAGTGGAACCTTTTTATATGTAATAGCCACCAATGATGGTAGGTTGGCTTGAACGCCGGGGCACAAGAAGGGGCACTGGAGGGTGCAAGCGAAATGTCTCCTTGATCACAGCATCTAAGTGATGTAATTTCGGCAAATGAAACTCTTCAACCAAGTTGTTCAACCCCACAATTTGTGTTAGTTCTTCTTGAACTCTTATCATTTCTTCTGGGTGCTGCATCAGCTCAGTCAGAACCCATTCCCCTATTGTTGCCGTAGTGTCAGTTCCACCCACCATGATATCCTATTAATATATATTGTAATTCACTCAATAAGAATTAGAGTATGAAACTTAATACGACATACATTAATTACCACTCTTCCATACAAAGAATAAACCAAAAGATAGATTACTATACTGACAGGGTCCGCCCCGGATTCCACCCTGGAACCCGAAGTGGCCCTGCCGAAAATTTTTTGGTAAACCTTCTTTAAAGGCGGGTCCCGCAGGGCCACTTCGCTGTTTTAAGTACTAAGATGTAAAGCAGACTCTTACCGACTAGCTTTTGGTAAGTGAACCTAAGGTAGTACTGTGTCAATAGTCTATCAGAAATGATGTGAAAGTAATGCAGCATTAAGCATGAACGGTGGCATGTCACAAAATATCTCAAATCCGAGTGTCCAATGAACATAAAAAGGACTTGCTCACATTCTTGTTCAAAATATGGGTTCAATGGAACATATACGCAACATGCCTACCATTGTGAGTGTCAATTCTACAAAGACTTCATGATCACATTTTGCCAAAAGAGATATCATGTTACACTATCTGCAAAACACAAAATCATGAAAAGTTAGAAAAGTAACAGGAATTTCAAAGCAATTATTGAGTACTAAACTTTCAAGGGAAAAAAAAAAAAACTCTCATCTAATGAGAAAAGTGGAGTTGGACTTTGACTCAAAGAACCAAAGGGATTGATATATTTAGCCGAAACGAACCACAGCTTATCAACTTGTGAAAACAGAGGTTCCTATTGTTTTGTAGTAAGTGCTGTTTTGAATAATAAGATGTAAAGCAAACTCTTACCAACTAGCTAGTTTTCGATAACAGAACCTAAGGTAGTCCTGTGTCAATGGTCCATATCAGAAAGTGATGTAAAAGTAATGCAGCATGTTGACATCTCACAAAATATCTCAAATCCAAGTGTCTAACGAACATAAAAATGATTTGCATGCATTCTTATTCAAGATCTGGGTTCAGTGGAACATATTTGCAACATCCTTACCATTGTGAATGTAAATTCTACAAAGACTCATGAACACATTCCGCCAAAATAGATATCGGGTTACACTATCTGCAACCAATTGAACCTTTAACAAGTCACCTGCTTCTAACTAACAAAGGGATTGACTATAATAGACATCAATTTAGCCGAAATGAACTACAGCTTATCAACTTGCGAAAACAAAATATCTCAAATCCGAGTGTCTAAGGAAGAGAAAAAGGATTTGCACACATTCTTGTTCAAAAAATGGGTTCAACGGAACATATATGCAACATCCCTACCATTGTGAATGTTAATTCTACAAAGATTCATGAACACATTCGGCCAAAGCAGATATCAGGTTATGCTATCTGCAAAACAGAAAATCATAAAAAGTTAGAAAAGTAAACAGGGGAATTTCAGAGACATTATTGAATACTAAAATTTCAAGAATAAAAATAAAACAAAAAACACAAGAAAATCTCATATGTACTGAGAAAAGAGGAGTTGGAGTTTTGACTCAAACAGCCAAAGAGGAACCCAGAAGGTGACCAAAATGAGGCGCTGCAAGGCAGGAACTAACGAAAAGTTAGTGTGGGATCGATGAGGAAAGGGTAACAAGACCAAAGAATGGTCTTAGACTCTTAGTATCAGGAAACTCGAGGTTTGTCAAATCATCCACATCACAATGACACTATTGGGTGCTTCAAGAGTATTTTATGGCACATGACAGTGTCCTTAAAATCCAAGAACTCATGATGAGCACTGAGCTCTGATATCTCAGCCTCACTCATCATTGAAAACCCAATTGAACTACTAGTCCATGTATTGAGTGCGCTTTGCGCAGAAGGCAAGACTAACCTCTCAATGCCGAATTCCATGAGCCGATTTTCGAGCTCATTCATCAAAATCCTGCACATCCCAAGTCTCCTAAACTGAGGCCTAGTCGCCACGAGTGGCACTTCAGCCACTCCCTTATTGATCCTCACCGTGGCGGCACCGACCATCTCCTCATGACCATCATCATCATCCCTCCTCTCCAAAACCACAGTGTAAAACCCTCTCAAATTCAACTCGAAATTGGATTCCAAGTCGAAGACAATGTCCTCAGCAATGTCTCTGTTGGTGTAGGGGTCTTTGGAAGGCTCGAAACACTCGTGGATGGCATTGAGAGCGGAGTGGAGCTTGGTGCAGTAAAAAGATTCAATTCGCATGTGAGATTTCAAAAGCCTCCATGTCAGGTTATTGCTCACGGGAATGGGTGTCCCCAAAATCCGGTTGATCCCATAAATCTTGGATCTTTCATCTTTTAAGACATCATTGATGTTTCTTGTTTTCGATCCTCTTCTTGATCTGGATTGGATTTGGGGTCGGGTTCTGTTTGACGACGCCGTTTTGCTCTCCCAACACCGGACTGATTCTTCTTCAGGAACGCGCGAGGGTTTCACGGTAGACGACCATGACGATGCCATAGTAAAGGCCCGCTTCCGCTTCATGATTGATCGATCTCGATTAGGGTTTTTGATCGATCTTAGGGTCGATCTCGATTAGGGTTTTTGATCGATGTGGGTCTCGATCTTAGGGCTTAATTCAGCGGAAAGTTTGATCAGAGAAGAGAAATTTGTTGAACAGAGAGAAAGAGAGAGAGAGAGTGAAGAAACAAAGAAATTCAAGAGAAACAAATAAATGATTTGCAGGTAGAGGAGAGAAAGTGAAGACAGAGCAAATGCAGGTACAGGTTTATATAACAGGTTCCAACGGATACTTTCTCACTTATTGACACGTGGCCTTTTGCTGCTTGCTGCCCACGAAATCATGACAGCTGGCACTCCCTCCACTAGAAACGAATACTGCGTTTAAATCAGGATCCCTTCATGTTCCCAAAAAAAAATAATAATAATAATTAATTAATTAATAATAATACAACATTTCGATCTAGCCTCCATCGAATTACAACATAGAAAGTTAGGAACAAAGAATAGAGGAAACTGAAGACTGACAAAAGGTAGGGTTGATAAAAAAGACTAAATTTAGTTTAGTACCTCAAATTTTAGGGTTAAAATTAATTTGGTCCCTGATTTTTTTTTAATCAAGATGATCCCTGCACTTCCAATTTCCATTACTCGATTCCAAATTTCAAAATTGACTCCAATTGTGACATCATATGGCGAGTTGGCACCGACAAGCATGGCCCACTGTTCAGTTTTTGACTTTCAGTTTGGACGAAATGTCCAAACTACCCTGATTACTATTTTCCTCATCTCGAGCGTGCTGGAGTCGTGGGAGGGCGTCAGGGCAACCCAACCATGTCCACCGTCGTTGCCGCCGCCTACCCCCTTGCTAGACCTAGGAGGAGGCTCGCTCCCTTATCCTCGCCTATCACGACCACTGGTTCTACCAATCTGAAATCTGCCAACTGGGACCACATCACCGCTGCCACAACTTCCTTGGCTCCCTCCTCGCCGCCCAAGACCTCGTTGTAGTGCCATCAGAAGGCTCGTAATTTGGTAAAATTTGATGAAAATGTTGACAGAGATTTTAGTCCTGATGTTGATGAGAATTCTAGCTTCTATTCTAGCTTAGGGAAGAAAAAATGTTGATTACTTCTGGTTTTGTAGCTTTGATAATGTGCTCTTGTTTTGCTGTGATTTGGTTGGAAGTAGATTATTAACATAGATAGTGGATATGGGGTTCTGCTTTGAACTAGGGATGGCGGAGGTGTCGAATTTGGTGGAGGAAGAAGAAGAATATGGGAGAGCCGAGTGTGAGAGTCAAAGTTAGGGGTAGTGTGAGAGATGATGATGATGGAAGTAATAACTCGACAACATCAGGAAAGCTGACATACGTGGAGTCGTTGACGTATTGATCAAGATCAAGAGGGAAGGAGAGGAGCGGGTCTCCACCGCCATGAAGCTTGAACTGGAACCTGAACCAGGGTCTTTACACACTCTGGAGCCCGTCTTTGCAATTGTAGTGAGTGGTTAGAGAGGGTCTAAATTTGGGGGTTTTGGGAATGGTCAAGTTGGTCATTTGGTAGTTTTGAGGTGGAAGTTCTCGTGATGATGAATTAAAGTGTTGAAATTTGGGAGAAGTTAAAGAGTTTTTTGGGTTTGGAAAATTGAGAAGCAATTTCAATTAGGTTGTTCTATCCCAACAGCATTTACTTTGCAAAGAAAAAACTGCCCAACAAAGATCATATTGTTGATCAAGCCACGAGGTATGTAATCTGGAAGCTCACGTCCCCAAATTGAAGTTTCCATAAGAGAATATGACATTTTGACAAGGTTCATATGTAAAATTGTATATTGAATCAATTGGATGTGGCTAGATTTGGTAGGCAAATGCGGCGGTTGAGAAGCCTCAAAATTTCATAGCAGTTAAAAACTTTAAAATTTTTAGATTTTGAAATGAAAGAGGAAGAGAAAGTGTGAGGGATATGGAGGATTAGTGACTCAATTTAATATGGTTGGGTTTAGTGGCGAAAGAAGTTATGTTCCATTGGGGGGGGGGGGGGTTGAAATTACCAAACTGCCCTTTGAAATACGAATAATGGCATAAGGTTAATAGTGTTATTAACGACATGTATCAAAAGTGAATTGCAGAGGAAAACTGAAGACTTGCAAATGATGAAGGGTATGATTAATAAAAACCTCTCACCCATGAAAATCTCTGGGCAGCTGGCAAAGTGTTTTGGCATATGAATATCCGCCAGTTGTTTTTTTTTTTTTTTTTTTTATAAAAAAAGGATTAAATACTTGTTATTCCGCAAACTTTTTCCTAAAAAACAGTTTAGTTCCTAACCTTTCAAATTAAAATGGATAGTCCTTATTCTCTCTAATTCTCACACAATAGGTCCAAAACATGTCTAAAATGACTATTCTACCCCCAAAATCCTTTTTATATTTTTTTCTCTCTCTTTTTTTAATTTCTCTCTATTTTTTTATTTTTTTTTTCTGCTTTTCTCTCTCTCCCTCTCCACAGATTGATCTTGTCCTCCTCACTACTCTCAATCTCTTACATTCTCATCTTCATCTTCTTCTTCAACTCTCCAGAACCCACCACTAAATGGGTCTTCGTCTTCCTCTATCAGAATGCAACTCCGGCGCCGGCAGAGTGCTGTACTCTAAGATCATCCGCTTCAAGCAACCCTCCACTCCGTTTTCAGATAGCTTCTCCACATTCTTCACGTTCTCCATCAGCAATTTGAATCCCTCCTCGATCGGCTGGACGGCTGGCTTTTATCATCACGTCGGACGATGAGGTTGTCGGAGACGCCGGCGGGTTCTTAGGGCTCCAGAGCGTGGAGGACCCGGGTTCGGGTTTAGGGTCGAGCTTCGTGGCGGTGGACCTCGTGAATTGCTAGATATAATTTGGTGGGTCTTCAACATATCCGTTTCGTATTCGAATCTCAAACCCAGAGACCCGCTCCTCTCCTTCCCTCTCGATCTTGATCAGTACGTCAACGACTTGGGTGTTTCTGGGGGTTTAGGATCTGGGTTGTTTCTAGGTGTTTATGATCTGGGTTGTGTGTTGTTATTGTTTGATCAGATCTGGGTGTTTCTGATCATTCGTAATATGTTGGATGATGATAGTGAGGTGGCTTATTGGTGGGAGTGGTGGAGGATGAGGAGGAGGAGGGGGAGAGGTGGTTGAGCTTAGTGGGGACGACGGAGGTGGAGATGGAATTGTGGCGGCGGAGCCTCCATGAGGGGTGGAGGGGGCCCACCAAGCGCTGCAGAGTGGTAGTGAGTGCGGTGGATCGAGTGGATAAACTCGAGGTCGGATACTGGCTTGGAGAGAGAGAGAGAGAGAGAGAACCAGCCAAAAATAAAATAAAAAGAGAAAAAAAATAGAGAGAAAAAAAAAAGGATCTTGGGGGTAGAATAGTCATTTTAGACCTGTTTTGGATCTGTTGGGAATTAGAGAGAATAAGGACTATTCAGTTTAATTTGAAAGGCGAGGAACTAAGCTGTTTTTCAGGCAAAAGCTTGAGGAATAACAAGTATTTAATCCAAAAAAAACTTGTACTAATAAGTAGGGCAAATGTCCAAATACCCTAAAATCTTCCTTATCCTACCAAACTTATGGATTTCCCTATTATCCATAAGATAATTAATTTTTGTTCCCTAAAACCCAATTGAGCTCTTTTTTTTTTTTTTTTTTTTTTGGGGGGGGGGGGGGGGGGGGGTGGGGCTGTGAGGTCACTGGAGAGTTTATCGAAACTTGACCATAACCTCATCAGAATTTGCCAGAACCTTGCCGGAGGTTGCTGGACGCTTACTGGCCCTTGCAAGTCGTCGGAGGTCACTAGAGGTCAACGGAGATCTCATAAAGTTCTAGGAGGTTTATTGACCTCCAAAAAAACTTTTATTGTCCCCCAATAAAAGTATTATTGAGGATTGTTAATGTTTGGATCCGTGGGGATCTAATTAACGATAAGTAAGAGAGAGAGAGAGAGAGAGAGAGATTGACACAAGATGTATAGTGGTTCGCTTCCCGCCTTAGCGGGAAACTACGTCCACTTGAATGTGTACTAGTGTGTCGAGCCTTGCGGCCTAACAAGATTACAAGAGATGTAATCGGATTAAGTTTTAGTTGTGGGAGGAGGCATTCCTTTTATAGGTGAAGGAAGTCATCTCCTTTACATGGTTTTCAATGTGGGACAAGCAAAGATAACTATTCTAGTGTAGAAATTCTATTTGTGAGGGCATGTTGGCAAGGCCGGAAAGGTGGCTTCCCGGCGACGGATTTGGACTTCCGGATACCGTAGCGTAGCTTGAGCATAGGGCTACAAGATGCAAGTGGTGTTTGGATCCCATGAGGGTGTTGTTTATGCTTGGTGAGGTAGCAAAGTAGCCTTGCTAGTAGAGGTATCTACAAGTCCCCGAAGTCCCCGAGTAAGAGGAGCTTCTTGGTTGGGGAGTTATAATCATGAAGTCATCAAGCATAAACAATGTCCGAGAGGCACCTAGCCCCTACAAGTCCCCGAGCTCCGTAAGCAAGAAGGGACTCCTTTAACCTACACAATGAGACAAAAACGCGCATATGTAGAATGCTTGTTGTATTGGTTACCGCTCGTATTAATGGAATGCGAAAAGAATTCGTTTTGTTGCGAACAACAAATGGTAGAAGAACTCAATATTCCATTAATGTGTATGAATATGTAAAATATTGGTAGTTGTATATGTGGATCTTATGGCCATATAACACTCACAAATAGATAGTGGCAAGTGTAATGGGTGTCCGAAGTAAATTTGTGGGAGTAGTCCCGGTGACATCGTATGAAGCGTTTGTGAACTTGGGGCTTAAGTAAAGCATGTTGGACATGATCGAGCAAGTTGGGTGCAGTTGAGTGTGTAGGCGTTGTGCGAGCATGCGAGGCGTGGCCTAAGCGCAAGTCGTGGCCATACTCGATACCCAAGCGAGTCGTAACCCGAACAAGTCGTTTATCCGAGCATGTTTTAATTAAGTCGTAAGTGTCACAAGCTTCTAGCTGCATGTCACAAGTAATTGAATTTAAGCATGTATGTGTGTAGCATGTACTTGTAGTAAAGTTGCTAATAACATTTTGTAGGCATGCTTAAGGGTCATGGAGACATGTATAGTCATGGCAAAGGCTCTAAGTGCAAGAGCATAAAAGATAAGATATAGTGACTTATCTTATGCCGATTTGGAGGCTAGCGGAGTTTGGCCGAGCGTGATGGTCCATTGCTTATGGTGGATAAAGTACTCCGATAATGTCCGTCAACTCCTAGTTGCGGTTGAATGCTCAATAGAAATAGTTGAATTTCCTTGCAAAAAATAGATGATTAGTATGCGGATTTGTAAAATCGACATTAGCAATTTGCATATGTACTTTGATAAGATGAACAAAGTACCGTATCAATTTAAGCTAAGTGTAGCATGAATGTGTACATCTACCATATGCGTCTCTAAATTTGGACTTGGCGGAACAACATATAAGATTATGTTTGAAAACACTATGACCTATAGACTTGTGAAAGTGTGACCTTCGCACAAGAGATGTAAAACAAGTGTGAAGCTTGAATTTACTATTGCATAAGTACTCAAAAACTTTGCTAGCTCTTGCCAGTCATAGCAAGATTGGAACATGAATTTGCTAGTAATTATCACATGATGCATGGCGTTATAATCAATAAGGGGTTCACATCGGTAAGAGAACTAAGACATGGATGCTTATGTTCATCTTGATAGCCTTATGGATATAAGTAAAGTATAAACATGCTGACAACTTGTCATAGACTTTTTGCACAGCACATGCAATTATCTATCAGATGCATTAGTTGTGTCATATAAGAAACATACATGTATCGCAGCAAACCACATATGTGTCTTGTTTACTTGACACTGATGCCTAACATGATAGCCATGTAATTAATGATTGAGATAAGCAATAGACACATGTCCTCAAAGAAACATGGAGTTTTCAGCAAGTCCAGCATGCTTAAAAATTAAAGGCTTGTAGTTTTGAACATGCATGGAACATGCAGCTAATTGTGCATGAGGAGCATATGTGAAGTATAAATATATGTGGTATTTGCATGGGTAGATTAAGTGTCAAGTATATCACGTCATGCTATTTGATAGTGGCATTAAAGCTATGCATTGTGTTGACAAATAATAGTTTAGCTGTGTAGAATAGAGGCTTGTGGTGTTCTCAGCTGTACACATATATTTATCTCAATAAGTGGATAAATGAAGATGGCAAAAGAAGCTTTAGCAGACAAGTGTATACTCAATGCTTATATGTGGTGCTAAGTTAGAGTGCAGCAAGCTGTGTATTCAATTGAAACATGACGAGTAATGTTTCAGCGGTAATCTCCTTTGCAAGTGTACAGTATATAATAATGGAATGCTTGTGAGCACGTATATTAGAATAGATGCACAATCATGGTTTAAGCATAAACCCATTTTATATAATCATATATGTCTGCCATCGAGATGCCGAGAGCTTGTTTGAACTTTTAATTAAGCAAGTTTCGAAAACTTATCTTTGCAGTGAGCTAAAGCCCTGATTGTTGATGGTTTGACCGCTGCAATTAGGTGATGGGGTCAAGAAGAAAACTGGTTGCTGCATCACTATGAGCGGACTGGTATCCATAAGTCGAGGAGGGTGAAGCTCCGTTAGGTAGATTTTGGAGAGTGACCGATTGATGATCCTGGAGCGTGAAGCTCCGCCAAGAAAATCTGTCGAGCAGAATGGGTGTCCAGAGCAGTTTCCTAGAGCAGAATGGGTGTCTAGAGGTTGAAACTACGGCATGAAAATTGAAACACCGCTATGGAAAATGAAGCTCCGCCAAGGATTGAAGCTTGGCCAAGAGGATTGAAGAGTATGGCCAGCGGTGGTGCCTCAGCGGAGAAGCTCAGCGAAGTGTCTGAGCGGTGAAATCCAGCGGAGGGGACAAGCGGGACATGGCCGGCGGTGGGTTGTGGCGGTGTGTGTTCAGCAGTGAAGCCCGGTGGTGCAGTCCAGCGGAGGCTGCCCGGTGGTGCAGTCCAGGGGTGAAGTTAGGCGGAGGAAGACCAGCGGTGGAGAAGTTCAGCGGAGGTTTTGCTGGCGGAGTGGAGGTTGTCCAGCGGTAGCGGAGCTTTGTGTAGCTGACTTGGTGTTCAGCGGAGAGTTGACGCTCAGCGGGGAATTGATGCTCGACTGAGACTTAGTGCACAGCGGAGACCTTGTGCTTGGTGAAGACTGTTCAGCGGCGTGGCTCGGCGGAGCGGAGTGTTTGGCCAGCGGTGCATGGAAAGCAGAGCTGCTAGCGGTGGTTGCTTACCTACTCAGCGGAGGTTTGAATCTCAGAAGCCTGCTTTGCCGCTGACTGGAACTTAGTTTCTCCGCTGACGGAGATGAGCCGAAAAGTGCCACTGACTGGAGCTCTTCCGCTGACGCCGACTGAAGATCAGAAGCTGACTGAAGTCTGGCTCTTCTGCTGACGGATATGAGCGGAACAAGTGCCGCTGAGTGGTGGTACCGCTGGCAGAAATTTGGCGGTGAATTGAGGATGTTCAGCGGAGCTCGTTGCCGTTGACGGCTATTGGTGGTGTGTAGCGTTGGAGCTTGCTAGCGGAGGAGAGCTGAGCGGTGGCTCCTGGCGGACTGGGTTGTCGCTGATCGAGCGGAGATGGTGCCAGCGGAGGAGCAAGCGCAGAAGTGATGATCTAAGATGGAATGGTGTCCAGAGAAGATCTCTGGGTGTCCAGAGCAATTTGGCACCTAAAAATATATATATTTTTTTTTTGTGTAGGTCAGCGTTGACCTTTGAGTTGGGCGTTGACTTGCCCTAATTTGATGTTTACCGAAGTTCATGGTACGTGACAAAGCTTTTGTGTTGGCTTCCCACAGACGGCGCCAATGTTAATGTTTGGATCCGTGGGGATCTAATTAACGATAAGTAAGAGAGAGAGAGAGAGAGAGATTGACACAAGATGTATAGTGGTTCGCTTCCCGCCTTAGCGGGAAACTACGTCCACTTGAATGTGTACTAGTGTGTCGAGCCTTGCGGCCTAACAAGATTACAAGAGATGTAATCGGATTAAGTTTTAGTTGTGGGAGGAGGCATTCCTTTTATAGGTGAAGGAAGCCATCTCCTTTACATGGTTTTCGATGTGGGACAAGCAAAGATAACTATTCTAGTGTAGAAAGTCTATTTGTGAGGGCATGTTGGCAAGGCCGGAAAGGTGGCTTCCCGACGACAGATTTGCGACTTCCGGATACCGTAGCGTAGCTTGAGCATAGGGCTACAAGATGCAAGTGGTGGTTGGATCCCATGAGGGTGTTGTTTATGCTTGGTGAGGTAGCAAACTAGCCTTGCTAGTAGAGGTATCTACAAGGATCAATAATTAGTGAAAAATGAAGACCTTCTTGATTTTGAAAGTCTTAGGAGGTTTGTTGACCCCTACTAGAATTTTATTGACCACCAATAAAAGTTTTGTTGAGAATCAATAAAAGTGTTAGTAGATAGAGTATCACCATTTTCTTGTATAAATGAAATAAATCGATCAAATAAATAGGTATGAGATAATAGAAACTATTTTTTTTTTTTTAGAGTAATAGTCAACCATTTTATTAATAATAAACAAAAGAAGAATTACAACTTATAGATGTAGAAGGTACATCAAAATATAAAATAACAACAGAAAATAACAACAGAAGTACTAGATGCAACAAAGCATCGGAAATAAAACCTAGCAAGGATACAAATGGATGCAATTAAGCATTTGATGAGGCACCAGACAAAGTCTGAGCTATGTAAAACGGTACCAACAGTATGGTACGCAAAGATATACGTCGAATAGAGGGTAACCTTCTATCAATGTAACCGCCGGTAGTATGACCGACCTTGCCTACTCCATGCAAAATAAAGCGCTGAATAGAGAGCAATCTTCTACCTAAGTAACCAAAGAAGCAATTCCAACATGCAGATAAGTTTAGGGCCCAAAAACAGTCTCCCGGATCCCAAATGCGAACCTTAACAACTTAGGACTCATTCACCAGCTGCCCGGCCCCAAGAAGGAAGGCCCAGCCTAAATCCCAGTTGAGCAACCCAACAGAATAGAGGCCCACGCCCACCAGGGTACTTTGGGCATCAACCTTGATCGCGGCTCTGATAGCTGCTCCACCGCCCATCGTCGGAGAAGGCACCACCTGGTCCCACCACTTACCGAAGATGGCCAAGGACGCCTGACTCTCCGCACTATGCCAAAAACCTTAACATACTACACTTTTTGCACAACAACAAAAAAAAAAAAAGTGTTATGTGATGAAGGAAAGTACATCAGACAACATGTTTACTAAACTTACGTTCTGTAAGGTGGTTAAAATTCTAAAGTTTTTATTTAGAAGATCATTGCACAATGGTTACAAGAATAATCTGTTGTGTAAATCAAAAAAAAAAAATTGCGGTAGATTTCCCTCCTAAATTGACTCAAATTTGGCTCCAAATTGTACCCTAGATGCCACTAAATTCTACAACAGTTTAGTTACTTGTGTTATAGGAGTATACTTGCAAATCATCATACAATGGTTTTTTGTGTGCCGTTGTGCAAATATAAGGCCAAATTTGGAGAAGTCTCCAAAATGGTATTCATTGACCCCCCCCCCCCCCCCCCCCCCCCCCCAAAAGAAAAGGAGCAAATTCGGCTTCAATGGTTTGTCATGCTTGCAATTTCCTACAACATTATGAATTATTTTTGTTGTGTGAATGAGAAATGCCTAGCCTAAGCGCTAAAACTGACATTTTGATTACACATGCGGGAAATTTCCATCTTTTGTTCCCTCAGCTATCTAGCAATTCAGACAACGTAAATGTATCTATATGTTGTTTGAGTAAGTTAAAAAAAAAATTAATGCTTAATGCCTTAAAAGTCTTAGCCAACTCGGGGACACACTCAAACAAAGTGGCCGTTTTTCATGTCTGAGAAAAAAAAACAAGAGCTTTTCTTCACCATCTTTCAAGTCTAGATTAGGGTTCAATTTGGGTTTTCGTTATGCTGAAAAGGGGGATTGGGTTCTCACCAATCGAGTTGGGTTCTACTCGATTAGGGTTCGAGTTTTGTTAGATTTGGGGTTTTTTTGTTCTGCTGAAAAGGGAGATTGAGTTATAATCACCAATAGAGTTGGGTTCGAGTTGAAGGATGAGGAAATGGGATTTCACGGGCTTAGGGATTGGTGCTCAAATCCTTTCGATTGGTGAGTTAAATTTGGGATTTCATTGCTCTTCTTCATTGTCTTTATTTGTTTGGTGCTCAAATCCACTTTGGGTTTTAAATTTTGTGAAGAACTTCATTGTCTTTGTTTCATAGCTCCTCACAGTGCTCTCTATGGTTGCACCAGTTTCCAAAGCCCCAAAGCCATGAAGAAGAACAAGATGGTGTTCTACTTCAAAGGACAGCGATTTCACTGTCTTCATAGACCTCAACAAGTTCTAGAATGAGGAGCTCATCAAATATGGCTTCCCCGAAGACATTTGGTAACCTCTAATTTTCCCTATATCAATTCCAATTCTATCTCAAAATCAAGGATTTATTGCTTAAGTTCTTAGATTTGCTACTAAAAAAATTAACTTTAGGGAATAGATTAGGTTAAATTGCAGTCTTTGTATTAACAAGGAGTGTATTTGTGGTTGGTTAATTTGATCTATGCTCTTTTTGACGGGTTGCAAGGTGCATTTGAATGAAAAGATCAATTGAGAATGTTATGCTGTTATTGTAAATGTTGAGTAGAAGGTTAAGATTTTCATGCTATGGGGTTGGTGGTGTAATACCTCTCTAGATTTGGTTTTTCTTTTGGTGAGTATGTGGAAATTTAACTTCTTTTTTTATTTCTGTTTTGCTGAAAAATAGCATGTCATACTTAGGATTGAACTTTTCATACTTTTTCCCATATGCTCGTTTCAGGTATACAGTCCCTTGCTCATGCAAACAACTGATGTCTATGAATGACTTTTATGTGTCTTGCTTAACCTTATAGCTATGCCATCACTAATCGGAAGTTACATTTATTTCAACATGAGATTATACATTTCAACAAGAACATCTTTCAAGTATCCAGCTGCACAAATGGTATTGTTGTTATAGTTTTTTGTTTTTTTGTTTTTCCTTTTTTCTTTTTGTATGAGGTTGGAAGGTTTTTCTTTTGATCTTATGTATATGTATTCACGTTCCCACCCAAATAGAGGCTTCTACTAGACATTGGTAGCTTTTAGGATTTTACAGGTAAATCTTTGACTCTTAGAGCTACTACAAAAGTAAAAAAAAAAAAAAAATTTGAGAAATTTCATTTTAAAGAGTTTTTCTTTTGGGTGAGTTTTTGTTACCTGGATTGGTAATTTGATCTTACCTTATTATACTTTTAGTTTGTCTATGTTTTGTTTTATCTATTAGTTTTAAAACAAATAATTTGATGTGATTAGTAAGCATGGTTAAGACTTACGTGGCTCTTGCTTGCTAAAACACCTCCTGGTCTTGTTATTTTATTTGGGCTACTTCTCTGTTCCTTTTGGTTTTGGCGGGTTCCAGTCTAGAAAGAAAGAGAGAGGGCGGCCGGGGTGGGGAGGTAACAGGAGGAAGAAATTGACTTTTCTCCATTTTTTTCCAATGTCAAGTGATTTTCTTTGGTTACTCTCTTCTTCTTTTGGGAGGATTGAAAACTAAGTTGACATCTCAGTTTCAACTTTGAATTCAATTAGTTTAGCTTCTGACTTTCTGTCCTTGGGTACTTTTCAACATAATCTGGAGGTGTTTGAGAAATTAGTTCTTATTTTTCTATTGTGTTTCGCTCTTGAAACTTATAATTTATCTACAGCTCACTTTGTTCTCCTCTCCCCTTTGTTTTCCTTTATTTATTCGCATCTAACTGTTATTGGTTTGGGTACTGAACGTTTTCAATTACTTTGGTATTTTAACATCCTTCTCTTCTCAAAAGTCTCTCTCTCTCTTTGTTCTATTATTCACATCTTTCATATGCGTCTATTTTCTTTGTTTGCAACACTAAGTGTTTGCTTTATTGTCAATCAAGTTGATTTTCTTATCGAGTGGAGATTGCAATTTTTATTATTATATCTATTTTTATTTCTTTCTTCTTGAAACATAACTTGAATTATGAAACCTAATTCAAGGTGTATCTATGTTCTTTAAGGTGTTGAGGGAGCTACTTGAGCTCGTTTGTTTTCTGTAACATGCTTAGACAATCTTCCTTATATAGAGGTGAGTGGATATTGAATATTCTATTTACATTGAGTTCTTGTTATCATGTTGGATGTGCTTGGTTTAATAACCATGATGTGGTCATGACTGATGATTTTGAGAGTGGAGTTCAAAGTTGTGAACTGCGGTGAACCTTTGATTTATGTTGTGAAAGCATAAAACTATAGATGTTGTTAACGTTATTCTTCTAGAAGAGCCCATGTTTGTATGCTAGACTGAAATGTTTCAGATAACTCTAAAAGGGCATGTTTTTGTTTTGTTATACCCTTTAACACTTTAGAAACTGGGAGTGTATTTACTGTTACGTTTGTTTGTTTTGGTAGTCATTTGCATCTGGAAAAAAGATTTGATCTTATCCTGTGGACACAAGTGCTTAGTTCGTAATACCAGATGTAAATATAAGTCTTTGTATTTTGTTTTTCTCTGCAGCTTCTTGCTTGTGTCATTTTGTCATGTTGCTCATGGGTAGTGTGGCTTTTGATGTGGGAGTATTGTATGCAGCTTCTTGAAACAAGTTGATGTGGTGGCTGAAGCAGAAGAAAAAAAGAGGAGCTGCAGGAGCAAGCATTAGTCGTGGCCGAAGTGGGCAAGCAATCATAAATAGCCCAATAAACAATTATCCATTTCTAGCACACTAATGTCTTTGTCCCTGATTCAATGTTAAACAATAAATTGTCACTGATTCATGATTTTGTGGAACAATGACTAATACGAATTGTATCTTGGTGGATCCAATGTACTTTGAAGTTTAAAATATGGGTTGGAGTACTATTAGTTCATTTGATTGTTTGCATCAAATTTTATTTCCATTTGATCACTACTGTTCATTAGGTAAAATGAATGTTTGAATGATCATACAACAGATTTCTCATTTATCAGACAATGGTTTTTTTCCAAAAAGTAAGTCTTCTAATTAACTCTCACACAAAGAAAGCACTAGAACCCCGTTGTCTGACAAGGCTTAACAAACAACGGATTTAAGCAAATTCTGTTGTCTGAAAGCAGTGCCTCAATTGCTGGGCAGCTGCGCTTGACATCTGCCTAGCCATCACACAACAGTTATAACACATACCCGTTGCCTATGTGTGTCTTAGACAACTGTGTTCCAACATTGTTTGAATTTTCAACAGACAACGGCTCACTCTACAACGGTGGCACTCCAAATCACACAACAGTTTTTGTTCGTCGTCTGATAAGTTTTTTTGGCATAGTGTCGAGTCGTCCTGATTTGAGAAGGCAATGTAGCCATTGCTTCTCCCCATTGAACACGACGACCCCGACCAAGGAATGGGAACCAGAGATCTCCACCACCAGGGTTACTCAGCAACGCTGCCGCATCTTGAATCCATAATAGCCCACGCCGATCCGGATCCCAGATCTGGCCCTAGAGCCAGACTCGATCTCCTGCAGTCCTCCATACACCCAATCGCAGCCTCTTGCCACTCACCACCTTGCTCTTTGTTGCTGCCCACTGGTTCTTTAGCCTAGACAAACCAGGTTGAAGAACGAAACGCGCATAGCCACCGGTGAGATGTGCTTACCATAACCACCGGATTGAATCACAGAAAAATCCTGAATGCTTTGGGCAATATGAGATTGAGAAACAAGGCCACAAGCCCTGCGTAGTATTCATGAAACCAGGAACGGGTCGCCGTACTCCTCCTCTAGCATGGAGGAAGGTGCTAGAGATGGCCATCCAAGGAGGCGACCACTCTCACCCTAGCAGAGCGCTAGGTCATTGAATATTGAATATTAATAGAAACTAATTTATGCAATTTCATTTCATGTATTAATTGGAAACTAAATGGTAAATGTTTAGTGACTAAAACGAAAATCAGAAATAGAAAGTTAAAAAACTACAATCAAAATTCTCATCACAATACAACAACCCACATGAAACAAAGAAGTAGATAACAAACTATCCAGGGTCTTCCACCACTAAATGCCTACCATGTGGGCAATGCCTACTAGAGACCCTGTATTTCCCCAATCAATCAATGCACCGGATAGAATCCAACATCGCAAACTATAGAGAAAAATATCAACATACATACATAAACTAAAATTAAATTAAAACAAATATTGATTTGCATTAAGCTAACAACACCATAATTAGTTTGCACCAAGGACGAATCCAAGTGATGGGCTAGTTGGGCTACAGCTCAACCCAAAGTTCTTCCAAGCTTTTAGATGGTATAAGGACACGTTTACTTACTTAGAATGAGAATAAAAATGGTGGGAATGATTACGTAGTAAAAATATTCCTACATTTACTAACACATAAAGGAATCAGAATGATTCCGGGTAAAAGAATTTTTGCATTTACTAACATATGAAGGAATCAGAATTGGTGTAGGTTCCACCTCCTTGTTAGGAATCGATTCCTGAATACTCATGAATTTGATTACGATGGGGGGAGATGGGTTTAAGAATCAAAGCTTTTAGAATCAATACCGATTCCTTTCTTCTCCCATTCCAATTGCCTCCGATTCATAATTATTTTACATTTCAAGTAAGTAAACGTGCATAAGTGTGCTACTTAGTCAAGGCCCTGACTTTGGTTCAGTTGCTAAAGTGACAAGCCCATTAACTCTTTCTAACATTCTGATCTGGGATCGAGTCCCCTAAGCTGTTTTTTTTGTTATTAACCGATATCTTTCTTCCTTTTCTGCATCATTTTCTTTCTTTAGTTTCTGTTCTTCTTTTTTCTTTTTCTTTTTTGTTTCTTTCCTCATTTTCTCCTCCCTTTTTCTCTTTTTTCCCATTCTTTTATTACAGCTGTTCTATTAGTTTTCCTATTAGTATTTCTTAAAATATTCTTTTTTTAAATGCAAATCTTGTTTTTTTTTCTCTGCTCTTTCCACATTTTGCTCTCCCTTTTTTTCTTTAGTTAAAACATGAGTGTTTATATTGGGACCTCCAAATTTGCTCACTTGACCTCACTCTATTTTGAATTATTAAATGACATATATAACCTACTATAAAATGACTATTAAGGATAATAATTATACCAAAGAAATATTATATTAATTTCTCTAGACTTTCCAATTCAATAACATTAGATTGTATTCTTTATTATTTTCCTTATCTATTTTCATTTTCCAATTTCACTACATACTCATTAAAGTATTCATATATGTTTATTAAGAATTAAAACTATGATTAAGATCATGTGAAATAAAAATGTATGATATACATATTGAACTCATATTGGTAAGGGAAAACATGCAAAATAAATCAAATTATGACCTAAATCTAAGTCTATCCATTAAATTTGTAAAAAATAAAAAATGAGCTAGCAATTAAAAAAAAACTAAATAAATATTTAAATAATTAATCATGAGATACATAAAATAGAGAAAATAAAATAAACATTAAGAAAAAATGACTAATCTTTTCTTTTTTTGAACAGCTAAAACATAAATCTTAGTTAATGATTTTGCCCTAGAAGACACTGAGTTGTTCTTTGTTCATGGGTTCGCTTACAAAGCGGGCTCAAAATTGACTTGTAATGAGTTGATATTACTTAGATATGAGCGTGGTTGTTACCCCGCCATTTTTCTGTCTTTAAGTGTATGTTAGACTCTGGCTATTTGGCTAGTCATCTAATGCAATGAACCTTTGTTTTAAAAAAAAAAAAATAATAATAATAATAATAAAAATAATAATAATAATAAAGATTAGCGGTTTTCCCTATGTACGAGTGAAACCTTAGCCTCCGGTGGTGGTTTCTCCATTTCTCTCAGTCAAATTCTCCGGTTGTTCCGTTCTGCTAGTATGGATATAGTTTTCTGGAATATCAGGGGCACTAAGGACCCTCGTAAGTTACGGGCGTTGTCATCCTTGGTCTTCCAAAGGCGTCCTGGAGTCCTATTTCTGTTGGAGACGAAGTGTAGTCAAGAACGCTTCAACTCCTTTCGATCTAATCTAAGGTTTCAACATGGAGTGATGCAGGAGTGTAGCGATAATGGAGGGGGTGGTCTGATGCTGTTATGGGGTGAGGACATTGATATTCATCTTCGCTCCTATTCTCCGCACTTTGTGGATGCAGATGTGGTGTTGCCAGCGTCTAAAGGGGGTCTTTGCCTGATCACTGGTTTTTACGGGCATCCAGAGATAGCGCAACATCATGTCACTTGGGATTTACTCAGGCAACTTGCCATGCTTCCCGAGGCAGGTAAGTGGTTAGTATTTGGTGACCTAAACGAAATTCTTTCCTCCTCTGAGAAATCTGGAGGAGCCGCATGTCCTCTATGGCAGATCGATGCTTTCCAAGGCGCTCTTGACGAAGGGTTTTCGACTTTAATAAGGAGAATGCATAGTGCTGGGGAGTTGAGGGGTATCAATATTTGTCGTCGTGCACCTACGTTGCACCATCTTTTGTTTGCAGATGACAGTTTTTTATTTGCCTAGGCTATTCCAGCCTCGTGTCATAAATTGAAGGAGTTATTGAATATTTATACATTAGCCTCTGGTCAAGCAATAAACTTTCAGAAGAGTAGTGTGTGTTTCAGTTCGAATTTATCTATAGCTGCACAGGAGGATCTGGCTGGGATCTTGAATGTGGAGCTTGTTCCTTTCCATGAGAAATATTTGGGGCTGCCTACACATATTGGCCGCAGTAAGAAAGAGGCTTTCTCTTATATTCAGGATTAGTTGAGGAAGAAACTCTTCGGTTGGCGGGGTAAGCTGTTGAATGCGGTAGGTAGAGAACTTTTGATCAAGGTGGTCGCCCAAGCACTTCCCACATATGCAATGAATTGCTTCTTACTCCCAAAGACTTTTTGTGTACAGCAGTTGTGTGCTAATTTTTGGTGGGGTGATTCTAATAACCACAATAAAATACATTGGAGCAATTGGGATTACTTGTGTTTGCCCAAAGATAAAGGGGGTCTGGGGTCTCGTAATCTGTGTGCTTTCAACTTTGCCATGTTGGCCAAACAAGCATTGAGGATCATACAAAATCCTGATTCCCTTATGGGTAGAATTTACAGAGCTAGGTACTTTCACTCTATATCATTCATGGAGGCTTCTCTAGGAGCTGCCCTGTCATACACCTGGAGGAACATCTTCGCTTCTGGGGTGGTGCTTGATGGTGGACTGAGGTGGCAGGTAGGTGATGGTAACTCAATTCGCATTTGGGAGGATAATTTGATTCCTAGAGATCATGCTTTTACACCTTTGTCTCCTCTCAGGTGTCACGCCCCTGATTTTTAACGCAAATAAAAATCGATATACAATCCCATAATTATATATGCGTGAACGTTCAACCATCAATACAAAATACCATAGAAACTTTTTCCCTTTTAACCCAAGTACATATTGATGCCCTGAACCCACTATGTCAATATTGATCTGCTCCACAGAGTCATATATTACAATGCTTATGAACTAAATTGTCAACAACAAAATAAAACGTAGATGCTCCTCAGAGTTCACCACAAGCAGAAGTCTTCATAACGGTAAAGTCACAAAATGACTTCTTACCTTTAAGCTGCAAGCACGCTACCCCAGCATCAGCCACGGTTATCCTGACCTGCAGAAATAACCCCTACACCTTTGGAATGGTGCACCGAGTTGCCACACAACAAACCCGGTAATCTTTTGCAAGCCCGTATGAGTAAACTCAAAACCACAAAGCAAAACACATTTCTTAAGTCACCTAAACCTAAACACGATATGCACATATCTCACACCTACGGCCATCAATTCCATAACCTTCCATATCATGCCTACATAATTCAACTGGTGACTAAAGCCTCATGTTCAGATTCTCAACTAGTGTCCCATTACACAAATTCAATCAAACAAGACTTCCTCAAGCAATGTTTGACGCCATTCTAACTCACTTCGGCGAATTCCAAATCACACTCATTCCCTCCCCCCCTCCCAGGAGCTTTTGCCATCAACATGACATCAAATGTGAAAAAAATCAATGAATCACCTTCCTATCCTCACCACAGAGTACAATTCGTCACCACTATGGCTCTTAAGATAAATCAAACCATCAATCAATACAATCAAGAAGAAACAAAGCAATCACATTTCAAAACAAGCAAAACAATTCATGGTAACTCCTGCATATAATTTAGTTAAGGAGGTCACACGAAGTCAAGCAATTCAAATCATAGTAATCATCGTAATCCCACACTCTGACATCTGTAGGTAGCCCCGATCATCACAGCAGTTATCTCGATCATTGTTAACTTGATAACAATTCAACTCCGCTACCGAGCTGTCATCACACTGATCATCACACTCACCGATCATCACACAGATAGTCATCATCCTACTAATTATCACACAGATAGCGATCATCCAACTAATCATCACACAGATATTACCGGTCATCACATAGATTCATTGCTAGTCATCACACAGATAGCAATCATCACACAAATATTCCTACATAAGCTACACAGATATTTCTACACAAGCTTTACATGACAATCATCACAAAGATTCATCATACTGATGTCATCAATTCATCACACAGATATTCCTACACAAGTTACCCTATCTTAAATCTCACTTAAGATAGTCATATTAGACCCATGGTATCTCAACACATGATATCCTACAATCACAACTCAATACACAATTTCATCAGTCATCACACAGATAACAATCATCCAACTCATCACACAGATTCCACCAATACATATATATATATATATATCACGTAAATATATATATATATATATACACACACACACATGATCATCCACTCAGGAATGCCACTAATACCACTATAGTCACAGTTAATCCCATAACTCCAAGACAATATGGTAATTAGGCTCATAATGAATATCGTGAGATTTACTCACCTCAGAATCTCGCTACATCTTCACACACTAACCAAGACAAACACAATTCGCTGCAATCCGCTCAACACAAGCCTCTCAAGTACCTAAACACATAAGGTCTCGACTTAGCAACAATTCACAAACGATTTAAGTCTGAAACCCCTGTTTTGAAATAAAATCCCCAAAGTGACTCCAATCGAGGCGAAACCACATCCGAGACCACCCAATGTCTCCATAACACTTCTACGATCGATATGCCAAAACCATAAGTCGATCGGATAGTCGGATCCTCACAGATCGAAACATCGAACTGTCCGAAACCGTAAAAACCCTAACATGCTCATACGATCTCCAAAAATTACAAACAATATATCAAAATGCTCATATCAATGAGTAGATCGAACTTAGGAATAGAAACTATCCCTGAGGTGGCCGAAAACCACCAGAAAACACCACCACAATGGCTGCGCCGCCGCCGACCCAACACAAAAATTCTTCATCTTAACTCCAATTACAACTTTCATAACTACACTAAAGTCAAATTATAAACCAATCAATCAAATTTTACCTTTGAAGCAACTGAAACCCGATGAACCCTAATTTTGAAATTGATCCAACTCGATCTCCACAGATTGAATCGATGCAAGCCATCTTGGGGGAAATAATCTACGCCCTTTAATGGGTAGAATCCCTTTTTGAATCACAGCCAAAGGTGGCCGGAGTTGGGAGAACGAAGAGCGGCGACTAGAGCCGATTTGCAGCCCCGCCGTGCTACTTCTCGGCCTCGTAGCGCCCTCCACAGCTCGTGTTTCTCCTTGATGTCTTCAGGGAATTTGTAGGCGGGGTTGAGACCAACAAAAACCACAAAAGATTTCATCCTATGGTGGCCGGACGAGCGAGATCGCCGCTGCCAAAGGGGAGAGGCGACTCGGGCTCGGGGAGAGAGAAACAGAGTTGGGTTTCCCAAAATGGAAACCTGGCCTTTTCTGCAATTTCCGGGAAAATCCTCTATATATACCAAAATGGAAACTTTTTCCGACGGCCATAACTTCTTCATACAAACTCCAATTGACGTGAACCACATGTACACGAACTCGTATCGACGCACTCTACAACTTTCGTGAAAGAAATTTTCGAAGAATCTCAACGTATCAAAAGTCAACCTTGAAATCCCCCTAAATCCACTCTTTTCAAATAAAAATTCGTCCGAACCACTCTCACTCCGACCACTAGCGACGAAACCGTCTTATAACCATAAAATTAATTTCGAAAAATAATTATGAATTTCCAGGGTATCACATCAGGTACCCTACTACTATTTAATTGATCAGTCGTCGGCTAAGTGGAATGTCCCATTATTGCATTCACTTTTTGCTGCGGAAGATGTTAATATCATTCAGTTGATTCCGTTGAGCGTGAGACTCCCACCTGATTTTTGTGTTTGGCATTTCACTTCTAATTTTTGAAACTCAATACCTTGTGTTTGATTTTCTTTTATTGAGAAAGAGATTTATGTTATCTGATTAAGGAATGAATATATAATTAAGATTTATAGAGTAATTAAATCATTGAAATGACTAAGTTTTTTATTTTAAAGATAATAGTTTGTTTGCAAATTATATGAATGATGTTATTTAAGGAACTTTAGTGAGGTTTAGTGAGTAAATTTTGTACTTGCAAAGTTGATAGGAGGTGTAAAAAGCATACGAGGTCAAGTGATTAAATTTGGAGGTGTCCAGAATCACCCTACTTTGGATTCTTAGTTTTGGAGGAAGTTCTGGGGGACTAAACTACCTAATAAGGTTAAGTTGTGTGTTTCGAAAGCCTTGAAGGGATTTCTCCCAATCTGTAGTAAATTGTTGTCACGCCTGGTAGATGTTCCGGTTCATTGTGGGCTCTGTCAGCAGGACTCGGAAGTAGATGAACATCTCTTCAGGGAGTGTGTAGTTTCAAGAAGGATTCTCACTCCTCTACTTGGACCGTTAGCTAAGCAGCAACTTCCATTTCCAGCTTGGTTGAAGCTTTGTATGGGGGTGTTATCTTTTGACAAATGGTCTGAATTATTGGTGCTTCTTTGATCTATCTGGAAGGCTAGGAATGATAAGGTTTGGCATGACAAGGCTTGCGATCCTCCTCAAGTTATTGTGAGAGCTCATCTGTGGCTTCAGAATTATCTACAGGTTAATCGTCCTCCAGTTCAAATTGGTTGTCAAAGGTCTAAATGGATGAAACCGTTGCCAGGGTGGGTGAGTATTTGCTTGAATGGTGCTTTTAATTCTCTTTCTTGGGAGGGGGTGTAGGTGTTGCTGCTAGAGATAGCAATGGGACTTGTTTCGGTGGACAGGCTAAATACATCTAGCGTGTTTCTTCAGCTAAGCATGTTGAATTACTAGCAGGTTTTGAAGCTTTGGAATTGGTGCGAGAGTTGGGTTTGCAGGTGGTGAAGTTTGAGTCTGATTGTATGCAGTTGGTTGGCTCGGTAGCTCTTCCGTTGGTGTCTAAACCTGGCCTTCATTTGCTTTACATGGACTTACAATCACTTCTTTCTCAATTTCCTGGTGGTTATTTTAACATATTTTTAGGGAGAAGAATGCAGTTGCTCATCACTTAGCTGGGTGGGCACTTCGTTCCAAAGTTTTTTCTTCTTTTACTGGTCCTCCAAGCTTCTTGGTGGATTTGTTATCAACTGATTGTACATAAGTCTGATCAATAAAAGTGTTTACTTTGCTTCTCAAAAAAAAAAATCCACAGAAAAGTTCATGTTATTTTCTTGTTGATTAGAAATTAATTTTTGAAACTCAATACCTTGTGTTTGATTTTCTTTTATCGAAAAAGAGATTTATGTTATCTGATTAAGGAATGAATATGTAATTAAGATTTATAGAGTAATTAAATCATTGAAATGACTGAGTTTTTTTATTTTAAAGATAATAGTTTGTTTGCAAATTATATGAGTGACGTTATTTAAGGAACTTTAGTAAGGTTTAGTGAGTAAATTTTGTACTTGCAAAGTTAATAGGAGGTGTAAAAAGCATCGGAGGTCAAGTGAGTAAATTTGGAGGTGTCCAGAATCACCCTACTTTGGATTCTCAGTTTTGGAGGAAGTTTTGGGGGACTAAACTACCTAATAGTTTGTTCGCAAATTATATGAATGAGGTTATTTAAGGAACTTTAGTAAGGTTAGGTGAGTAAATTTTGTACTTGCAAAGTTAATAGGAGGTGTAAAAAGCATCGGAGGTCAAGTGAGTAAATTTGGAGGTGTCCAGAATCACCCTACTTTGGATTCTCAGTTTTGGAGGAAGTTTTGGGAGACTAAACTACCTAATAAGGTTAAGTTGTGTGTTTGGAAAGCATTGAAGGGATTTCTCCCAATCCGTAGTAGATTGTTGTCACGTCTGGTAGATGTTCCGGTTCATTGTGGGCTCTGTCAACAGGACTCGGAAGTAGATGAGCATCTCTTAAGGGACTGTGTAGTTTCAAGAAGGATTCTCACTCCTCTACTTGGACAGTTAGCTCAGTGGCATCTTCCATTTCTAGCTTGGTTGAAGCTTTGTATGGGGGTATTATCTTCTAACAAATGGTCTGAATTATTGGTGCTTCTTTGGTCTATCTGGAAGGGTAGGAATGATAAGGTTTGGCATTACAAGGTCTGCGATCCTCCCCAAGTTATTGTGAGAGCTCATCTGTGGCTTCAGAATTATCTACAGGTTAATCGTCCTCCAGTTCAAATTGGCCGTCAAAGGTCTAAATGGATGAAACTGTTGCTAGGGTGGGTGAGTATTTGCTTGAATGGTGCTTTCAATTCTCTTTCTTGGGAGGGGGTGTGGGTGTTGTTGCTAGAGATAGCAATGGGACTTGTTTAGGTGGACGGGCTAAATACATCCAGCGGGTTTCTTCACCAGAGCATGCTGAATTACTAGCGGGTTTTGAAGCTTTGGAATTGGCGCGGCAGTTGGGTTTGCAGGTGGTGAAGTTTGAGTCTGATTATATGTAGTTGGTTGGTTCGGTAGCTCTTCCGTTGGAGTCTAAACCTGGCCTTCATTTGCTTTACATGGACTTACAATCACTTCTTTCTCAATTTCCTGGCGGTTATTTTAACATATTTTTAGGGAGAAGAATGCAGTTGCTCATCACTTAGCTGGGTGGGCACCTCGTTCAAAAGTTTTTTCTTCTTTTCCTGGTCCTCCAAGCTTCTTGGTGGATGTGTTATCAACTTCTTGTACTTAAGTCTGATCAATAAAAGTGTTTACGTTGCATCTCAACAAAAAAAAAAAAAAACCCACAGAAAAGTTCATGTTATTTTCTTGTTGATTAGAAATTAATTTTTGAAAATCAATACTCTTGTGTTTGATTTTATTTTATTGAAAAAGAGATTTATGTTATTGATTAAGGAATGAATATGTAATTAAGATTTATAGAGTAATTAAATCATTGAAATGACTGAGTTTTTTATTTTAAAGATAATAGTTTGTTTGCAAATTATATGAATGAGGTTATTTAAGGAACTTTAGTAAGGTTTAGTGAGTAAATTTTGTACTTGCAAAGTTAATAGGAGGTGTAAAAAGCATAAGAGGTCAAGTGAGTAAATTTGGAGGTGTCCAGAATCATCCTACTTTGGATTCTCAGTTTTGGAGGAAGTTCTGGGGGACTAAACTACCTAATAAGGTTAAGTTGTGTGTTTGGAAAGCCTTGAAGGGATTTCTCCCAATCCGTAGTAGATTGTTGTCACGTCTGGTAGATGTTCCGGTTCAGTGTGGGCTCTGTCAGCAGGAGTCGGAAGTAGATGAGCATCTCTTCAGGGACTGTGTAGTTTCAAGAAGGATTCTCACTCCTCTACTTGGACATTTAGCTCAGCGGCATCTTCCATTTCCAGCTTGGTTGAAGCTTTGTATGGCGGTGTTATCTTCTGACAAATGGTCTGAATTATTGGTGCTTCTTTGGTCTATCTGGAAGGCTAGGAATGATAAGGTTTGGCATGACAAGGCTTGCGATCATCCTCAAGTTATTGTGAGAGCTCATCTGTGGCTTCAGAATTATCTACAGGTTAATCGTCCTCCAGTTCAAATTGGTCGTCAAAGGTCTAAATGGATGAAACCGTTGCCAGGATGGGTGAGTATTTGCTTGAATGGTGCTTTTAATTCTCTTTCTTGGGAGGGGGTGTGGGTGTTGTTGCTAGAGATAGCAATTGGACTTGTTTAGGTGGACAGGCTAAATACATCCAGCGTGTTTCTTCAGCTGATCATGTTGAATTACTAGCTGGTTTTGAAGCTTTGGAATTGGCGCGGCAGTTGGGTTTGCAGTGGTGAAGTTTGAGTCTGATTGTATGCAGTTGGTTGGTTCGGTAGCTCTTCCGTTGGAGTCTAAACCTGGCCTTCATTTGCTTTACATGGACTTACAATCACTTCTTTCTCAATTTCCTGGTTGTTTTTTTAACATATTTTTAGGGAGTTGAATGCCGTTGCTCATCACTTAGCTGGATGGACACTTCGTTCAAAAGTTTTTTCTTCTTTTACTGGTCCTCCAAGCTTCTTGGTGGATTTGTTATCAACTGATTGTACTTAAGTCCAATCAATAAAAGTGTTTACGTTGCTTCTCAAAAAAAAAAAAAAAAAAACCCACAGAAAAGTTCATGTTATTTTCTTGTTGATTAGAAATTAATTTTTGAAAATCAATACCTATTTTATTGAAAAAGAGATTTATGTTATCTGATTAAGGAATGAATATGTAATTAATTTTTATAGAGTAATTAAATCATTGAAATGACTAAGTTCTTTATTTTAAAGATAATAGTTTGTTTGCAAATTATATGACTGAGGTTATTTAAGGAACTTTAGTGAGATTTAGTGAGTAAATTTTGTACTTGCAACATTGATAGGAGGTGTAAAAAGCATCGGAGGTCAAGTGAGTAAATTTGGAGGTTCTAATAGAAAAACTCTTGCAACATTCTCCATTAATCTTTCTTCCAAAATTTAGTCTCAATATCTATTGAATTATTATCAACAAAGAAACAAAAATAATTATTGTAAGCAAGAGCCTTAAATTATCCCACCCCAAACCTACATCCTGACTACGTCTCTGGTTTGCACAACACTCTAACCAAGCAATAGTTCTCTGAATCAGCATAGCTATATGATCAGCACAATTACAAATTGAGCTAAGCTATAGACACAAAAAATAGAGCAAAAGCTGAAAAGCCAAAAATTTGATTAAAGAAATAAACTTTCGGACTAGAATGTCAGGAACCAGAGAAGCAAAGCCAATCAACAGGATTGGCAGTGACAACGTCCATGTAGCACCCCACAAAGGACAACACTTTCCCTGGCACAGTCCTGGGGTACTCCACAATTACGTTTCCCTTGACAGGGTAGTTAGTCATGTGATTGATAAGCAAGGTCTCACCGCTAGTGGTGGTTGCGTAGGGCAAGTGCGAATCGAGCAAGTGCTTCACCATTTGGTACTCCTAAGGAATCAGGTTAAGCAAGTTATTCTGGATGAACTTGGCCTCCCCGATAAGCTTGGACAGGAGGGAAATGAAGGAGCCATTGTCAACACCGAAAAGATTAACACAAGTTTAGATCCATGAGCCAAATTTGTTTCATTTAAATAAGCATGACTAGATCATACCTAAAAGGCCATACGCTACTTTCAATGCCTTATGCTTCTCCATGTCATCGTGAAAATCAAGTTTTAATACCACCAGATTCGGCGATCGAAGCCGTCATTAGCGTGCTGACTACAACGGTGAACTCTACTTCGAGTCGGTGTTCCAGGTCGGGATGGTGAAGAATTGGGGATCTAGAACCTCTCAGTGGATGCCACGACCAGGTGGGACAGAGAGAGTGTGAGAGTCTGCGAGAAAATCAGGAGAGAGAGAGTGGAAGGTTATGTAATTTTATGATTCTTTTGAGCCCAACAACGACATTTTGCCTTTAAATATGGTGATTGAGAATTCGAATCTGTTGGTGGGAGGAGCGGTAGTGTTTTGGTTAAAATTTAGGCATTAGGTCAAGGCCCCTATAAAGTATCCCTATATCTAACAACAAAAATATATCGAAGAATGAATATTGGTAGTGTGAGGTAAAAATATGAGGAGTACGAACCCTCTTTTCTCTCCTCTAGTGGCAGCGAATCCTAGATTTAGGGTTTTGCTTACCCAGTTCCTTGAATGTTGGTAGTGTAAGGGAAAAGTATGAGGAGAGTACAAGCCCTCATTTCTCTCCTCAGGCGGCGGCGAACCTTAGATTTCGGGTGTTGCTCTCCTAGTTCCTTGGCTAGTGATGAGGCCTCTTCTCCTCTTATTACCAGTCTGGCATCCTTCCTATGTCCGTTGCTTCCTTCTGTTCAATCCCTGGGTTGTGATGATTGATCCAGTCAAACCATTTCTTCTCTTCTATAGGTATCATGTTTTCTAATTCTTTTTTAAAAGGAAATTTACTTTAGAGAATTTGAATATGCAGCTGTGTTGTGTTTGTGTTTATTTTGTGTATGGATCTACAAGTTGTCGGGGCCTCCCCCTAAAGTGGCAATGGTAGCTAGTACTTGGCCTTCTTTTGCTCTTTTGAAAAAAATGTTTTGCTTCACATGTCAATATATTTTTTTTAACTTATATTGTCGGATATGTGCATTGTTATTTTTTTTATTACATCATCAGCTGAGAACCACAAAAGTTAGTCTTCCTTGAATTAAATTCACGACCTTTGTCTTATAATCGGATTTGAGATTTTGAGGTTTACAGGGCTGGATTTGAGATTTTGAGGCTTGAGGTGAAAAATAACAAATGTGCTTACACCTTTTATAACACAAAAGAAGATCAAAAAAGAAGATAGCAAAGAAAAAAAATCCTTAATAGAAAAGGGATTTGAAAATGGGCATACACCTTTTACAACAAAGAAAAAAATGAAACGAAGGAGAAGGGAAATAATGGCTTTGGGCTTTGAAGCTTGACATGAGTAAGCTTACGATCGGTTGAATGGAGCTTCCTAGAATGTGTCTTGCTCAATTTTGATTTCTCTCCTAATTGGGTTCACTGGATAATGTGTTGTGTCAGCATGGTCTCCTATTCTTTTGTGCTTAATGGGGTTCTAAGAGGAAATCTTGTTCCTTCTTAGGGTTTGAGACAAGACAATTCCATTTCTCCATATCTGTTCTTACTTTGGGCGGAAGATCTTTCCAGACTTATCATGAGGGAGAAAAGTGATGATCTTTTGCATGGGACTCGGATTTGTACATGTGCACCTTATATTTCCCATTTATTTTTCGCTGATGATTCATAAATTTTCTTTAAGGGCTAAATACTGTTTAGTACCCTGTGGTTTGGGTTCAAAATCAATTCAGTCCCTGATCTTTCAATTTCATCAAAAACACCCTCACACTATCATTTCTCATCCAATAGACCCTTCCGTCATGATTCCGTCAAATGGAACCGTTAAGTAGCTGATATGGCATGCCAACTTGGTAGAAAAAATTCCAAAATAAAATTTCAGAATTTTTTTTTTGATGACAAAATTGCAGAAATTCAGATTCTCTCTCTCTCTCTCTCTCTCTCTTCTCGGTTTCTCAGTAATCTCATCCTTAGATCTGCCGAACCAACCAATCTCACCACTCTGGTTTCTCCGTCGGCCGCTCCCATACCGGAAAGAAAGCTCTTCGTAAGTCTCACGCTCCATACCCACCACTCTAGTCATCATTTCGTCTGTAGTGAAAGCCCCAAATGGATCGAAAACCGGCGACTCCGATTAGCAATCAGACTCAGAATCCTGATCAACTTCAATCTCTTTAGAAGAACAGGAATTCGTTTCGGAGATGAGGCAATCACAATGAGAATCGGAATCTTGAGTTTGGGTATTCTCTCGAGTCATCGGGACTTCATCGATGTCTGGATGTAGTCCATGAGGATTGATTCTAGGTTTTTGCAATTTTTAATTCCCCAGAATTGCAGAGATGAGGGCTTGTCATCGGAGGCCTTGCACGGTGCAATCAGATAAGGCTCCGATCCGATCCATTCCGTTCTGATCTGCGTACGTCATCATGTTTCTGTTTGACTGGTTGTAAGGTGTGCTCGCTTCCCTCGGTCTGTGGCAGAAGGAGGCCAAGATCTTATTCCTAGCGCTCAATAATGCTGGCAAGACCACCTTGCTTCACATGCTCAAAGATGAGGTCAGCCCCCCCCCCCCATCCCCTTATTCCTATTCCATTTTTTCCTTTACTTCAATTTCAATACATAGATTAGATTCTTCTTTTATGTTTGAGACGAATTGGAAGTTAAGCTAGATTTACCAGATCTGTAATTTATGCTAAAAACTAAATAGCTTTACAAACTGTTGGGAGCTTGAAGCAGAAACAGATTCATACTCCAAAGCATAAAAGCAGAGAGCACCAGAAAACTAATAACTAGGCCAACTCTAAACTTATCTCTTCGACACCAGCAATTAATCAAAACAAACAGCTTAGTCCGCAGCTCAGAATACAAGAAAAACAATCCTAATCCACCTAGTTAAAGATTTGAGTTTATGCCCAAAATGTTCAGTGTTTAGGATGGATTATACTTACATGTGTGTTTTAGGATGCTAATTTGTTTGGAAATAGATTGTTATTTGTGTGATATAATTTGAGCTTTATTGTTTTGGTTTCAGAGGCTGGTGCAGCATCAACCTACGCAATATCCCACATCCGAGGAGTTGAGAATTGGCAAAATCAAGTTCAAGGCCTTTGATTTGGGAGGTCATCAGATTGCTTGCAGGGTCTGAAGGATTACTACGCAAAGGTAGATGTTGTGGTGTACCTTGTGGATGCCTACGATGGTTTTAAGTGACTCTCTCAATACATTACTGTGAATTGGCTGTTCAAAGTTCAGAGCAGTGCCTTGTGTAGTTAGTTTCTGGAATTGGTTGGTCTGTATGCTTACCATGAATATGTGTTTATTAGAATGAGGAATGGAATCGATGTGATTTCATTCTTGGTTGTTGGCTACTGATAATTAAAACTAGGTTGCGATTACGTTGGGTTTTGCAAGCTCGACATTTTGTCAATGTTGCTTAGGCAGTTTGTTGAGTCAAATTGTTATTGAACCTGTGTTAAAAAAAAAAAAAAATCTATGTCACTGCTTTGTAATCTAGAATTTGTTATTTCAACTTTTCTGCAATTGTCATAAAAAAAAAATTCTAAAATTTTATTCTAGAATTTTAGAATTTTGCCTGCCATGTGGGCCCCACCAATGCCAAGTTGGCATGCCATATCAGCTACTTAACGGCTCTATTTGACGGAATTATGACGGAGGGGTCTATTGGATGAAAAATTATAGTGTGAGGGTATTTTTAATGAAATTGAAATTAAATCCAGGGACGGAATTGATTTTGGATCCAAACCACAGGGTACTAAACAGTATTTAACCCTTTCTTTAAAGAAGAATTTGAGGACACCTTTGTGTTGAAAGAAATTCTTGGAGAGTATGAAAGGATATCTTGTCAACTCGTTAACTACCAAAAGAGTAGTATCAACTTTAGCAAGAATGTGAGGCGAGACAAACAAGATGATATTGCTACCATGTTACAATTGAGTATGGTTAAGAAGCATGAGAAGTATCTCGGCCTCCCTATTGAGATTAATTTTTCCCAAAATGCGGCTTTTAATTTCTTGAATGAGAGAATTAAAAAGATAACCAAATGGTGGTGTGAGAAGACTTTTACTGCTGCAGGAAAAGAAATTCTTATAAAGGCGGTGGCTCAATCCATTCCAACATATTATGAGTTGCTTCAAGATTCCAATTCATCTGTGTAATGAGATGCATACTTTGATGGCAAAGTTTTGGTGGGGATCTGCGGAAGAGGATAAGAAGATACATTGGCTTGCGTGGGAAAGATTGTGTCCTGCTAAGTCTGACGGTGGTATGGGATTTTGAAATATGCACCAGTTTAACCTTGCGCTCCTAGCTAAGCAAGGTTGGAGACTCATTTAGAATCCACAATCTCTTATTACTCGACTACTTAAAGCAAGGTATTTTCCCGATTCTAATTTTATGCATGCTTCTATTCGTGGGGATGTTCTTTTGCTTGGTGTAGTATTTTGAAAGGTCAAGATATTCAATGAAGGGGATTGTAGTATCGGGTGGGCAATGGTGCCTCGATAAGTGTGTGGGAGGATCCTTGGCTCCCATTACACTATATTTCTATAATTTCAAGCCATTTTTGTTGCCCATTGTTGGACTCGAGGCATTGCTTGTGTATATAGGACTTAATTGACCAAGAACAAAACAAGCGGCCACTGTCTTTTATCAAAGAATTGTTCACTGAGACTGAAGTGAGTATTATTGCTAGCATTCCCTACCCGTGCTCCAACTAACAAATGTGTATGGCATTTCGATGAAAAAGAGCTTTATAGTCTGAAGAGTGGTTATCATACCATTAGACTTACTGACGACTTAATGAACCATGCTTCTACTTCTAGTAATGCACAAAGAGGTGGACATTGGCTGAGCCTTTAGAAGGCACGGGTTCTACCTGCCAACCAAATTTGGAAGGCATGGGAAATCAGGTTGTTTCTTTGGAGATTGTATAGAGGTATTCTACCAACAAAATTGGTGTTGACAAAGGGTGTCACTACTAGCAAAACAAACAACTCACACATATTTAATTGACACAGATTTTTAAAAGTCACAGATATCAGTGTGAAATACCAATTCAAACAGATAACAGTGTGAAATAAGTATGGTTGGGTCCATAAGAATTTATGCAGCAACAATAACCACGGAAATCCGTGTGAAAAAACATTAAAGACAGACTTATGTGTGAAAACTAAAACATTTTATAATCTACTCACAAGGTTATATGTGTGCATCAATTGAGGCCTATCAGCCTATGTAATGTAATATACAAGATTGGCTCCAAGGTATTGGCAAATAGGTTGAAACCCCTGCTTGATGGCATTATATCTCCTTATCAAAGTGCGTTTGTACCGGGAAGATTAATTTCTGATAATTCCCTACTGGCTTTTGAGATTTCACATTGCCTTAAATGAAGAAGAAGCGGGCATGTGGGTTATAGTGCCTTGAAGTTGGATATGAGCAAAGCCTACGATAGAGTCGAATGGGCATTCCTTGAAGTTATGTTGGTGCAGTTAGGGTTTTGTGGGGAATGGATAACATGGATCATGAGATGCGTTAAGACGGTGACGTACTCTTTCATGGTGAATGGTGAGGTAGTTGGGAACATAGAACCTTCAAGGGGCCTCAGGCAGGGGGACGCCATCTCCCCTTACCTATTCCTACTGTGCGCTAAGTTTCTATCGCAGCTTCTGGTTTTGGCTGAGTAGAACAATGATTTACAAGGTGTGAAAGTGTGTAAGAGGTCACCTCCAATTAGCCACCTTTTTTTCGCAGATGACTCATTCATCTTATTCAAATTAGGTTATAATGAGTGTGTGTTCTTGCGCGATATGTTCCTTTTTTATGAAAGGTTTACAGGGCAGCAGATAAACTTTGAAAAAAGTTGTGTATCATTTATTCGTAATGTACCTAGAAGCTTGCAAGACGGGCTGGCAGAAGTTTTGGGAGTGCAGAGAGTTGAAAAACATGATAAATATCTTGGCTTACCCACTGAGCTGAGTTACTCGAAGGAGGATGCTTTCAAGTTTTTAACTGAGAGAGTGATGAAACGTACACAAGGATGGCGAGATAAAACCCTAAGCCGTTCCGGTAAGAAAGTGCTCATAAAATCTGTGATTCAGTCTATCCCGACATATGTAATGAGTTGTTTTGAGTTACCAAAACATTTGTGCGATGAGATGCATAGACTGATGGCTCGTTTTTGGTGGGGTGATCAAGGTGAGGAGAGGAAAATACACTGGGTGTCGTGGGAAAAGTTGTGCATCCCTAAGGCAGAAGGCGGACTAGGGTTCAGAGATATGAAGTTATTCAATAAAGCTATACTGGCTAAGCAGGGTTGGAGATTAGTAAGAAAGCCAGAATCTCTACTTGCACGGGTACTCAGAGCCAAGTACTTTCCTGATACAGGTTTCATGCGAGCTAGTTTGAAGAAGGGGTCTTCATTTACGTGGAGAAGTATCTTCAAAGGTAGAGAGCTGTTGTGCAAGGGTTTAAGAGTTCAAGTCGGGAATGGAGAGGACACATTGGTATGGAAGGATCCTTGGATTCCTATGCCATATCATTTCAAACCTTTCACACCACCAATGGAAGGCACTGAGGAAATCAGAGTAGCAGAACTTATCGATGGAGAAAGTGGGGTGTGGGAGATTTGGTTGCTGAATGAGTTGTTTACAGAGACTGAGGTTAATTATATTGCTCAAATTCCATTAAGTTTGAATGGGGGAGCAGATCGGAGGATATGGCATTTTGACAGGAAGGGAATTTACACTGTGAAAAATGGTTATCATGTCGCCAGAATAACGGAGCAAATGGATATGAGAGCGTCCTCTTCTGGGATGAATACAAGCAGCGAAACTATGTGGAAAAAACTGTGGAAAGTGAACGTACCTCCAAAGGTACGCATGCATGCATGGAGGTTAGTTAAGGGGATACTACCAACAAAAGGTGCCCTAGCAAAAAAAGGGGTACTATTGGATATGGGGTGTCCTTTCTGTTATGTGGAGTGGGAAGATGGCATGCATGTGTTCAAAACTGGTAGTGTGGTGAACATATTCTGGCAATGCGGTCCTATCAAGTTATGCCCAGCAGTTCACCCAGCTCCAGACTTGGTGGAATGGTTTTATGACATGCTTGATTTGCTGCATGGTGAGAATCTTAAGTTTTTCTTATTATCTCTTTGGGCTATATGGAAAGGTGGATGCTTCATTCCAATGAATGTGGCCAAATGGATGTGTACGTACCTTGATGAGTATAAGAAGCTCCATGCACGTTGTGCTAAGAAGAACAGAAGGCATGTTACCAAATGGAAGTGTCCACCAAGTGGACGACTTAAAGTTAACATTGATGGAAGCTTTAGAGCTGGAAATGGCTATGGTGGTATAGGAGTTATTGTCCGGGATGATCATGGAGATTGCGTAGCTGTGTTGGCTAGACCTCTCCCTTATGTACAGTATGCGTTGCATGCTGAGGTGGAGTCACTCCGCGCCGGCTTACTGGTAGCTATACATCAAGGTTGGGATGAGATTGAGGTAGAGTCAGATTGTGCTATGCTTGTAAATGCCCTTGATGGGGAGGAGGAGGACTTGTCAGAGATAGGCCGGATTATAGAGGATTTTAAAAGGTACGCTAGTTCTTTTAAGTCCTTTCAACTTTGGCATGTCTTTCGTGAAGCAAATGGGGTGGCCAATAGGTTAGCACACCTTGCTAGTTGGAATAGTATTGATGAATTTTGGGTAGAAGAGACGCCTGTTATTATTCGGGACGTTCTCTATGAGGATATGTGTAATGGTTCTAGGGGTTCAGGCAATATGTCCCCCCCCATTGTACTCTTTCCCTATTAATAATATAAACGAGGCACCTAGCTAGTTTGGTGCCTCTGCTATTTTCAAAAAAAAAATATATATATATATATATATATATTAGTTTATTTAAAAATGATTATTTTTGTGTGTTAAATAAATTATAGAAGGACGTTAAATAAATTATAGAAGGACAGACTTCCATGACTATTACAGATTTCTCTATGAAATGAGTATACACACAAACATTCTTATGAAAGATCCAGTTAACTACACACAGATATCTGTTAGAGTTGTAACTGTATCTCATACGGATTACGGTGGCAATACAAACAACTCACACAGATATCTATAAGTATTATTAAAAAGGGCTAAATACTAGTTAGTACCCTGTGGTTTAAGTCCAAAATCAATTCAGTCCCTATACTTCTAATTTCATCAAAAACACCCCTGCACTTTCAATTTTGATCTAATTAGTCCAATTTGTTAATATTCTGTTATGGGTTCAAATTATAGTTGGATTATTTGTTGAAAAGCTATTTATTTTTAATTGTAGGACTCACTCCTAAATTGATTATGCAGACCACTTCGACACCACATCATAAAACATAGGCCATATATGAGTCACGTTAACAAGTTAAATAACTCAATTGTCGGAAAACTAACAAATTGGACCTATTAGATCAAAATTGAAAGTGCATGGGTGTATTTTATGAAATTAGAAGTTCAGGGATTGAATTGATTTTGGACCTAAACCACAGGGTAGTAATTTGTATTTAGCCGTATTAAAAAATATTATAGAAAACCACGCAGGCTCATCCTAATATCCTTTTTGGCCTCCTTTTCCTTTCAAACCCGCTGCAGTCCCTCTTTTTCTTTCTCCCTCACAAACTCCCGTTTCTGTTGGCTTCAACCCCGGCCCACGGTCGTCGGCATCTCACACCGCCGCCACCATTAAGAGCAGTGGAGAGAGATGACCAAAACCCGGTCCTTACCACACCCGACCTCAAAAGATTGCACCATTACTCGAAGTTACCACCACCACTTTCTCAAGACGCCGTAGACATCAACGAGTTCAGACCAAGCCGATTGTCTTAGCCATGAATCCTTGCAAAGAGATGAATGAATGAATATATTTTATGAGGAATGCCTGTATATGTAAGTCAGTAGCTACATACATATATTGAATCTTTTTGGTTGCATTATCTGATTTGGTAAAGTTTATTCAATGTGGTTCATAAGACTTATTTGATAGAGTTACGACTTATTTGAATTATCTGATTTGATAAGGTTTATTCAATGTGGTTCATAAGAAGAAATTGGAAAAGTGGGTTTGATATAGGGAACTTCTCAATAGAGTTAAGACTTATTACTATTATACTGTACTTTTGGTTGCATTGGTGGTGTGACTCCTCAGTCGTAGCTCATTGTTTTGTTTTTGAATGATAGTAATACACTTTTGGTGTTCCTGTTCTGTTTCTGTTGAATAGGTCTAGCATAATAGTAGGTCCTACAATCTTCGAGGTCCTTAATCAAACATATTTGATTGACTAATTTTATTGGCTCTATAAAATCACAGACTAGAAGTCTAGAATCAAGTATCAAGCTTTGTGATTGAAAGTTTGAGACTTTAAGTTTGGACATTCTCTGTAACATAGTTGCAATCTGTAAGATTATGTTTCCTTCAGTAGAAAAGTATAAACTTCAATTTTATTGAAACTCTTTTTGCAGGCTTTCGTTTTTGATGTTCAACCTTAAGATCCTAAAACAATACTTTAGTTTGCAGGATGATAATGGGTATTCTCTTTCAAAAGTTTGGAGTAGTTATTGATATGAGTAGCATTAATAAAGATTACAAAATGTTTTCTGAACATATTTGTCCATAATTTGGAATTACAGACTGAAGGAGAAAGACTTATTTCATGGTACATGTTTGTTATCTTAGCTTGCATTAGTATTTCTATTTCTGCATAATATTTACTCCAGTATACTCATGTATGTACTGATATCTTTGCTTTACCTAGCGGCTTAAGTGAATATTAACACTAAATAGCTATCCATTCATTAATTATTTTATGATGTTCATCTCGCAGGTACAAACAAAAGACCTTAAGCTACAGATTAGCCACTTTATTTTCAGGTATAGTTCCATTTTTCTTCAAGATGAGCTACTGTTTTTCAAATTGCACCTCTCTCGGTATTTTGCATATTTTTGCAAAATACATAATAAAAACATGATAGGGGACCTCTCTGTTGCTTATTTGCTTCTATATTCTTTGCTGCACCTTACTTTTTGCTCAAATTATGGTTATGTGTATGAGTATTGAGAACGATTTAACAGCTATAACATATTTGGCAGTCATGTCATCTAAGAGCAGGATGACGAGGAAGAAAAGGGTCTTAGAAGGTTTACAAGACGGTGGAACTGACTGGAACATCAGCAAACATGATCTACTTCATCCTTTGTAGTAAAACAGACTTAATCCTTTGTTGATATAATGATCATGTCAACTATATCATCTATGCCTTTAAATTTAGTCCTTAAATAAATGTTGACACTTTCTCGTTAAAAGTCTAAACTTCAAGCTTTGCTGTTGTGGAATTTTCTTTGTATTATTTATTGAGAATAAAGTATTGAAATGTTAAAAAAATGGTTGGTTGTGAATTTCTATATATTTTTTATATGATATTTTCTTTTCACACAAATTTAAATCTGTGTAAGTTGCTCGTTTTGCTAGTAGTGTGTGAATCTTGATACTGTTTTAGGGAATCAGAAATTGAGAGATAATCGTTGTGTAATCTCATTGATAATATGGGCCTCTTTATATAGAGGATTACAATGCATAGAGATAGAATCATACAAGGAAAGAGAATCTCTAGATTCTTCTAATTGAACCCTATTACCACTAGGTCAAGTAACCTAGAGTTTGGATTAAACACAAATAGAGATAGAGATATCCTTAAACACTCCCCCTTGTGTCGTCCAAATGCGGTGCTTCTCTCGTTGCCTCGTTAAAAACCTTGCCGAGTAACAAAAACCCAGCGGGACAAAAATAACCTCGGTCGAAGGGCAAAAAGAGCACAACACACCCTTCACGTTTCGAGGTGAACATATAGACATCTCCCCCTGATGTCTGCGCCTCCCCCCTGATGACTACGATCATGGGAGTTCAGATAATTTCCGCTAGCCAATTCTTGCCACATGTTTCTCGATCGTGGATTTGAGTAATGACTTAGTAAACAAGTCTGCCTCACTGTCCTCAAATTGAACCTAGTTCTCTTTGATCTCGAGGAGAGTCTGTTGTTGCTGATTATGCTTGGTGTTATCGCTTTTGATGTAGCCTTGCCTCATATGTTCAAAACAAGCAGTATTATCCTAAATGCTCGTAGACTCATCTGTGGTAGACTTCAAACCACAATTGTTCGAACATGCGTAATTATGGATCCAATCCATATACATTCACGAACCACTTCGTGAAGAGCAATGATCTCTGCATTGTTCGAAGATATAGCGACTAGGGTCTATTCTGTAGACCTCCAAGATGTCACGGTCTTTTCCCATGGTGGACACTTGACCGGATTGGGAATGACCTTTGTGTGGGTTAGAGAGATACCCAATATCAGCAAAACCTTCCAAAACAAATGTCGTTTTAGGATGGGGATAATGGACGCAGGCCAGTGTTGGCGGCGTACCTGGTGTGTGATGGGTCCGAATCCATCATCTCTTTGTAGGGATAGAACAAGCCCATATCAATCATACATCTCAAAAATTGAAAGATATCTTTTACACCAATCCAATGGTGTGGCATTGGCGCAGAGCTATATCTAGCTAACAAGTTCACAACATATGAGATGTCTGGTCTTGTGCATTGGGATAAGTACAATAATGCGCCTATTGTACTAAGTAAAGCACTTCTGCCTCTAGCACATTTTCATTATCATCCTTTCGACGAAGAGGATCCTTTTCAGGATCAAGACTATGGACAATCATGGGGGTGCTTGAAGGCTTGACCTTATCAAAATGCCTAAGCATCTATCGACACGATGCTCAAGTTCTAAACCGAGACATAATCGTGTTCTCCCAAAATCCTTTATCTCAAACTCGGATTTAAAGCTTTCAGCGGTTTTCCTTAACTCTTTAAGGGCTTATAGTGAAGATTATGTCCAACATGAACTGCAATGGAATCCGAAAGTTGTTATGGAAACGCGTGGGCATATCCCTTCCCAATCAAGTAGTTATTTTAGCGAGCGTTTCAACCTCTTTGTAAACTCGCTCCGTGGTCTAGAGCCACTTGACTTGGAAAAATGAAGTTCACCATGAACCTTCATGTATATTCCGTATCTAGATCCCTATAGAGATACGTCGTGACCACATTTGTAAACTGCATGTTCAGTTATTCGGAAACTACCAAACTGACAGGATAGTGGAGTGCAATGACATCCATTACGAGAGAATATGTCTCATCGTAGTCGATTTCAGGGCATTTTGTGAGAAGCCTTGTGCCATAAAGCGAGATTTCCATCTCTTTTTCTCATCACGCCTCTTAACGAAGACCCATTAGTCAATACAATTTATGTTAGGAGGTGTTGGCATTACTAGCTCGAAAACCTTCCTCTTCGTCAGAGAATCCATCTTAACCTAGATCGCATCTTTCCATTTAGGCCAAATCTCTCTACGTTGGCATTCATTCATCAACGGAGTGTGGTTTGATATCATCTGATTCAACAAACTCATGCGCAACGAAATGCGCAACTACATCATCAATTATGATGGAGTTTCTATCCCACGTCTCATGTACACTAGTGTAAGTTTCATAAAGCTCTATATTCTCAAGAATAGGTTCTGACGTTGAGGCGTCCCCCAACGATAACCATAACCCGGAAGATACTCATGAGACGGATTTTGAGTGTCGATGATCAAAGATTGGTTTGTGCCAATGTATCCTTCGAGCCCACGGGCCTCCCACGCATCCTACCTGGGGCCATGGCCTGTAACGCCAGAGTGCCACTCTCTTTGGCATTGGCGTTATGCCTACCTCCGTGTAGGGTGGCGCTACGTACTCTCGTAGGGACGTCCTTCCTTGCAGGCATGTTTGCAGCATATTTGTGTGATCTCGTCACTTTAATAGGGATCGAGATGAGACATAGTGGGGACAGGCCACGACAATCCCTGTCGTTCCTGCTGAACATCAGTGTTCTTATCTCCCCCTAATGACGGGAAGATTGTCTCATCAAAGTGACACCCCGCAAATTTAGCGGTAATGAGATCGCCTTGCAAGGGGAGTAAGTGGCGGACGATTTGTTGGAGTCTCAAATCCAACATAGTTGCCCATTCATCTTGTAAAGACCCATGATAGAAAGCTGTGGTGGCGCATTTGGCACATAAATGGCTCACTCAAATATGCATAAGTACGATACTTGTACCCAGTTACTAGCTGTAACGCAGAGGTACATGGAGTGGCGGTGGGTCGTAGACAAATTAGCATAGATACATGCGATATTGTATCACCCCAAGCGGATATAAGGAGATTGGTGCGCATTACTAATGTCTGGACTATCATCGTAGTCTTTTTCGTAAGACCATTTTTATGATGTCCAACATCAGTCCCATTGCAATATCCATCGAAAGCCTTTCGATGTAAACTTTCTAGCATAGTCAAATCCAATTGACTGAATAGGATGATATGGGGAGTTTGCGTGTTTGCGTGTCAACCAACTTCAAGAAATATTTAAGCGTCCGCAAGTTGGTTGAATCAATCTATAGGATCCCCATGGATTCTATGTAAGAACATAATGAGTATTGTCATATCCTTTGCATAGGACGGTCTCAGTCCTAATTTCCCTAAGGAACGGGCTTTGTAAAACGAGCGAGAGGCTTTAGAAGCAACCAATGAGAATTTTGGTTGGGCCTGAGCGTCTTAAACGCGATTCAAAGTAAGTTGGTAATTGCAGCATCACCTAGGGCGCCATCACCATGATGGATGCCATCCATGGTGTCATGGATAAGGACTACGCCAGCCCTAAGCTGATGGTGGACGGAGGCGGTGCCCTAGGCAACAACGTCGGTCATACTTAGTCTAGGAATCAACTTTTGATTCATGCTTCATTTCGCTCAAGAGAAAAGATGTCTGTGTGAAGTCTTTTGTAGGCGGATCATCATATCATGACTAGGATGATCTATCCTGTCGTGACAAAGCCAATATGTGTCTAAATCCAAGAGATCTTCTCTCATAACTTTTATTGGATTAATAGCTCGAATAGTGACATAGAGTCCACTAGAGAGACACATAAACTTCTCTAAGATGCATCTTTGTTCGCAATCATTAAAGGTATTGCAAAGGAACTCATTTCCGTTCTCTACATGCATTTTCGCATGGAATTCGTTGGCTATTCATAGGGTACCATTTGCCCTAAGAGCGTAGAGAGTTTCTGTGACAACTGTAAGCTAGGTGCCATTTGGCAAGTGGAACTTGGGCTATTCCACGTCCTTGAATTAATACTGATGGCCCAACCATCATAGTCACAAAATCATATGCTCAGAATCAAAATGGAGTCATAATGAAAAGAACTCGAAATTTTATTCATTAGCCAACAGATTACATCATTGTTGCTTTGATCAAAGAAAATCTAATCTAATAAACTAGTTAATGCAAAACAATGGTAGTGGTCTAATTCCTTTCGGTATTTCCAATGTAAATGTGACCAGGTGATTAGAGAGATGTCGGTGGAGCAAAGCTCGCTTAAGTACCACTTATCTCAAAACCTTCCTAGACATCACACTTACATTGAGTACGCCTACTTTGAAGAAAGACTAATATCATTGGCATCTACTACAAAAGTAATATGGCAATTGTCTACATCTCTTGGAAAATAAAAAGACTTAATCAAAATCACCAGTTTCTGGCTCTTGATCCTTGTAGTCTTCCACCCATAGATCGAGATCGCCATCTTGATCTTCTTGTTCCATGTAATTTGCTTCTCTTGCTTCACGATACGTCTTGTATGCGTTTGCAACATTCTAGGGTGTTGTATATGCTTTGGCCCAATGTTCAGTTGATCCACATCGAAAACAAACATCATTATGGTCAGGCTCCCTTGATCGAGGCACCATTGGGGCGCGATTTGGATGACCTATGCTCTTGGTGGCGTTACCACCATGGTCGGAGGCTCCGCCTCTCTCTCTCTTCACACGTTGACCTCCACAGTTCCGTGCACGCCTCTCTTGGCAATTTCCTTCCTTTTTAGGGCGAACATATGGACCAGAATTTCCAGAATTGTCCCTACTCTTAGGATTTCGCTCCTTGCGTCCTCCATTGGGGGCGCGACAATAGGCTTAGTTCCCACGGGTCTAGCATTATAGTTCTTCACAAGAATATTGTCCTGCTTTTCAGCTACGTTCATGGTGCTAATGAGCTCATGAAACCTTGTGATACGTCCTGCATTCACATCAATCCGATAATTCTTTGAAATCATCAGGGCAGAGACGGGGTAGGTAGAGAGAGTCTTTTTGATCAACATTATATCAGTTATGGCTTGGCCACAAAACTCCATCAGAGACTTGATACGAAGAGCTTCCGAGTTATAATCAAGCACAGACTTGAAATCACAAAAGCGGAGGCTATGCCATCGCACTTCTAAATCAGGAAGCAGGGAGTCACGACCGTTGCCAAATCGCTGCTCAAGTTCTACCTATAGCTTTCTTGGGTCTTCCTCATTGAGGTATTCATTTTGTAGCGCGTCATTCATGTGCCTTGTCATGAGAATTATGGCTTTAGCTTGTTTTGCTTCAAAAGCAGTAGCTTGCTCAATGGAGAGCACGTTCTAACTAGGCTCTTGGATGGCTCCCAGAAGTCCATCAGCCTTAAGATGTTGGCGCACATCTCGGACACACGTATGGTATCATGCGCCAGTTGTCTCTAGTGGAACGAAGTTCAACTTGTTCAGGTTACTCATCCTGAAAAACAACACAAGATTAGGGTTAGTTTCGGAGCGAAAAAGGCTACCACGAAAAACTATTAAATTTATGAGCGTAGTCGCTTCCAATAAATTAAGAATTTTCTAAGCGCAGTTGCTTCCAAGAAAATCTGATTCCAAGAGGAGTTTTGGATTAGATCGAAACAACGATCTATGTGGTCGATCGTTTTCTTCTCAATAAACTCTAAGTTTGGAGGACTCTACAAGCTCCAAGCTTGGAGTGAGCACGAACCCCCACAGTTCGGCTTTTGGTCTCCCCTATGAAGAAGAAAGGGGGGTAGAAGAAGGGATGTTGGAAGTCCCCGAGAAAAGAAGAAGAAATTAAAAAAAACTTCAAAAACGGAAACTTTTAGAAAAAATTACTTTAAAAAAAAAATGGCCGGAAAACTTGACAGAAAAGTTGGCCGGAAAAATGTCCTCGGAAAGTGGTCGGAAAAGTGTTGACTTGAGGTGCTGACGTGGCAGATCGGAGCTGACGTGGCAGTGCGGAGCTGACGTGGCAGTGCGGCGCTGACGTGGCAGATCGGTGCTGACGTGGCAAGGCTGACTGGTTGGCTTCGGGCCGGTTTCTTCCTTCTGGGCCGTGGGCTGGTCCTTTACTTCTGGGCTTAGGGCTGATCTGTTGCTTGGGCTGGGCTTGTTTCTTTTTCTGGATTGGACTGACAGAGGCAGAGGGGTTTCAGGCGGCGGTTCAACGTGGATGACCTTCTGGTGGCCGGTTCGTCGATTTTCATGCCAGTTCCGGTGGTTATTTTTCCGGTTCCGGCAATCTGGGTTTGAGGCGCTGCAGGTGATGGAGTACGGATGCCAGAGGCGGAGGAAAAAGCCTTAAATCGGGCAGAGGGGTTTTTGGTACTTTTGAGGGCCGGTTCAGTATTTTTCTGGCCGGTTCTTGGGGTGGTGCCGCCGGTTCTGGACTCCTGGGGTCGAAACCTTCAAGGTGGGTGGTGGCGGTTTCTGGGATTTGAAGGCTACGAATTTAGGGCTTCAGGGTTAGGGCTTCGTGCTGATAACGTGTTTTAGGGAATCAGAAATTGAGAGATAATCGCTGTGTAATCTCATTGATAATAGGGGCCTATTTATATAGAGGATTACAATGCATAGATATAGAATCATACAAGGAAAGAGAATCTCTAGATTCTTCTAATTGAACCCTATTACCACTAGGTCAAGTAACCTAGAGTTTGGATTAAACACAAATAGAGATAGAGATATCCTTAAACAGATACCAGTTTATTTATTTTTTTTGTTTTGTTTTTTTTTGTCACAATTTTGCTGAAGATGAGTTACATATCTTTAAAGATTGCAAGCAGGTGGAGGAATTTTGGTTCCTGGGCCCACTAAAACTTAAAGCACGTACTCACCATGCATGCTCTATCTCTGCATGGGTTTTGCATTTTAGTGAAGTTCTCCCTCAAGAATATAGTGACTTATTCTATATGCTTTCATAGTGGTCAGAACGCACTGGTGTGTTATGGAGGGGGTTGACTTTCAACTTTCTTAATACTGCTGGATGGGCATCTAAGCTCCTGATTGATTACCAATAGTGTCCACCTAGTTATGGTGAAGAAGAAGAACAGGCTTCAGACTAAATGGCAACTCCTTCCGAGTGGTAGACTCAAGCTTAACACTGATGTAGCTTTTGACGTAGAAACTGGTGAAGATGGAATTGGGGTTGTCATCATAGATACCAATGGTGTGTGTTTGGCTGCTATTGCACTCCCTTTTTCTTGAGCTGCCTTTCATATTGAGGTGGAGGCTATGAGGGCAGGACTCCTACTTCATTTTGTGTTGGTGACTTTGTTGAATCATATTCTAGTATTTATTACAAGTGAATGATAATTAATAATGTTCTCTTAGTTACTCTTAATGTGGTGTATATATATATATATATATATATATATATATATAAGAGTAATAATTACATTAATATGGGTCTTTTATACGTAAGGCTTACGCCTTATGCCTCAAGGCAAACGCCTTCTTGAGGCTCACCGAAAAACGCCTCGGCCTACGCCTCAGCGTTTTAAAACATTGATTCTTACAATATATATCGAAGCACACAACATTTAAGGATTAGGGAACAGTTGGACCAGAAACACCTATAGCTAATATAAGTTGCTGCATGTTTAACATTGGCACGGAGGCAAATGTTTTTAAGCATAGAGCTCCAAATTAGATAACCTGGGTGTTGGTACAGCAATAAGTGGAGTGTTTTTCTTTGTCACAATCCCAAATTTGTCTGAAACGTCAAGCTTTTTGTCATTAGGCAGTTTCCAATCAAACGAATGCAAGAATGAAGCCAACACATAGAACAGCATCCTCTCTGCTAAGGGAATCCCGGCACATATTCTCCTCCCATAACCAAATGGAAGAAACTGAAATTTGTTGCCCTGGTAATCAAAGCTATTGCTTGGATTTAGGAACCTCTGGGGTCTAAATTCCAAGGGATCGTCCCAAACACTTGGAACTCTCTGTATGGCCCAAGCATTGAGAAAAATAGTGGAACCTTTTGGTATGTAATAGCCACCAATGATGGTAGGTTGGCTTGAACGCCGGGGCACTAGAAGGGGCACTGGAGGGTGCAAGCGAAATGTCTCCTTGATCACAGCATCTAAGTGATGTAATTTCGGCAAATGAAACTCTTCAACCAAGTTGTTCAACCCCACAATTTGTGTTAGTTCTTCTTGAACTCTTATCATTTCTTCTGGGTGCTGCATCAGCTCAGTCAGAACCCATTCCCCTATTATGGCACGACTTAGAATCTTCATCCGTTCTTCTATGGCACGACTTAGAATCTTGTCAATCGCGGATTGAACTTTCTTTGCTTGCCTCTCAATTCCTTGTATGTCAAACCTTGCAAGCACAGGAAAATAGTCCGAAATGTTTGGTTTTGCAAATAGATATACAATTTCTGCCACCAATTTCCTATAATCTTCACCAAAATCAGTCCCTTGTAGAGTTGCACCCCATAGCATACGCAAAGTTGCGTTGATTACTGTGGAAAATGCAAACTCACCCAAATCAGTTTGGGTTCCAATTTTGTCATGATAAATATGACTGATCGACTTGTGCACCTCCTCTTTTCTCAGAGCATAGCCATCATCAAGGTTGATTTTGCTTAGCATCTGACCCACAAACACCTTGCTCAGCTTCCTCCAATCTGAACCATACGATCCAAATGCAATGTCTGATGCTCCATATGAGCGACTAGACCAGCAATTGTAGGGTCACGGTTGGAAAATGTTGTGTCATGGTCACGAACCACTTGCTTCACAAGCTCAGGTGAGCTCACCACAATGCACAACTTGGTACCAAGTTGGAGTTTGTAAATTGGACCATAAACCCTTGCCATGTCTGTGAATTCTAGGTGGAGGTTTGCACCAAGAAATGGAAGATATCCAACTAGGCAGACCACGAGGGCCTGGTGGCAATGGAGCTGTAGGGTTCCTATTCGGTTTCTTCCAAATCCACAAGAACCAGAGCAGAGTAAACACCATGAACAAGAGTGTGGAAATTACTGGAAGGTTTTCCCCATTGTCATGATTGCTAGTAACCCACAGTGATGACCCCATTGCTAAGCAAACTGAAAACACAGACTGTTTAATTGTATTCAGCGGGTTAGCCTGGTTAAGTGGTTATTATAATGGAAAGATAAGCTTTTCTCATTTTCTGGTCTGAAATGAGATGATTACAGATAAGGTGGGATTGGCCATTCCTGATTTGTGGCTTATTACTGATTTTCTGCATAAACCATCACAAAACAAAGGGCCAAGATATTTGTAGCATGGTAGAAAGACGGTACCAGATTCAGTGATTGAGATGAGGTATGTATGGATGTGAAAGTAACACTTTGGTCATCGTCTAAACTTATTATACAAATAGCTAGATATTGGCCACATATAAGAGTGGTTAGAGGCGATCGAAATTCATAATAATTGGCTTATCTATGTTGAAAACTCCAGCGCTCAATAAAGGTTTTTGGTATCATCCTACACTAGTGCAAACTAGTGTAAAGGATCTAATTCGGAGCTTAATTTGGATAAGTTTTTTGAGTGTTTACGGTGCACTAAATACTTTGTCTTAGCCTCATGCACTCATTCCATCCATGAACTCATTTGTTGGCGTCTTAACCTCTTTGTGCAGAGGAGAGGTAATCCGAGACGCAATAGGGCCCAATCTGCTGGCTATGATCTTTGGAATAATTTTAAACAGAAAATTAGCAAGTGCAATGGGACGATGCTGCGAGATAGCACTTGCCCCCTCAACTTTCGGCACCAGCACAATGAAATTAGAGTTTGCATTGGGTAGAACCAGTTTTGTTTGAAAAAGAACTGAACAAAAGCAATCACATCTTGACCCACAATATCCCAGCAAGTTTGATAAAAAGAACCTGGAAAGCCATCCGGACAAGGAGCGCTTGAAGGATGCATAGAGAAAACTGCACTCCGAATCTCATCCGCCGAAGGAACCGAAACCAGAGTAGAGTTTTCATCGGCAGAGACTAAGCTAGGAATAACCTGACAAAATTCATCAACATCTTGTGGAGCAGCCCCGGGACCATACAAAGTCTTATAAAAATCAACCACATGATCAGCAATACTTTGTGCCTCAGAGAGGAGAGCCTCCCCATCTTGTAGAAATTAATTGCCTTTGTGACTTTGCGCCGGATTTTTGATCAATTAAACAAGCAAATATTGCATATGCCTTCTAATTTGGCTAATTCGGTTCTTTCGCTTTGGTTTTTCTAAACGATACATTAATTGTTGATGGATGATATAACATGGAATACAAGATGCAAAGTAGTGGCTAACAAACTTCCAAATGTTCAAGCTTATGGTATGTTACTCGATGGCCCATGTAATTACCAACAACTAGATATCGCAGTGGAACTGTTTAGAGAGTTGGAAGGCATGAAGTTGGATATAGATATTTTATTATATACAATATTCTTATTGAAGGTTTGGGTAAGGCTGGAAGAGTTGAATCTGCTAGGGAAATGTTTTGCAGTTTATCATCAAAAGGACTTCAACCTAATGTCAGGACATATAATATACTGATTAATGGGTTTGTAGTTGGGGACTTGGGGCCACTATATTAGTTGGAGCAGCAAAGTTTCTCAAATGAATGGAAGATAAATGTTGTTCTCCAGATCAATGCACCCATAACAAAATAATCCAAGGTCTTATTAATAACGATGAGACATTAGGGGCTATGGGACTAATGTATCTACTACGAAATTGGTAGTTGTTTTAAGATCTTTCTAAATGGCACTTAAAATATTGTCATGTACTTTCCAACTTTACCCTTGCTTTGAGTTACAAACCCAGCAACCAGATTCAAAAGACGTTGACAAGACTAGGAATTGATCTCTCGCAATTGATCTCTCCCACCGACAATACAAATCACCGGCAAGTTCTCACTGCAAGCATCGGCGATAGCGTTCAAGACGCTGAGCCCACCCACCGTGAAAGTGACGACACAAGCGCCGACACCCCTGGCGCTCGCGTAGCCGTTGGCGGAGTACTCGGCGTTGAGCTAGTTGCAGCAGCCTATGAGGTTGAGCTCCAGCTGGGTGATCAGGTGGTCCAAGAGGGTCAAGTTGAAGTCACCGGGGATGGAGAACACGCCATGAACACCGATCTCGACCAACCGCAAAGCCAGTTGTCGGCCCTGCGTGTGTAGATGGTTCCATGTTTAAAAGTGATATCAAAGATAGTGTTGCTGGTTTATGGTTCTAGGTTCTTAGGGAGGTTTTGAAAGTGTTTATGTATATATAGAGAGTACTCAAAGCTCTGGGTTAGTGTAGCATTAGGAAACTATGGGAATACAGAACGGGGGGAAATGGAAGGTTCAACGTCAAGACAAAGGAAAGTTGAATAAAGGAACATATGTATAACAGCTCTATCCAAAAATAAGTGTATAACAGCCTAGACTAAAACCAGAGGTGATTGCTGGCTTGCGCCTTTGAATTGTAACGTCCCTGTTTTGGTTTGATGACTTTGTTTCGCAGTTCTGATCGGGTACTGGAGACTTCAATGGTTGAATTGATCTCTCGCTTGAAATTCTCCATATGGCTGAATTTTGCAGTTCTAAATGGGTATTGGAGAGTTTAGTTGTTTGCCTTATGGTTTTCGTTCATAGAGGAAGGATGAAAATGCCGCTGGAGGTGAGGGGAAAGAGCCACCGAAGACGGTTGGCAGAGGAACAGCACGTGTGGTGCATTTCTTTTTCACTGTACAGGGACAAAGTTGGAATAATTTGACATAAAATATTATTGTCGGGTCTACTTAGAAATATGCTGGGTACAAATAGAAAGACCTTTGTGAACCAAGGATCCGGCTCCTCTAAAGTTATTTTTGATGAAGTTTTGTGAAGTTTGTAAAATCTCAACCACCAGTGTAATCTAATGGTCTGAGAGTGAGCCATTTCATTTTTCTTTAACATTTTTTTTCCTTAAACATTGAAACAAATTCAAAAAAAAATAAAAAATTGGGATAACTTTGCCGTTAACTCTGTGTTTATTGGTTGAAGAGAAACCTTGTTTCTCAATTCATCTCCAAATTAACTTGTGAACTTTGATTTTCTTCTTCGGAAGCAATGACTAACAATGGTTTTATTGTCAATTGTTGGGATCCGAGGGGTGTTAGGTAACCCTATTTCTCTTTTTGATGATCTAATCCAAGTTTCATGCTCTTAAATTATATGCATATGAAATATGGGAGGATGCTTTGATCCCAGATTTGTCTCGGTTGTGATCCACGTTTCTTGAGGGGAAGAAAACACCCGACCTCCTGATATGCTTTTAATTTAATGTTTTCATGTGACAGTTTCTTCTGTTTTGTATCAATCTGGCCATGGGAACTATTAGGTAAAGGTAATCATGAACTGAGAAGGGGAAGATGAGGTGGAAAAAAAACAAACCCAAACAAAAAGGGAGAAGAAGGAAGAAGATGGGAAGATAGGCAAATGGAATATGAAGTCTTTTAACTGACGTGGTTTAATAAGGACCATGCGATTATATAGACAATTGAGATTTTACGAACTTCACAAAACTTCATCAAAAATAAATTTAGAGGAGCCGGATCCTTGGTTTACTATCTAAAGAACTGTAGATCCGGTTTTGCTGCCATTGTTAACAAATTCGTTTTGAAGTTAATTTGGATCTTTGAAACAGAAGAACTTTCTCATTATTACAGGGAAATTGGAAAGGCTGCACATTGACTACTGTGGATGTACCATGTATGTTATTTGTTTCATAATCTCATTGCTATTGTACAGTAGCTAGATTTGCTGGCTATGTACGAGTCAAACATTGTAAGCTGCCAGTAGCATGCTCCGACACTCGATATGAAATAAGAATTTACAGATTCGGGCTACGAAAGTGAGCTGATTGATTTTATTGAAAAGGAAAGCCCCATGAGAGAGTCTTGACCAGTGCGTTTTTTTTTTTTTTTTTAAGTATTAGCTCTGAAGACTTCATTTTCCAGTTAACTTGATATTCCACACTGCACCCGTTCTGTTGAAATTGTGCTACGGCAGAATTGGTAGCTTTCCAGAAGAGCCAATACAAATATACACAAACAATGCAAAAGCAGAATTGGTAGCTTGTAACTGGTGAATGTGCTTAAGTTTTCCTCTGGTTGGAAAGCAAATTAAAACTAAAGGCCATGCTGATAGTCTGCTAAATAATTTTCCATCAATTCATTTCCACCTTCTACATACATGTGTGAGGGAAACGCATTTCAATCCCATGCTCACCATTAAATTTACATTGCACTCTTCAACTAGAACAAAACATTTACAGTATTGAAATTCATCAAGGAATCAAGCCATCTGTAGCATCCAAAGAATGCCCGTAATGTTAAAGAATTTGGGGAACACAAAGGCGCATAGAGCTTATATAACTACAAGTAGTTAATGCTCAACAGTAAACAAGTTAATCCTCAACAGTAAAGCCCTTTCCACAACAGCAGAGATATAACTTGACAAGACATCTAGAAGGCTTGAAGGCGGCTCTTATGCTTACAAGGATTTCATATATCCTGTCAAGATTGAAAACAAGAGAGGTTTAAGAACAGTAAGAAAACGTAAGCTGAGACTGAGGAACTCTAGCAATTATTCAGCAAATAACATAATAAATTTAAGCCAGTGATCTAAGAGTCTAATACACAACATTAAGATAAGACAATCAGAATAGAAAACACTAGAATTAGGCAAGCTAACCAACGGCAGTTGCTTCCCATGATCCTGCATTATTACATCCCTTCTCTTCACAAGCTACACAACAAATTTGGACATGATAGCTTCACTCATAAAATGCGGGTGGCAAACTCGATGAAAATAAAGGACAGAATGCTTAGGAACCAAAAGATCTGAAGTTTACAGTATTCTAAATTCAGGACATACCTATGATGCTGACTTTCTTCAAGTTATTAGGAGTCAATTCCTGCAGATTAACAAAGAATATATACCTCAATATCTGAATTGGTGCACTGAATATGCTCAAGATAGGAGCCCGGGTAACATTATTTGAACATATGATTTTCAAGAACTCATGTATCACTATTTACTCAATAATTTCTTAACTTTCAGAGGTCACTTACAAAACGCCTACCAATTCACTTTTGCACATTCTGACAACACAAATGACAACAAGGGCTCAAAATCTACAATGGACAGACTTAATACTCCTATGATGACAGTAGCAACATTATTGGTGTTTCTTTGACTGGGTGCACGCTGAAATAAGGGCATGCACTTACTCAAATGAACATGCCCTTAAACAGGTAAAGTAAATACATGATTGCAATCACCATGTCAGTAGCATCACGTAACATCATTAGTAAAATCCACCAAATGGACCTTTTGTTTTCTTGTTTTGGATTTACTATATAAAGAGGAAATCTAAAACACTAAGGAGTCCAAACACTAAACAGGGCAAATTCAGAGGAATTATTGAGCACTGAACTTTCAAGAAAAAAAAACACTAAAATTCACTAGAAAATCTCATATCTACTAATAAAAGAGTTGGACTTTTGACTCAAAGAACCAAAGGGATTGATCTATTTAACCGAAACGAACTACAGCTTATCAATTTGTGAAAACAAAGGTTTCTATTGTTTTCTAGTAAGTGCTGTTTTAAGTACTAAGATGTAAAGCAGACTCTTACCGACTAGCTTTTGGTAAGTGAACCTAAGGTAGTACTGTGTCAATAGTCTATCAGAAATGATGTGAAAGTAATGCAGCATTAAGCATGAACGGTGGCATGTCACAAAATATCTCAAATCCGAGTGTCCAATGAACATAAAAAGGACTTGCTCACATTCTTGTTCAAAATATGGGTTCAATGGAACATATACGCAACATGCCTACCATTGTGAGTGTCAATTCTACAAAGACTTCATGATCACATTCTGCCAAAAGAGATATCATGTTACACTATCTGCAAAACACAAAATCATGAAAAGTTAGAAAAGTAACAGGAATTTCAAAGCAATTATTGAGTACTAAACTTTCAAGGGAAAAAAAAGAAAAAAAAAACTCTCATCTAATGAGAAAAGTGGAGTTGGACTTTGACTCAAAGAACCAAAGGGATTGATGTATTTAGCCGAAACGAACCACAGCTTATCAACTTGTGAAAACAGAGGTTCCTATTGTTTTGTAGTAAGTGCTGTTTTGAATAATAAGATGTAAAGCAAACTCTTACCAACTAGCTAGTTTTCAATAACAGAACCTAAGGTAGTCCTGTGTCAATGGTCTATATCAGAAAGTGATGTAAAAGTAATGCAGCATGTTGACATCTCACAAAATATCTCAAATCCAAGTGTCTAACGAACATAAAAATGATTTGCAAACATTCTTATTCAAGATCTGGGTTCAGTAAAACATATTTGCAACATCCTTACCATTGTGAATGTAAATTGTACAAAGACTCATGAACACATTCCGCCAAAACAGATATCAGGTTACACTATCTGCAACCAATTGAACCTTTAACAAGTCACCTGCTTCTAACTAACAAAGGGATTGACTATAATAGACATCAATTTAGCCGAAATGAACTACAGCTTATCAACTTGCGAAAACAAAGGTTTCTATTGTGAAAGTAATGTAAAAGTAATGCAGCATTAAGCATGAACGTTGGCATGTCACAAAATATCTCAAATTCGAGTGTCTAAGGAAGAGAAAAAGGATTTGCACACATTCTTGTTCAAAAAATGGGTTCAATGGAACATATATGCAACATCCCTACCATTGTGAATGTTAATTCTACAAAGATTCATGAACACATTCGGCCAAAGCAGATATCAGGTTATACTATCTGCAAAACAGAAAATCATAAAAAGTTAGAAAAGTAAACAGGGGAATTTCAGAGACATTATTGAATACTAAAATTTCAAGAATAAAAATAAAACAAAAAACACAAGAAAATCTCATATCTACTGAGAAAAGAGGAGTTGGAGTTTTGACTCAAACAGCCAAAGAGGAACCCAGAAGGTGACCAAAACGAGGCGCTGCAAGGCGGGTACTAACGAAAAGTTAGTGTGGGATGAGGACAGGGTTAACAAGACCAAAGAATGATCTTAGACTCTTGGTATCAGGAAACTGGAGGTTTGTCAATCAACCGCATCACAATGACACTATTGGGTGCTTCAAGAGTATTTTATGGCACATAACAGTGTCCTTAAAATCCAAGAAGTCATGATGAGCACTGAGTTCTGATTTCTCAGCCTCAGTCAGAATTGAAAACCCAATTGAACTACTAGTCCATGTATTGAGTGCGCTTTGCGCAGAAGGCAAGACTAACCTCTCAATGCCGAATTCCATGAGCCGATTTTCGAGCTCATTCATCAAAATCCTGCACATCCCAAGTCTCCTAAACTGAGGCCTAGTCGCCACGAGTGGCACTTCAGCAACTCCCTTATTGATCCTCACCGTGGCGGCACCGATCATCTCCTGATGACCATCATCATCATCTCTCCTCTCCAAAACCACAGTGTAAAACCCTCTCAAATTCAACTCGGAATCGGATTCCAAGTCGAAGACAATGTCCTCAGCAATGTCTCTGTTGGTGTAGGGGTCTTTGGAAGGCTCGAAACACTCGTGGATGGCATTGAGAGCGGAGTGGAGCTTGGTGCAGTAAAAAGATTCAATTCGCATGTGAGATTTCAAAAGCCTCCATGTCAGGTTATTCCTCACGGGAATGGGTGTCCCCAAAATCCGGTTGATCCCAGAAATCTTGGATCTTTCATCTTTTAAGACATCATTGATGTTTCTTGTTTTCGATCCTCTTCTTGATCTGGATTGGATTTGGGGTCGGGTTCTGTTTGACGACGCCGTTTTGCTCTCCCAACACCGGACTGATTCTTCTTCAGGAACGCGCGAGGGTTTCACGGTAGACGACCATGACGATGCCATAGTAAAGGCCCGCTTCCGCTTCATGATTGATCGATCTCGATTAGGGTTTTTGATCGATCTTAGGGTCGATCTCGATTAGGGTTTTTGATCGATGTGGGTCTCGATCTTAGGGCTTAATTCAGCGGAAAGTTTGATCAGAGAAGAGAAATTTGTTGAACAGAGAGAAAGAGAGAGAGAGAGTGAAGAAACAAAGAAATTCAAGAGAAACAAATAAATGATTTGCAGGTAGAGGAGAGAAAGTGAAGACAGAGCAAATGCAGGTACAGGTTTATATAACAGGTTCCAACGGATACTTTCTCACTTATTGACACGTGGCCTTTTGCTGCTTGCTGCCCACGAAATCATGACAGCTGGCACTCCCTCCACTAGAAACGAATACTGCGTTTAAATCAGGATCCCCTTCATGTTCCCAAAAAAAAAAAAATTAATTAATAATAATACAACAAAGAATAGAGGAACAAAGAATAGAGCAAACTGAAGACTGACAAAAGGTAGGGTTAATAAAAAAGACTAAATTTAGTTTAGTACCTCAAATTTTAGGGTTAAAATTAATTTGGTCCCTGATTTTTTTTTTTAATCAAGATGATCCCTGCACTTCCAATTTCCATTACTCGAGTCCAAATTTCAAAATTGACTCCAATTGTGACATCATATGGTGAGTTGACACCGACAAGCATGGCCCACTGTTCAGTTTTTGATTCTCAGTTTGGACGAAATGTCCAAACTACCCTGATTACTATTTTCCTCATCTCGAGCGTGCTGGAGTCGTGGGAGGGCGTCAGGGCAACCCAACCATGTCCACCGTCGTTGCCGCCGCCTACCCCCTTGCTAGACCTAGGACGAGGCTCGCTCCCTTATCCTCGCCTATCACGACCACTGGTTCTACCAATCTGAAATCTGCCAACTGGGACCACATCGCCGCTGCCACAACTTCCTTGGCTCCCTCCTCGCCGCCCAAGACCTCGTTGTAGTGCCATCAGAAGGCTCGTAATTTGGTAAAATTTGATGAAAATGTTGACAGAGATTTTAGTCCTGATGTTGATGAGAATTCTAGCTTCTATTCTAGCTCAGGGAAGAAAAGATGTTGATTACTTCTGGTTTTGTAGCTTTGATAATGTGCTCTTGTTTTGCTGTGATTTGGTTGGAAGTAGATTATTAACATAGATAGTGGATATGGGGTTCTGCTTTGAACTAGGGATGGTGGAGGTGTCGAATTTGGTGGAGGAAGAAGAAGAATATGGGAGAGCCGAGTGTGAGAGTCAAAGTTAGGGGTAGTTTGGACATTTTGTCCAAACTGAGAGTCAAAAACTGAACAGTGGGCCATGCTTGTCGGTGCCAACTCACCATATGACGTCACAATTGGAGTTAATTTTGAAATTTAGACTCGGGTGATGGAAATTGGAAGTTCATGGACCATCTTGATTAAAAAAAAAGTCAGGGACCAAACTGATTTTAGCCCTAAAGTTCGAGGGGACTAAACTAAATTTAGTCCTAATAAAAATCTTTGTATCAGAACTTTGAAAAATGGAGATATCGAAAATATTGGGGATATCCTAAAAAAGATGTATTTTTCAAAAGAGTAAACTTCAACTTCATCTTTTTCTAAATTACATATAAATACATATAAATGTCAACTTCATCTACACAAAAAAAGAGACTTTATGTGGTTGAAAAGTCTGTCATTAGTCTACGAAAGTACAATAATCAAACCAAAGCATATGACTGATATAGTATGAATTGCAGTGATGAACATGATAGTCATAGATCTCTTTAGAGTTGTTGACTGTTTCCCCTATAAGGAGATAATAAAGATGAATCCAACTAGATGATTGATTGTGTAATTCTCCATATCAATTATATCCACAGCCGTCATAGCCAGATTGATTGTTGCCTTCATGAGATTCATTTGAGGTCCCACTGCGCTCTGTGCCTAAACTAATATAGTCAAAACTTAAGGAAATTAAAGAAACATAGTTTCTCCTCATCCAGATTCGCCTTGAGAGGATTTCTCCTTACACAGATTCTCCACGAAATTTCTCCTCACCCAGATTCGCCTTGAGGAGGTCTCTCCTCACACAGATTTGCATTTAGAGAATTACTTCTCACCCAGAATCGCCTCGAGGGGATTTCTTCTTATCGAGATTCGCCTTAAGAGGATTTCGTTTCACCCAAATCTACCTTCAGAGGTTTCACTTCAATGTATTTTTTGCTAAATAGGTTAATTTACCTCTTTATTTGGCCATATCCTGACCAGAAACCGTTGTTAAAATTTTACACCCTGATATAACCTCCATATTCCATAATGTATGATTCTCTGTGAATAACTGAATTTTTTTCTATTTTTTTAAATCAGATTTTACATATATTTCTTCATTTTATCGGTGATATATCCTAAATATCTAATATATTGGGGATATTTGACGATAACAGAGAAATTTTGTAGAAACGGTGGAAGATAAGATATTTTCCCTCTATGATATATCGGTCCCTCCAAAAATGGAGATATCAGGAGATATTTCAGAAATATCGCAGATATTTCAATCCTTGGTAATAAGAAGTATCCTATCAAACTACCAAAAGTATACTCTTTCTATTACACTTGTCATTTTCTTGTTGCCCACGAAAATCTTTAGACAGCTGTGAAATTTCTTTGACACGTGTATATTTGCGATTTTTTTTTTCTTCTTCTTCTTTTTTTTTTTTCAAAAAACTTTTAGTACTAGGAAGTAGCTATATCCAACAACAAATATATACTCTCCCTATTACATTGATTAAATCAAATTTTTTGAATTTTTTTTCATCAATAGTGTCTCAATTCTTATAAGACTTCCTACATGATACCTGACCTTAGAAAGTTATCAATATGATTCTTGGACTTAACATTTCATATTAGAAAATACTTCTATTAGTTTGCTATCTGGAATCCATTAAAAATTTGCACGTGTTGTGCATGTGACTGAATTTTAAAGGTTAAAATTGTCTTTCTATACCAATGTGTCATTAGAATCGAAAATAAAACAGGTTAAAGCAATTCTTCTTCCAGAGTTCTTAAACTTGAATCCTGTAGTTCATAAATTCTTCAACCCAAACTAAAGATAAAGAACACAAAAAGTCGATATCAACCGTTATCAACCGAGAGCAAGAAATTCATGAAGACTGCCATGTTGTTCCTCCTTACAAACATTGTTCTTCACAACACCTAATTCTCATCAAATCGATATCAATGTCAAGTGATCTATGGTAGAGCTCAGAGAATCTCTCTAAGAATATGGTTAATTCAGGACAGTATCGGTACAATAGTGGGTCATGGGACGCACTTATTGCTATTTAACATGGTATCAAAGCAAGTTCCTCTCCAATCATGTCTTAGACCCGAATAATTGGGCTTGAAACTAATAAATAGGCCTTCAAAAAATGTGTTGATTGTAGTGAACGAACTATGGCAGAGATCTTGAATAGATGCGTTAGCTCTGGTCTACGAAGTGCGAATAGAATTACATAAGAATTGTGAATTAACCAAGTTTCTAATGTGGAAATTTATTGTACGTGCAGACCTAGTAGTTAGGTTGCATGTGAGAAGGCCTATTGGAGAGTGAAAATCTCACATAAAAAAATTGACAAAATAATATAACTTATAAATGGGTGGCACATTTCCCTTTGGACCGAGGCCTTTTGTGATTAAAAATCAACACCTAACAAATGGTTAAGTCAGGACAGTATCGGTAAAATGGTGGGACACAAGCCACACTTGCTGTTTAACAGAGTATACTCAAGCCCAAATCCGATGCTACCTCTAAATTTGATCATTCTCATATTTGTTGTTATGACAATTAAAAATATTAGTATGGTATGTGCAGGTACCAACACCCTCAATTGTAGCATGTGCTCTATCTCAACCAGTGATCTTATTACCATCTTTGACTCAAGTTAACCTTCAACCTTAGTCTTCTTCGCAGCCCACTATTATCAGATCATCTCCTAATTCTAGGACATTTGTATGTCTTAAGATAGGGAAGTCAACCAAGACCAAGTTAGTAGCACATAAGCCTAAACCTGTGACAAGAACAAGCAAAAGAGCAAGAGCCCAACAAGGACCAAAGGAGGTGTTTGGCTGTGACCAAGTTTAGGTTAGCAAATAGACTCTTTTGGCTGGTGATGATATATGAGTGTGACAACACCGTGGGTGTGATCGTCGGGGTGTTTCTGACCTGACTTATTCTTCAAACATTGTGGACGAGGAGAGCACCAACCTCGTCACAAGGTTCTTTTCTATGCCTTAACAGAATAAGGACTTTGGATGTGATCTTCTGCATCACCGAATCGATACTAGTTTTGTAAACTGAGCAGAGCAATCACCGGAAAGTAGGAGAAAGCACAGATTCTGCTAAAGAGTGACTTTAGCTTTGCTGGTTTGCTATGGCGTAATCCTAGCTTTGCTAGTTTCAACTAGGTTGAAGGTTTGCTCCGCAGGGACTTTGGGTAATCTGTATGATTAGTTGATTGAGAGGTTGTGTGTCGTATTTCGTCTTTAGCCTATATATATATATATATATATATATATATATATATATATAGGCTACTCATTATAGATTCACTTTTCGAATAGGAGTGAAATACTATATTTTAGTCCACAATTTATTGGCCTTAAATACAATCAAAACACATATTAGTCTTGATATTATATCGTAGGCAATGAAAGATTGCCTATGTGACGTAGCAATATTCTATCTAGGCAACGTTAATAGCCTCTTGGGAAACAAATACTATATATATATATATATATATATATATACATACATGCAAATTCTATCCAGAGCAAGGCCTCGCTCTGAAATTAAAGTGCTCTTTTAGAGTTTAGGGTCACTTTTTGGTCGCATATCTACATCTCGACCGTTCAGTTTTTAGGTACTAATGCATAGATCATCTCTGCAAAATTTCAGCCAAATTGATGGTCGTTAACGTATTGATAATTGCCTTAAAGCTAGTACGGTTCAGGTTGGACAAATTTAGTTCGTTCATAGATTTAAGCGAGTTATGTATAAGGTAATATCAAGGCTGCATTCACATATTGCAATTAAAGTTGATGGACGTGGAACAGTTTGGGTAAGAAACAATCACCTTTAATTGTGATTAACAGGGGTATAAATGATGGCTCACGCTGGATGAATTAAGGAAAGCTACAGAAGATATATATATATATATATATAATATTTATCCCAAGCGAAGCCTCGCTCTGAAATTATAGTGCGAGGTTAGAATTTAGGGTCATTTTTGGGTCTCATATTCACATCTCGACCGTTCAGTTTTTAGGTACTAATGCATAGATCATCTCTGCAAATTTTCAGCCAAATTGATGATCTTTAAGGTATCTAACCCGCTTAAACCAATAGACGAACTGAATCTGTCCGACTTGAACCATACTAGCTTTAAGGCAGTTATCAATGCCTTAGCGACCATCAATTTGGCTGAAATTTTGCAGAGATGATCTATACATTAGTACCTAAAAACTGAATGGTCGAGACGTAGATATGCGACCGAAAAGTGACTCTAAACTTTAAAAGCGCACTTTAATTTTAGAGCGAGGCCTCGCTCTGGATAGGATCTGATATATAATATTAATATTGCTCTGAAATTAAAGTGCTAGGTTAGAGTTTAGGGTCACTTTTCGGTCTCATATCCACATCTCGACCATTCAGTTTTTAGGTGCTAATGCATAAATCATCTCTGCAAATTTTCAGCTAAATTGATGATCTTTAAGGTATCTAACCCGCTTAAACCAATGGACGAGCTGAATCTGTCTAACCTGAACCGTACTAGCTTTAAGGCAGTTATCAATGCCTTAGCGACCATCAATTTGGCTAAAATTTTGCAGAGATGATCTATACATTAGTACCTAAAAACTGAATGGTCGAGACGTAGATATGCGACCGAAAAGTGACTCTAAACTTTAAAAGCGCACTTTAATTTTAGAGCGAGGCCTCGCTCTAGATAGGATCTGATATATAATATTAATATTTATCCAGAGCGAGGCCTCGCTCTGAAATTAAAGTGCTAGGTTAGAGTTTAGGGTCACTTTTCGGTCTCATATCCACATCTCGACCATTTAGTTTTTAGGTGCTAATGCATAAATCATCTCTGCAAATTTTCAGCCACATTGATGATCTTTAAGGTATCTAATCCGCTTACACCAATGGACTAGCTGAATCTGTCTAACCGGAACCGTACTAGCTTTAAGGCAGTTATCAATGCCTTAACGACCTTCAATTTGGCTGAAATTTTGCAGAGAGGTAGATATGCGACCAAAAAGTGACTCTAAACTCTAAAAGCGCACTTTAATTTCAGAGTGAGGTCTCGCTCTGGATAGGATCTGTGTGTGTGTGTGTGTGTGTGTGTGTGTGTGTGTGTGTGTGTGTGTATCTTCAATGTGGACCAATTATTTCCAATAATTGCAGTGTGTGTGTGTATCTTCAATGTGGACCAATTATTTCCAATAATTGCAGCTTGCACGTCAAGGCCTTCCCCTCTTGCACAATCTTTGTGGGCAAACCACTATCCTTTAATTATCAAATATTTGATAATTAATAGTAAATCGATGAATATCAAGATTTGCTTCAGGATTGCTCGATCTCCAAGTAGGCCTTAATGAGCCTCTAAGTAATATATTTTGAACTTGTCAATAATATAGAGCTTGGGCCTTGGATATTGGCCGGGATTTTTCAGAGTCATCCATTGTTGTGAAAAATGTTAAGGGTCCTCGACTCATAGCACTAAAATAGGTTAAAATTAGCTCACTGACCCCAACAATAGATTTTTGTTCCCACTAACCCAATTTAAAGTAAAATGTCAATTTTGTCCTTAACCTAATTAACGAACTATATTTTATGCCACTCTCTCTCTCTCTCTCTCTCTCTCTCTCTCTCTCTCTCTCTCTCTCTCTCTCTCTCTCTGTAACGTCCCGAACCTGAATCCATCGGTTTACTAGTCATTTGGACGGTAAACGACAACTACTTTCACTTTTACTTTCGTTTCCGTACTTTTAGTGGCCCTAAAAGTTGACTTTTTGTTCGGGTCAAAATTTGAGAAAATGTTCTTCATGAAAGTTGTAGGGGACGTTAAACCGAGCGCGTGGATATGTGGTACGTAAAAATCGGAGCTCGTATGCGAAAGTTATAAGCGAAATACTAAAGTTACTGTTCATGGTAAGTAGTATAAATTTGAAAAAGTTACTGTTGGGGTTAAATTTTCCTCACTCTCTCTCCGCGCGATTTTCTCTCTCTTCTTCCCCGGTTCTCTCCTTCCGCTGCAGCTCCGGCTAGCCTCCGTTTCCGGCCACCTGGGGATGAACCGCGACCACCCCTAGCTTCGTCTCCTCCTTCCGGACTCGCTAGTGGTGGTGGGTCGCCGTAAATCGACCGGAAAATGCAGTTTCGACGCCGAGAAGCTTACGGTTACTGTAGCAGTTTGGGAGTTTTGTCGATTTCCGGCGATTCTGGCCGTCTCCGGCCACCAAACCGGCGTCGAAGGTTCGGTTTTTGACATAGATCATTTCCCCTAAGGTCTTTCATTTCAATTTGCAGTATAGAGGTCGAATTAACGATTTGCAATTTCTAGGGTTCTTGGAGTTTTCTGGAAATTTTTTCACCGGCCAAATTGGAGCTCTTCCAGGTAAAATTGGAACTTGTTGTAGTTGAGAAAGAGGTTGGGTTTGTTGAGTAGATGGTGCTGCCAAATTTTGGTGGCCATTGGTGGTGGTTGCAGCCGGCGCGTGGAGGCATATATGGCAGTGTTTTAATTTATGTTTTTAGCCCATTAAATTGTATATTGTTGTAGAGCTTGTATGTGAAGTTTGGTGAATTTTGGAGGAGTTTGGAATTGTTTGTGAATTTCCGAAGTTTGGAGTTTTGTGATGGAATTGTGGGAAATCCGGCCGTCGGATTTCCCTCGTTTTCATTGTGGAATATGTAAATTGAGGAAGTAGTGTTGTGGAAGAGTTTTAGGTGGAAATTGAGAAGTAATGGAGATAGGGATTTTCGGGTTTCGTTTAGGTTCGTATTTATTTTATCGGATTGCCGTTTACGGAAATATAATTGTGTATAGGGCAATGTGGTGAGCTACGGCTAGATGAAGGAACTCGTTTGCGTGGTCGCCCAATAGTACTGTGAGTGGACTTTTGTTTGTTTTTAAATAAGTGATGCATGCATTTATTTACTAAAGTACGTTCTATTTAATTAACTATCACTTTCCGAGCATATGAATTGATTTTGGAATTTAATTATGATTATTATTTGGAAATATGATTTACGTGATTTTTCCGACGACTTACTTTACCGAGATGATTTTTGGATTACATGTTATATTTAGTAGTCAATTTTGAGATATTCTGGAATATTATTGGAAATGAGATTTTTCCGAAGGAATTTGTGCTCGTACTAATTTCCGGGTTTGGTTCTGAATTTGAGAGTATTTGGCGTGCGGGGTCACGTCATTGGAATATACTTATTTGTTTTCTCGTGAGATATTGGGAAAGCCTTTCGGATTTTATGGATTTTGAATGTTTTCCTCACCATACACGGGTCATTCGATTAGGTCTCCTCCTCACTTACTTTGCGTTTGTGAGTGGCAGTTGAGGTAGCTTATTCTCCTCCTCACTTACTTTGTGTTTGTGAGTGGCAGTCGAGGTGATTTATTCTCCTCCTCACGTGGGTGGCAGTCGAGGTTATTAGTTCTCCTCCTCACACAATCTATGTGTGAGTGGTAGTCGAGGGTAGGTTGAGCCTAAGGGGCTCCTTTACCCGTATGGTGACATCCTTTCCCCATATCCTACTATTTGTTACTTGACTAGCGGGGCTAGTCCGATTCTTTTAGCCAGCGGGGACTGGTATGTTTTCACGAGACTCCGAGTTTTAAAGACTTACGTTTTATAAATGTTGCATGCATCGGGAATATTTTTTTTAAGAAATAAATGTGGGAAAGTATGAAATCTTTTTCTCTTTTATTTGTTTATTTTTGTCCACTCACGCTAACGTTTTTCGTTTACTTTCCCCTGGGCCCTTCGGTTTCTAATGCCCAGTTTGCAGGCGTTATTAGTTGGGGTCGGGCGTATGTGGTTCGAGGCATAGTTGACGAATAGCTTCCGCACTTCTTTGTTTGGCTCTGATCTATTGTGGGTTACTGTTTTGGGTAGTCCACTTTAGGGGGTGACTCGACCAGTTCTCGGTAGAGTTATCACTAAGGTGGGCCCCGCAGGGCCACTCCGGATTTCGGGGTGAAATCCGGGGCGGGTCTTGTCACTCTCTCTCTCTCTCTCTCTCTCTCTCTCTCTCTCTCTCTCTCTCTCTCTCGTTCCTCACCGATCTGAAACACACACACTCTCTCTCCCTCTTTCTCTCGTCCCTTAATGATCTGAAACACACACACAGCGATCATCAATTTGGCTGAAAATTTGCAGAAGTGATCTACTCAGCTGACTCAAACATTCTAACAAGTGGAATCGGAAAGATCATAAAACTATAAAATGAAGGATTGGCCTTGTATGCTTTAATTTAATCAAGTGGGTTGCAATACTCACTCAAAAGGTACTTCATTCTTCATGAAAATTCTCTTAGAAACTTCATATCCAAAACTACTCGTAAAAAAAGTGCTTTTCAAATTTTTGAAAAGCTCTTCTATCCCTCACAGGCAATCTCAAATAGATCCTAAATCATTTAAAGTCAAATTCCTCTCTCTCTCTCTCTCTCTCTCTCTCTCTCTCTCTCTCTCTCTCTCTCTCTCTCTCTCTCTCTCTCTCTCTCTCTCTCTCTCTCTCTCTCTCTCTCTCTCTCTCTCTCTCCCCCTCCCCCCTCCTCCTCCAAAATCAAATCCCAACCGACTCCGATCTCCACTGGCCATACAAACTGCCGAAACTCTTAGGCCAGCGGAGGTAGGTTATGGTTGTGATGACTGGAGTGTCGCCGAGGTCGAGGAGGAAGGCAGTGCAGGGGATGAGCGCGACGGCGGCTAGCGTTGTGCTTGAAGGTGGCGGGCGAGAATCGGTGGATGGTGGTACACTCCAATCGCAGTTCCAACCATGTCCTTATCGGAGAGACTGTGAAGAGTGACTTGAACTAGGCCTGCTCGAGAGATGCCTTGGACTCAGCGACGTTGGAGTGGGGGACGGCCCTGAGAGCTAAGTCAACCTGGGAGCGAGTTGAGAGAGATGCAACCGCGTCTTTTAGTTTTTTTTTTTTTTCCTCAGAAGCGTCTTTTAGGTTTCAATAGACGAATTGAGAAAAATTTAGAGGTTGATTGACAAATTTGAGGGATTTATTGTCATCAACAAACCATTGAATTGATTTGCATATTCTCAATTTGTTGTCATTTTTTTTGGTAAAATGGGGGCAGAAGGAAAGAAAAAAAAAAGAAGAAAAAAAAGTTTAGTGGGGGGCAATAAAGGTTTGTTAAATGTCTATTGAGGATAATAAATGTTTTGAATTAATGTAGTCTCCTCATTCATTTCCTTAATCAAAGTTTTATTTGTCTAATTTTAGAGAGATTAGTTCTCATTCTGGCGACCGAAAGGTTTATTGGGGGCGGCAATAAACCTTTCCAACCCCCTATGAGATCTCCAATGACCTCTTTGGGGACCTACGGTGAGGTTTCATAAACTTTTATTTGCACCCAGTAAAGGTCTATTGGGTGGCAATAAAGATTTATTTGGGAGGGCAATAAATCTCTCCGGTGACCTATGAGATCTCCGACGACCTCCGGCTTGGTTTTCAGAGAAGTCCGGCGACCGATGACAGGAATCCTGCGACCGGTGACGGGACTCCAACAAATTCTCCTATGGCTTCTCTCTCTTTCATTTTTTTTTCTCTCTCTATATAACAAAGAGGTGAGGGCAAAATAGTCTTAGAAAAAAAAAAAAAACTTAATTGGGTATTAAAGAAGACCTTTTTAGAGTCTTTATGGGTAAGTGAGAAAAAAATAAGTTGGTAGTGTAAGGGGGAAAAGAGTCCCTAGAATTAAGGTAAATGGTCAAAGGATCCACACTTGTCGCTATTTATCAGTATTTTATTTTGTTTGTCCGATATGATTGGTTTAGGTATATGATTTTGAGTGCACACTTGTCTCTTCCATTCACGTATGGATTGTGCCGCATTGACTATTATGCCATTGTGTCCAATCTGATAAAGTAATCTGGGGTTCACATCCAAAACCAATTGGCAATGGATGGAGTGGCCTAAACCCTTATAAACTCATAGGCAAGGTCCCATTTTTCTTAAACACGTTATCAGCACGACGTGTTCAAAAATGCCCGTGTGGGTTATCATTGGTTTGACCTTGTCAAAATGCCTAAGCATCTATCAACACGATGCTCAAGTTCCAGACCGAGGCATAATTGTGTTCTCCCAAAATCCTTCATCTCAAACTCGAATTTGAAGTGTTCAGCGGTTTCCCTTAACTCTTTAAGGGCTTCTAATGAAGATCATGTCCAACATGAACCGCGATGGAATCCGAAACTTATTATGGAAACGCGTGGGATATCCCTTCCCAATCAAGTAGTCATTTTAGCGGTGCCTCTAGCTAAGAGTGCAAAGTCTGCCAATGAAACATCTAAAGATGAGAGTAAGAAGTCTGTCCGCCCAAAGAAGTCCAGAGCTTTGAAACAGGCCCAAACTCTTATAAACCCATAGGCAAGGTCCCATTTTTCCCATGTGGGATGTATATATTCTCAACAAATGGGACCTTGCCTATGGGTTTATAAGAGTTTGGGCCACTCCATCCATTACCAATTGGTTTTGGATGTGAACTCCAAATTACTTTATCATAGTATCAGAGCGGGTTACCCACGTGTGCATGCCTAACGGCCACACGGGCTCCAGGTCATCCAAAAGTTGTCCACGTGTATGGCTTGAAAATTCGCCACACGTGCAGGGGCGTGTTGAGAATATATACCATCTCACATGGGAAAAATGGGACCTTGCCTATGAGTTTATAAGGGTTTGGGCCACTCCATCCATTGCCAATTGGTTTTGGATGTGAACCCCAGATTACTTTATCACAATCTACTGTCTGTTTATACAATTAAATCATAGAAAGATACTCTAGTTCTATTTCATTCTCTATGTACGAAAGTTAAATTTTCTTTCTTGGAAAATTTTGACCGAGTATGATCAAGGGAAATAGGTGCATAATTCTTTACAATATTAAATCAAACATGTAATACAAGCAATATTAAAGTCAGATCGACAACCTCATCCTAGACTGAACCGACTCCTTGCCGATTGAACTTATTGCAACACCCTCATGCTTGCTTAATCTGTCTTGACATGGAAGTTCAACACCTTCATAAATTTGTTCAATAATTGAAGTCGTTTTCGATATTTGGATGACTTCCAACTCAGTTGTGGTCTCTTTCATTGTAGGGCGCTTCCTTCCATTCAAATCCAAACACTTCTTTGCAAGGTTAGCAACTATTCTAATATCTTTTTTAGAACTCTCCTTTAAAACCTATACATCAACAATGTCAAATAAATGATTTTCTTGCATCAATATAATGAAACATGCAACAAGACTCGGGTATTCTTCTTCTTGTTTCAACACACGTTTATCATGGAAACTGGTTTCTTCCCTGTTAAGAGCCCAACAAGGACGACCCCGAAGCTATACACGTCACTTTTCTCCATAAATTTGCTTGATCGGAAGTACTCATGGTCCAAGTAACCGAATATCCCATGTAAAACTGTGGTCAAGTGAGTTTGGTCAATAGCAACTGATCTAGAAGTTCCAAAGTCTGCAATTTTAGCTCTATATTTTTCATCTAAGAGAATGTTACTAGACTTAATGTCTCTGTGATAAATGGGATATGAAGCTGTAGCATGTAAGTAGGAAAGAGCTCTAACAATTTTTGTGGCAATACGTAAGCGCATTTTCCATGTTAGTGGAAATTCCTCATTCTTCTCATGGATATACTGGAAGAGCATTCCATTAGGTATGAATTCATACACTACAATAGGAACTTCAGTCTCTAAACAACAACCCAGCAATTTAACTACATTCTTGTGTTTGATTTATGAAACAATGACAACTTCATTGATGAATTCTACAAGCTTCCTTTCATCTACCAGTTTAGACTTCTTTACAGCAACAATTCTTCCATCCTTCAATATCCTTTTATACACAATACCATGACCTCTATGTCCAAGAATTCTATTTATTCTAAAATTGTCAGTGGACTTCTCTAATTCTTTTGATTTGAAGTGCTTGATCTTCTCACCATTAATTTTAGCAAACCGTAATTGTTGCTCTAACAATAAGCCGCCATTTCTCGTGAAAAATATTTTCTTGTGGATAATGTGTTTCTTTTTGTTTATGGCTGTGTAAACATAACGAACAGCAATGAATAGTAACAACAATGCAAAACCCAGGTATATACCTATATAAAACACAATCAAATTAGTTAGGGAGACATGTAAAATTGATGTAGGAAAAGAATGTGGCTGGTTGCCAGTGAGCTATGACTTGTTGGTAAGTTATAATTCCAACGTTGTAAAGGTTATGGGTTTAATTCCAAAACAAACAAAAAAAGAATGTGGCTGGTTTAGTCGGAAGAAGATAAATATATAAAGAAGCGGATAATAACCTCAACAATGAAAAGGAAAATGGTTGTTAACAGACCACATTCTTGTCCTACATCAACAATGAAAGTGTAAATGGTTGTAAAATAATAGCAGCTATGTTCTGCACTTTTGCGAATAGTTATAGTGAACTTCTTCTTTAGACTTTGAATTGGTCCTTTAAGTTATCTACTAGAGAAAATTGATTCCTGACCCCAGATTACCTTATGCATATATTAGACTGAAAATCAGTGAATTAATAATATATGAATGCATGAAACGATAATATAGAACCCCCTCCTTGCTTAATTCACCCGCACTTTGTTAGTTGATCTCCTTCTGAAACCCTTTCTTAGTCATTCACCTACCTTTTTCTTGATATATGAACTTTTTATTTTCCCTTTTTAGTACATAGTTAACTAATTCTTCTACCTCTTTTTGTATATATCAAACCAACTCCCATGTTAACTTATATGTTCAAAGTAGATTTCATGTAACAAACTTATTTTACTGAATTCTAAAGAATATAGGAAGCATACCAAAAACAGCAAGGCTCAGCTGGTTGCGCTGATGGAACAGACCAAGATTGTAGGGTCTGGTTGTGGAGCATACAGCCCCACTCCAACCACCATGAAATTCACAAGCAACGCTATCTATACTCGAGTAGCATGTATGACCCCCATTAGTATTTTGACAAGAACCACCACTGAAATTCCATTTTTGCCCAGCGATATCATGGCCCATACACGAAATGTCTTCCTAACACTCATCGATATCTGAAACATAACCAACCCTAAGATTAAGAATGGAATTGTACGTAATCCACGCATGAATGAGTATGATGACTTCAATGAAGTAAATAATATTTATGTTTGGCTCCAAAACCAGTCTAGCGTGCAAGCAGTCTCTTTTGAGCGCGCAAGCGTGCCAACACCGTGAGGTGCAGTCGTCGGGGCGTCCCTTGACCTGACTTCTTGATCAAACGCTGTGGATGAGGAGAGCACAACCTTGTCACCAGGTTCTTTTCTATGCCTTTCGGAAAAGGACTTCTTGCCTTACGGATAAGGACTTGTAGTGTGATCTCTTGCATCACCGAGTCGATACTCAACGTTGTAGGTTGAGCAAAGCAATCACCGGGAAGTAGGAGAAAGCACGGGTTTTGCTAAAGCGTGACTTGAGCTTCGCTGGGTTGCGAGGGCGTTACCCTTGCTTCGCTGGGTTTCAACTAGGTTGAAGGTAGGTTTGCTCCGGAGAGACTTTGATAATCTGAGAGATTAGTTGATTGAGAGGTGTCGTGTTTTTGTGTTCTTGAAACCTGGTATTTATACCTTAGGGTTTCGACTGTTCCTTGCCATAGAAGGAGTATTGATTGAAGTTTCCTATTCAATCTCCGCTACTTGATTCTAATAAGGGCTCGTTTTCCTTATGGATCTTCGAATGGGCGAAGCTGTAAACCAAACCCAAGCAAGCTTAATTTTGGGCTGCAGGTATCAGCCCGCTATGCTGAACCCCCTTAAGGGATCTTGCCAAAAATACTTTTGGGCTCAAACATTGCCCCCCAGGCCTCGAGATCAGGCCCGCGAAAATGTGATGGTCGAAGAGAATTTAATCGACACGCCTTATGCCAGAAACGAATGAAGGTTTGCATCTTTTCAATTGTTGAACGTCTTTTCGTCGCATCGTTTCCCTCACAAAATCTCTTATTTAAATCTTGTCGCCAACTCAGATCTGTCACATGAAAAACTCTTCCAGTCTCTTAAACTATTAAACCCATAAAACCCTTCTTGATCCACACCATACTTCCTAAGAGAAAACCCAAAAATGGCTCCACCCAAGAAAATCATCATCGATCAAGAGGAAGAGATCACCGAGGAGGCTGCTCATACCTAGGGAACAAGCATCGGTGCCCGCTGCTTTGCTCACACCACTATCCAAAGGCCTCTGCTACTCAGTCTCCCCAATTCTCAGTCCAGATTGGGTCCTACCCCACGAGATTCTATTCCAGAAGATGTCATCACCCTCTACGGCCTGCCCATCCGCCTACCCATTCTAGTCCTCAGAAGGACTCCTGGAGATTTTAGCAGTTGGGGCCAGCGTCAGTTCAAAGCCAAGATAGGGTTTTGGCCTACCATTAGAGGGGCGGAACTCGCCTGGTATCGTGAAGTTCGAGCAAGGGATCTGGCTCGCTGGGACGCTGTGGGTATCACCCACACTATCGATCTATGTTTCCACTTTCCCAGCAGTGGCAATCGTTCGCCTCTGACCGCCATTCTTTGCTTCTAGAACACTGCCAGCAACACATTCGACTTCCGGTTTGGCCAAATGAGCATAACATTATTGGATATTCTTACCATAACAGGGCTTCCCATCAATGACGGGCCCTACATGCATGGCCAATTTGACGCTGTCGAATTCTCTTCGCAAATGGTTCAAGCAGGCCGTGCCCGCCATAACCGTTCTTACCCTTTATGGCGAACCCACTACTGTGGAGAACGTAATGCCACTGGTGGCATTGCCTTCCTAGAATACTGGCTCTGCAAATTCATCTTCTGCACCTCCTATAACAAGCCCACTGGTCCCTGGGTTTCTTTGGCTACGGCCTTCTACAACGGTCGCCGCGTCGGTCTCAGACAACCTGTCTAGGCACGCTATATCGCACCCTTTACCAGGCCATGATGTATCCCTTTGAGATTGAAATTTCTAGTCCCGTCTGGATCATAGACTTCTGGATACAGGTCTATTTCCCTCACTTCCGCTGATCAGACATTCCACAGCTTCCACCTGCGGACGCGTTTCTGGGTCAATGGTTCTGCCGCGAGGCAAGGTACACTTCCCCACCATATTCTGAATGCTTTTCATACTTAGACCTCTTGGATGAGATTCCAGACTCATACCTAGTTCTTGGTAGAAGTTTCCCGCCTCCCCTCGAACATGGGTTCCTACCTAGAGACCCAGGTTATAGGGATCGCGCATGCTTGGCCTTTCGCCGTGCAGTCTCCTGCTCAGATATCAGGCTCGCAGCTGACGACATCATTTATGAGCTTTATGCTCCCAACGACTTCACTGACCAACTAGGGCTGGCCCAGTTGGTGCCTTTTCCTCTCTACGATGCTTGGAACTATAACACTTCCTGGCACAGAATTAGCCCCGCAACTGGGCCTCCTCCAGCCCAAAGCATGCTTTCTCTAGTCAATCTCCCCAATTGGGTCGACGAACTTGTCCCTGTTGATAGAGTCGCTGAGGACTATGACCATTGGTGGTCCCAAGTCTCTGTTAATTGCTGGAAGATGGGATGACGAGCTCTTCGTAACACTCTTCCAAGACTTGAGGTACCCCTATGATACTGACTCTGACCTACTCGCACGCTTCCCTAAAGATGGGGCACAACCTCCATGACCTGTATAGTCTCCGCGACCCGCGCAAGCCCCACGTCCTACTCAAGCAGGAATCATAATCCGCGAACTAGCACCAGAGTTAATTTCTTTCGCGTATTCACCATCTACTTCCTTTACTTTTACTTCCTTAACTCATATCTTACTTCAGCGGAGAAACCTCGGAGTGCCACGGCCCGACGGCCAACCTGCCACTGCTCCTCCTACCACAGGCCAAGCCACGAAGCAAAAGGCTGTGGTAACAGAGCCTGAACCCACAGACTCCTTTAACAATGAAGACCCTCAAGAGGTAAGAAGCCCTTTATAGACCTTATAATTTTGATGCTTTCTTTTAAAGTTCCATCTGACTCCCTTAATCTCAACAGGTCGCCGCCTCTCTTACCCACAAACGCAGTCGTTCCGATCCCCGGACTGACCCCTAGGAAGATGTTGAACCTATCGCTGATCGACTGGTATTCCAAGATTGAGATAAGCAGCGCAGTTCTCGCCTTATTTCAACTTTCAACTTATAATACTCCTCATTTGTAGATTCGTCGTAGGACCATGAGTTCTTCCACGCAGAGTGGGAAAGGACTGTCTACTGCTGGCCGAGAAGTAGCCTCCTTGCAGACCCAAGTATAGCCGGACTCAAACATATCTCCACCTCCAGTTAGCACTGCAAACGATCCACACCCATCCTTGGTGCCGATTCAGATATCAGATGACAACTCGCCTGAGGCCGAGGAAAGAATGCCCCCTCCTGACAACCCTCGCGAGGAACCAACCATGACTACCATTCTGGAGCAGGTAGTGCCTGATTCGATCCCGGATGTTGTCATGGGAGATCAGGAGCAAGCGGTGGTGGCCACATCAGTTCTCCCAGTGATAGCTCAAGACGCTCCAATCACCCCTCGCGATCAACATACTGAAGAAGTACCCCTTCTCAAAACCACTCTTGCTTAAATTTGTTTCATCTTGACTCCTTACTAAACCAAGCATTGCGGGCAAAGCTGACAGCGAACCTGCCCCCCATACCCCCCAAGTGCTTAAGGCAGAGGAAGAAGTGAACCCTCATCCTGCATTGGAAGCGGCTCCTATTGCGGATCCTCCTGAGGCCGCAGTCGTCGCTGCTCTTGCTCCACCGCAAGCATCTGCTGGCGAGCCCACCAGACTAGCACGACTTGCTCGAGTGCTTGAAGTAACTCCTCCTGGAGTAGTGGATGATGCTAGGGAAGGTCTTCGCCGCCTCCTGAGCCCTACACGAGAGCTCTAGAGTATCTCAGAGTACTTCGCCGTGAGGGTGCCATCACCATGACCCAGTTCCTTAATATCGACAAACTGTTGGAGGATCTCCCTAGGTGGTGTAACGAGAAAGCGGTCGCCATGCACAGACCAGATAGGCCCAGACGCATCATCAGGCCCTCGTTCAATAGATGGACGCCCTGCGCGACTCCTTGGGTGAACTGGCCTCTCATATCAGAGAGATAGAGCTCGCGGAGAATCACCTTCAGTCCTAGATCTAGGATCTTCAAGTCCAACTATCCACTGTGAGGGCTAGGATTGCCCATGCGGAAGCCCAACTAGAACAACCCTTAACCATTTCCGAGACGCTATCTCAAAACCTGGTCCAGGCTCGCGAAGCAGCCTAACAGGCCGAATAAGCCGCCGCTGACGCCAGCTTCCGTCTGGACGAGCATTTTCTCTGCTTGACTTATGCGGGTCGGGGGCTTTAGGCCTCTAGTACTAGGCTCATTATGTTGTAACATGAATATTATTAATAATATTATTTATTTAGTCCATTTTTACTGGCCCAAATGCACTCTTCATACTCTAAGCCATCAATTCCTTTAAACCCCTCTTAAATGAAAATTAAAGCGGTTCAGAATAGATAACCTTGAAACCGAGCAGTTTATCTCCTTGAAGACCATTTCGTCCCCCACACATTGTTAATCTTCCTTCATTTTCAAGATCACCACATTTAATCTCATTGATGGCATTGAATACTCTTTAATCGTCCATCCAAGGGCTGAAGCCACTGAGATTGACCCTATATATATACTTGTACTCTGAAGATGACAACAAACATAACCATGGCTTACCTAGAAATAGCCCTGCAAGCTTTACTTCTCTTCCTTCTTTTCCAGAAATCTTCTCCTCACGATCTCACTTTTAGCAACTAGATCTTAGTCCTTATGGCAAAATCTTAGGTTTGGGGTAGGCCTTATGGCTTAATCTCAGGCAACCTCATGTTTTTGGTTTCTGAAAGCCTGGATGGAACATCCTAAACTTTGGATAGGCTGAAGAACACTAGGAGCTCCTAGCATGGGATATCACATTCTGAGGAGTCTCCCTCCTTAGGTTCCCTTGCGCGGAGTAAACCGAGGAAGGGTGGGGAACTCCCTTCTGACCCCTACTCTTCTTCGACACCCTACCTCCGGGACTTAGCAGACCAAGCTTCCGTTTTGTCCCTGAAATAAATAGGGCAACTTGGCTACGCTCACCTCTGATTTCCATCCCCAGTGAGGCTTTTGGACAACTAGAAGGGTTGGGATGATCACTAGCACTTCCCTTCCCATCCTTCGAGTACAAATGATAGCAACTGTAGCCAAGGTTCAAGCAAGAAGGGTAAAGAGACAAAGGGTCGTCGCTAAGCCCCTCTTGAAAGAAGATCTCAAAGACTTGAAAGTTTGTATTTCAGAAGTTATAATGTAATATCGCGAATGTACTGTATTGCTTTAGGTCGCAAAGCCACGTTTATGAATACAATAGTATTTTGCTATTTTCAATCTTCTATATAATAAAGCCTCTAGTATAGGCCTTGTTACACATATTTTTAACACTTATTGTCAAAACAAAAAAATTGAAAAAACTCACCTAAAAATTGTACTTTTCCAAAGGCAGCGAAAACAAAGCCCTCGCGAGAACAAAGCCTTGTGTATAGAGCTATTTCCCCCTAGTCTTGCTAGGTGGAGCGAGTACATTAGAGTAGGGCCACTGAGTAGGTCCTGACGCAGATGAGGACGCGAACTAAGTAAGACTATGTTTGCCCCCCCTGTCCCAGAAACTAGGGTATCTGGTGGGTCTTCAAACTCCCAAACACTAGGGTAATATTTCTTCAAGAATCTGCCGTTGATTGGGTTTCGAAGAATATCGCCGTCCAAATCTTTGAGATGAAAGGCCCTTTTTTCTAGAATCTTGTGGATGACAAAGGGTCTTTCCCATCGTGGTGTCCATTTGCCGTGGTCGGTCAACTTCTCACCTAGTGGTAGAACTGCCTTCCAAACGAGGTCACCTTCCCTGTAGCTGCGGCCGCGCGTCCATTTGTCAAAGGTGCAAGCGACACATTGCTTTTCCATGACTAAGCTATCCAAAGCCTCCAAGCTCTTCTCTCTAAGATCTTCGTGCTCCTGCCACATAGCCTGAGCATAGTGTTCGCCAATCAAATGATGTTGGTCCTGGACACGTAGGGACTGAACGCGGCGTACTTGGGAAATTTGGGAATAATTGCCTTGCTAGTACAGGTATCTACAAGCCCCCCTAAAAGGATGTTGCTTATGCTTGGTGACATAGAAAATAGCCTTAATAGTAGAGGTATCTACAAGTCCCCAAGTAAGAGGAGTTTCTTGGTTGGAGAGTTATAATCATGAAGTCATAAAGCATAAGCAACCGGGCGGAAAGGAGCCCCTACAAGTCTCCGAACTCCGTAAGCACGAAGAGACTCGTTAACCTGCACAACAAAGACAAAGCATGCATATGTACAATGCTTGTTGTATTGGGCAACAAATGTGAGTTGCATTGATATGCGTTGGCATATACAAATGTACGAGGTGCATGATACATGTTGATGTATACATGTGAATGGCGCCGAGTATGATCGAGTATGACGTATAAACTCGAGCATGCATGTGGTTGGGTGAACATATGAATTGCATATGATAAATGTGTGATGCGCGCAAGAAAACTTACGAGGTCGAGTTGACGAGGTTACACTCGGTTTAAGTTGCATGAGTGCCATGAAGGCAAGCGTTTGTAATTCATGAACGATGAATACGTGAACGCTTGCGTTTGTTTGGTTGTCGCTCGTATTAATGGAACGTGAAAAGAATTTGATTTGTTGCAAGCGACAAATGGTAGAAGAATTCAATGTTCCGTTAATGTGTATTATGTCGAGGGGATGTGAGTGTAAAGCTTGGGAATGCTGGAAGGCAAGAGCGTGAAAGCTCGGGGGTACCGGGAAGGCGTGAGCAGGAAGGTCGGCTATGCCGGGAAGGCGTGAACAGAAAGCTCGGGGGTATTGGGAAGGCGTGAGTGGAAATCTCAGGGGTGCCGGAAAGGCGTGAGCAGAAAGCTAAGGGGTGTCGGGAAGGGAAGGCGTGAGCGGAAAGCTCGAGGGTGTCGAGAAGGCGTGAGCAGAAAGCTCGTGGATGCCAGGAAGGCGTGAGCGGAAAGCTCGTGGATGTCGGGAAGGCGTGAGTGGAAAGCTTGGGGGTGTCGGGAAGGCGTGGGTGCCGAGAAGGTCTGACGGAAAGCTCGAGGGTGCCGGGAAGGCGTGAGCCAAAAGCTCGGGGTTACCACGAAGGCGTGAGCGGGAAGCTCGGGGTTGCCGCGAAGGCGTGAGCGGGAAGCTCGGGGTTACCGCGAAGGCATGAAAGGAAAGCTCGGGGGTTCCGGGAAGGCATGAGAGGAAAGCTCGGGGGTGCCGGGAAAGCATGAGAAGAAAGCTCAGAGTTGTCGCGAAGGCATGAGTGGGAAACTCGGGGTTACCGTGAAGGCGTGAGCGGAAGCTCGTGAGCGGGAAGCTCGATTGTGATGCCCTGAGGTGTGAGCGTAACTATTGCTAATTATACTGGGTTGTATGTACAAGTCCTCGAAGTCCCCAATCAAGGACGGTTTTCTTGCGGGGTTGATACCAAAGCATAGCTTTGTGCCGTATTGCGAGCATAATTAGTGCAAGTGCGTCGTCCATCTAGAACTGGTCGGAGCGAGCACTTATGCCCTTTCTGGTGGGCCCCTGCTAGGCCCTCCAAGGAGTCCCCACTCCTGGCTATAGACTCCGTATGGTTGGAAATTTGTTTGATGAGGGGAGCTGCGTTTAAGCAGTGGGTGTTAGGTAGCGAACCTAATCTTTGATACCCAAGTGTCGGGGGTCAATTGCAGGATTAATGGCTACCGTGGGCTGCGTTGACCGGTCCCTTTACTCTTTCCCGGAGGAGAAAAACTTGACTGCAATGCCGCATAGCGTCCATTGTCATTATGAGACATTGCCTTACCACTTGGCGGTTGGTAGTGTAATAGGTGTCCATATAAAATTTTGGAAGTAGCTCCCGGTGAATAATCGTATGAAGCATTGTGAAGTTGGAACTTAATTAAAGCATGTTGGATGTGTTTGAGCGAGTTAGGTTGTGTTCAAGCAAGTTGGGTGTAGTTGAGCGAATAGGCGCTGTACGAGCATGCGAGGTGTGGCCCAATCAAGTCGTGGCCATACTCGATACCCAAGCGAGTCATAACTGTTGCAAGTGTTTATCCGAGCATGTTTAATTAAGACATGAGTGTCACAATCTTCTAGATATGGCATAGGTTGTTTGAGTGTGACATGTTTATTTAATTTTGCAATTAAATAGAAGCGTGGCATGTGTAGCATGTACTTGTAGCAAAGTTGCTAACATTTTTGTATTTTGTAAACATGCTTAGAAATCATGGACACATGTTAAGGCATGGCAATAGCATGTAAGCCTTGTAGGTGTGCTATTTAAAATAGATATATGGTATAAGCATGTTTAAAGTCATATAAGTATGTAAATGCATATCAAATGTGATATATTGTGGGCGTGCTTAAAAGTAGTAAAAGCATGTAAAGGCATGGCAATAGTTCTAATTGCAAGAACATGTATTGAGATATAGTTACTTATCTTATGCCGTTTGGAGCGAATTGGAGTTGGAATTGATATAAGTACCCAAATCATGTTGGAGTTGTCTAAGCATGACGCTCCATTGCTCCGGCGAAGTTCCTTAGTAGAAGCCTTGTTAATTGAAGCGGTACTCGGTGACGGCGTCTCCTTAACATAAGGTAAATGATTAGCATTTTATCTATATCAATAAACTGACCAACCAACAAAATGGATTATTGCACTTGGACGGGGAGAAGCATGAGAGATATTGTACTTCAAGTGACATGAGTGTGATTAATTTGATCATATAAAAAGGGAAATGATCACATATACAAAAGGGTATAATGTACTTGTACGTTCATATAGTAGGGCTATGATGATTTTAGCTAGCACCACTACCTGGCATGGTGTTATTTAATTCGAATTTCCCTCATAATAAAGAAGGGAAATGACTAATCTAGAGTGAGGCAGACATGCTCTGATGTTGCCATGTGAATTATGCCTGTTATGCTCTCAAAAACATGTAGTCATTGTGATTCAAGAGGATAATTTCAAGTGTGAATGGTCATAGTAATTGACATGTCAGTGCATGTACACTAGAAATATAGGCAAGATTATTGTAAAGGTATGAACCTAGAATAATGTATGTGTTCTGTAAGCTAGTCATGTGAAGCTACAATAACATATTAGCATGGAAAGCTAGGTGTGAATTATCATATAAAGGCGTGAACCAAGAGTAAAATCATAATCATGCTGGTCATGTAATTAACCTATAGATGTGGTATTTGATAAAATCACGTGTGAGGACAGCATGACTACGCGCATAAGACAAGTATAGCATGCACTTTGATGTGTGTCACTTTGATATGCACTTTGACTTGCAGTATAGCAGATCGTGTCTATGAGAAGCTATACGTTGCGAACAAGTTTTAAACCTTTAAAGTAAGAGGCATATAAGGCATGCTTTGACTTTAGAGAATAGTGCATAGATTGAATACTCATCTGTTTTTGCTCATAGCAAGATGACAGCTTTGGAGTGTGCATTGTCCGATACCGGGCCAAGTTCTCGGTGGTTCATGGCTGGTGGCCTAAAAAAAACGATGCTCGGTGAGTGCTCATCGTTAAAGGTGGGATGGTGGGGATGACTTTGCCATCTTGCTCGGCGCCATGAGGAGGAACCGTTGGGTCTGTCCGGTGCCAGCGTGAGGAGGAAAGGATCGAATTGGGATCTGCTCTAAATTGCAGCAGCAAACCAAATTTGAGGTAGCTAGGTGCCGAGAGAGGATCGACAGGGAGCACACCCCCTGTTTCTCTGTTTTTGTAAGGCAACTAGTGTCGAGATATTTTTTTGGGTTGGGTTTGATCAGAGAGAGAAAAAGAAGTTTCCGTCATGGGTGGTGCTTAACGGTGTAAGGCTTGGCGGTGATCGCTCGTCGAAGGAGAGAGGCTGGGGGAATTAGTGTTGGCGGTTGTCGCTGTCGCTTGGCTGTTAGCGGTTTATAGTCCAGCGGTGGTTTAAGAACATCAGCGGAGACTTGACAAAGAAGATGATCGTTGCTCATGGGTGCCCAGATCAATTGTAGGTTTAATGTTGTGGTTGATTACTGGCGCAAGCATAACCAAGTGTTCGTTAACGGCTGTGACCAGCAGAGCTTGTCAGCAGTGCCCTTAGTCAGCGGGGTTTGTCCGCTAAACTTTGGTCTGATAGGGTGAAGTTTTGGTCAGCGATGCTCTTGGTTGGTCAACGGAGCTCTTGGTTGGTCAGTGGAGCTTGGCGATGCCGCTGATGGATCTTAGCGGGGGAAGTTCGCCGCTGATGGTTGGATCGTGCACTGGAGGTTGCCGTTGATGGTTGCTAGCAGAGGATGATCAAGAGTAACTTCTGGGGAGCTTGACGCACCGGAGGTTGGGTTTGGGTATTTGCTCAACGGTGGTTAGTGGAGCTTTGACCAGCGGTAAAGCTCGGCGGAGCGGAGCTTTGGCTAGTGGTGGTGCTCGGCGGAGCGAAGCTTTGGTAAAGCTTTGGCTAGTGGTGGTGATGGTCAGCGGTGGTGGTGACTCGGAATTTGGCGGAGACTCGGAACTCAGCGGTTGGCGACACATCGCTCAGCGGTTGCCGGAGCCATTTGTGCAATCAACGGTGCTTTGAAGTTGATGACCATGGCAACTAGATGCAATGAAGACGAAGGCTGGGTGTAACTGAAAAAAGAAGGGAGAGTGGCTAAAGTAAATCTCTGGGTGTCCAGAGAGAATTGGCACGCAAACTTTTTTTTTTAGTGGTGCAGCGTTGACTTTTTTATATGGGAGTTGACCAAGCATTGACCTGCTCCGATGGGCGTTGACCATCCCTGATTTGATGTTGAACGAGCGTTGACTCCACTCTTACGGGTCAAATTCGTGGTAGGTGATGAAGCCTCTGTGTTGGCTTCCCATAGACGACGTCAAAGTTAATGTTAGAACCGAAGGCTCTAGTTAATGTTAGAGAAAGAGAGAGAGAGATACAAGAAGTATAGTAGTTCATCTCCCGCCTTAGCGAGAGACTACGTCCACTTGGAAGCTTAACTAGTGTGTTTGGGCCTTGCGGCCTAAAGGGATTACAAAAGATGTAATGGGATGATTTCTACCTTTTATAGGTAAGGGAACCCTTCTTCTTTACATGTTCTTTAATGTGGGATGCAAACCCACTATTCTAGTGTAGAAAGGCCTATTATGGAGTCAACTTGGCAAGGCCGGGAAGGTGGCTTCCCTGCGAGGTATTGGCCGCTTCAGACGACCGTGGCGTAGCTTGAACATCAGGCTACTGGATGCATGTCTCAGTTAGGTCCCCCTAAGAGGGTGTTGCTTATGCTTGTGGGCCCCCCTAAGAGGGTGTTGCTTATGCTTGGTGACATAGAAAATAGCCTTGCTAGTAGAGGTATATACACACGCCAAGTCTGGTCGATCTATTATTTCAGTAGCAACCTCTAAATCTCGCACAGCTGGGACGTCCAACATAGGGTGATGAGCCAAGAAGTCCGCAAAGGCTTGCCCTTTGATTGCTTTCTGTGTAACATAATGTAGGGAAAGCTCTGACAAGGCGAGCACCCACTTGCCAATGCGACCTCTCAGGATAGGATGCGAAAGCATATATTTGACTAGATCAGTCTAAGCTATGATGCAAGTAGTAAAGGATAACATGTAATGTCATAACTTGCAGGCAAAGAAGTATAGTGTGAGGCACAGATTTTCCATTGGAGTGTACCTCATTTCACAATCTGTGAGTGTCCTGCTGAGGTAAAAAATAGCACACTCAATGTCGTCCTCATCGTCCTGAGCGAGTAGGCTCCCAATGGAAGCCTCAGCTGCTGAAATATACAACTTTAGTGGGAATCCAGGCCTGGGAGGAACAAGTACTGGCGGGCTAGCTAAATAGGCCTTGATTTTGTCAAAAAGCCTCTTGGTGTTTAGGCTCCCAAACGAATTCATTTTGTCCTTGCAACTTCAACAGTGGGGAAAAAGGCTAGATTTTCCAGCAGAGTTGGAGATGAACAGCCGCCAGAAATTGATCTTGCCCAATAACCTCTGTAATTCCCTATTCGTTCGAGGAGGAGACGCATTGATGAACGCGTTTGCTTTATCTTCACACTACTACAGAAATTGAATAAGACGATAGTTAAAAACTGTCGTTTGATATAGAGGGTAGCTGTCGTCTATCTCGGTGACGTCTGATGAAGGTGCATTTAGAAAACTGTCGTCTGAAGGACTCAGTATCCATGTCGACAGCATGTTGACAGGCTCTCGACAGCTTTAACTGTTGTGTGAACTTTACTCAGACAACGGGCAACTTAAGCATCTGTTGTATGTTTCCAATTAAGAAGTCGCTTTTTCGTATAGCCATTGTGTGACTTACATTCAAACAACTATTTTTTTATCGCATCAGTAATCTATTTTGAATTCAGACGACAGTTTTGTGTTTTGTGGATGCTGTGAACATTTTGTACTCGACAAAGTTGTGGTGTAACGCGTTGGACAATGCTTTTGATTCATTCATGTTGTCTGAATTGATATCCAACAATGATATGAGTAACAAATCTACTCATACGACATTTTTTGCTTTTTGTTGTCCTGATTGTATGATTCACATTTAATAATTAAATCAAAAATCACCAAATAAACAGTAATTACCAATATATATTATATCTAATATTGTTATAATCCACATAATTGTACCTAAATGGATTAGACAATGCAAAATAAGGAGCATATCTATAATACTCCAATACCAAAAGATGGAGCACATCTATACTACTCCACTAACAAAATAGGTCCAGAAATGTACTTTTAATTGTCACTTCGGAGCACAAAAACACATTTTCTCCCTATTTCACTTCAGAGCTTCTACGGCATGAGTAACTACATACTTTACAGCTTGAAGATGTCCTTCACCACATAACTTGCGATCTCATTACGCACTTCATCAATTTCCACTTGACCATA